>NW_024039086.1:585000-975000 GCF_016077235.1 Cyprinodon tularosa | reverse complement strand
AAGGTCGCAGTCTTACACAGGGTTCAATTGGATTCTCAGCTTGTCTGAAATAAATAAATCGATGTAAGCAAAGTGGTGGCGGTGCATTTCCATCTGATCATTAGATTCTAATGCCACTGCAGCACATTGCAGGCGTGGGTGAGCGTGGCTTAATCACTTGTAAGACTTGATGGAGTGTGTGTTAATAAACATTAGGCTGTCTCTCCTTGCTGCTGATGAGTGGTTCATGTGCTGGCCTCTCTGCAGGCTGAAGACGCAGTCCTGAAGATTGATGGAGGGCCATGCTCTTCAAACAGCAGGCATTGCTGAGACAGAAGCTCTTCGTTCTGGGCAGCCTCGTGATCGGAAGCGTCCTCTATCTAGTGGCCAGGGTTGGGACTTTGGATAGGTGAGTGATCAGTCCTCTGACATACAAGACATCCTGAGTTAGATTTATTTCTAAATACTGTATGCACTAACCAGGAATTCTACTTCATTTAGAAGTTTTTGTAGACATTTAGCATATGTTAAAAAACTTTTGATGAAAACAATACAGCATTACGTTTTGAAGAGATTGGGCATTATCTTAAATCTGCTGTAACATCTCCAGATGACATTCTCTCCTACACTGCAAAAACGAAACAGAAATAAGTAAAAAAATTCTTAAATGAAGTATATTTACCCTTAATTTGAGCAGGTAAATAAGATGATCTGCCAATAGCATGAGTATTTTTACTCTTAAAATAAGATAGTTAGATAATATGCACTTGAAATAAGACGATAACATTGTTTTTTCTTATTTTAAAAGGACATCGTCTTGTTCAATTGGCAAAGTGTCTCACTTACCTCCTCAATTCAAGGAAAAATGCACTTATTTTAAGAAAAAAATAACGTATTGAGATTTCTATTTTTGCAGTGTAAATAGGAGAGAATGTGATCTGGACATCAACAGATTTAACAACAAATTTTCCCCAAAGCAAAAGCAAAATATGTACAAAGAACATAAAGGTGTGGTAGTTAAAAATGTACACTTTGTGCTATGTTGGCAGTTTTAATTATAAAAATTAAGGTTCACAGTCAAAATATGAATTTGTTTTTATTAATTTATCAATTGTTTTATGAAATTAAGTCTTTAATAGGATTATGAATCATGCAAAAAAAATTAGACCTGCCCCCCAAAATGCAAAAGTCTATTTCTAATTTTTAGTCCTTCCTAAAACTGGTAATATGTTGTGTGCATCCTTTTCAGAATGAAATTACCATGGAATCTTATTTTGTCTTAATTAAAAGCAGGAAACATCCTGTCTGCGAAGACAAACTGCACTGCAAAAATAATATAGATATAAGTAAAACAAATCTTAAATCAAGTGCATTTACCCTTAATTTAAGTAGGTAAATAATATGATTTTGCCAAAAGAATTAGTATTTTTGCTCTTAAAATAAGATCATTAGATATTATGCACTTGAAATAAGACAATGTAATTGTTTTTAACTATAAATTGTCTTTTTTGATTGGCAGTCTCTCACTTTCCTCCTCAATTCACGGAAAATTTCACTTATTTAAAGAAAAAACAACCTATTTAGATTTATTTTATTTTTTTGCAGTGTGGTAAAAGTGTGGATGTATATTGGGAAATGTTATCTTCTAGGTCATCTATGTATGGGGTGAGCTCCCTCTTCTTCCTTCAATAACCATGACAGGCCTTTTTTATCCCCCTCTAGAACTCATATCTCTATTATCTACACCCAGTGATGGTGGGTTAGTTTACCAAGGCAGTGAAATCAAACAAATCAATCAGTCAATTTCTTTATTGTCCGCTACAACTTGCATTGTAACCGACATTTCAGTTTCAGATCTAATTTTTCACCACATATATCACATGCATTGGGGGTCGAGGCCATGCATGCCGTGGAACGTTGCCCACCTTGAGGCAGTTCCCTTATAGCGCTGCCTTTATCTTTGTGGAACGATAGGCACTACATTGTGGGCGGGAGGGGGGGGGGGGGAATTATATATCACACGTTATCCTTTTTAGGGTACAGTTTGAGATATATATAAAAAAAGCAAATTTCAAAAGACGAACATTTCAGCAGAAGGAAAACATTGGACACATGAAAACTAGAGATACAATCACACTGCAGTAGCCTGACGTAGTCCGACTCAATTCTAGTCAGAATAGGAGTCTGATACTGCTCCATAGAGCTGTGATTATGGGGCGTGTTTCGAACGAACCAGGAAAAAAATGCCTCTGCACTCAATTGGATAGACCTACAACCAATAAGAGGAATTAAGCGACGCATAGTTGATGTCAACAAAAATCAAAGCGTGCAGTTGCATGCCTAGAATAAGATGAGCATTGATCGCGTTTCTCTGTTCCTCTTTTAAAATTAATTTGCTGTCGATATCTTCTAGAACAGACCTAATAGCAGAATCTACTCACCTCAACTCTCCGGCGGCAGCCATTGTTGTTGTCACCCAAGCGCGCTTTGGTCACGTGGTTGATTACGTTACTGTTGATCATCTGTCCATCATCTTATAAAGCCCGCCCTGACAATTTAATTGGCCCGCCAGATATTGTGCGAGCATACTCGCGCTACTGCTGAGCAATGCCAGACCGACCTTCCCGACCTCAAACGTTGTGGGCGGGACTAAGTTCGGAATGGCACCCAGGCTAACACTGCAGGCCTTAATGTGCAATTCTAATTTCCTTCTATGAAATCCAATTGTTTTTACAGGTTGTTCACATTTTCAAATATATATATAAACTGTATGTGATCTTCCATGTGAACTGCATTTATACAGTGTCCTGCATGCGCAGTATAGGACGCAGTCATTTCGCAAGTAGAAAGCGTGTTCATTGTTTACAGAAGTAAGCATGGATGGTAGTGCTGGAGCGCATCTAGCGATATTTCATTTATTTTCCAACTGGAGCCAGAGCATTAACAACACAATCTTTTCCAGAAGATCAAAATAAAAGGCTGTTTACACAGTCGTGTCATAGGGACCTATGTCATTAGGGAGACCAAAAGCCTGGTCCCCATATGGTAAAGTTCTCTTCTGGGGTATAGTTTAGGACTAAGGTGTGAATTCAGTTGAGGTTAGGTTTATGTATGAACCAGTAATGGTTAGGGTTAGAGTAAAGGTCACAGTTAGGCTGTAGAAATTGGTTAGAAATGAATGGAAGTCAATTGAAGTCAAACGTGATTGTGTGTTTTCCTTTCTAGCCATCAGAGTGAGGACCATTTTTTTTCCAATTTCACCATCAGATTGAGGACCAGTTGTTGTAAAGTGAGGACATTTTGCTGGTCCTCACAAGCTATTTTGCTAATGGTTAGGTTTAGGGCTAAGGTGTCAATTGGACTAGGGTTAGAGTGAGGTATGCATTGGAAATGGTTAGTTTTAGGGCATAGAAAGGGTTGAAAATGAGTAAAAATAAATGGAAGTCAACACACGGTCCTCACTACGTATGCCTGTGATGGACTGGCCTCCTCCCAAGACTGTACTCCACCGTTCAGGTAGAGACTTCTGGAGATAGGCACTGACAGTCACAAATGGATGGATGAATAGTACAATTCTGACCTAGGTGTGGGGGAGCAGTGTGCAGAAGCAATTGCTTCATCTATGAGTTTCTTTGACCTTTAGGGAAACTGTAGCAGGGAGAAGTGCTGCATGTGGAGGGGAAGTGATATTTGCTCTAACTAGACCGTCATAACACTTCAGGTCAGTTTGATGTTTGTGCATCAGGCTGAGAAAAAGACTTCTTAGATCCTGTGTTTAAGGAAGTGGCCAGATCAGTTGCAACTTCAGCCAGTCCTACAATGTGTATACAGTGTTTTTTGTTGTATATCATGGTGTTAAGATTGTGAGGCCTTCTTTCTGACATCATTAATCTCAGGAATTTGGCAGCTGATGCATTGGCCAGAGGATTTTATTTTTGCATTTAGAAGGACATTTTTAAAAGAATGAAATTACTCCTTATATATTTAACTTATTGTATGAAAGATTATAAATGTTTTTTTAAATTCTTAGGATATCTGTTTATCTGTGTTTCTATCAGGCTTCAACCAATTTGCCCCATTGAGAGCAGATTTCACCCCCCTGAGCCGGAGCAAATCCCTCTCCGAACGCTGCAGTTCAAACGCGGGCTGCTCCATGAATTACGTAAGGGCAATGCCACCAAAGATCAAATACGCCTTCACAACCTGGTCCAGCAGCTGCCTCGGGCCATCATCATTGGAGTCCGGAAGGGCGGCACCCGCGCCCTGCTGGAAATGCTCAACCTCCATCCGGCTGTCGTCAAGGCTTCGCAGGAGATTCACTTCTTTGACAATGACAAAAACTACGCCCGGGGCATTGACTGGTACAGGGGTAAAATGCCCTTCTCCCTCCCTCACCAGATCACCATCGAGAAGAGCCCTGCCTATTTCATCACGGAGGAGGTTCCCGAGCGCATTTTCAAGATGAACTCCTCCATCAAGCTGCTGATTATCGTCCGAGAGCCCACCACCCGGGCCGTGTCCGACTACACCCAGGTACTCGAGGGCAAGGAGCGCAAGAACAAGACTTACTACAAATTCGAAAATCTGGCCATTGATGCCAACACCTGCGAAGTAAACACCAAATACAAAGCAGTTCGGACAAGCATCTACACAAAACACCTGGAGCGCTGGCTCAAGTACTTCCCCGTGGAGCAGTTCCATATAGTGGACGGGGATCGCCTCATTACAGACCCGCTGCCTGAGCTGCAGCTGGTTGAGCGCTTCCTCAACCTTCCCTCCAGAATTAGCCAGTATAACCTGTACTTTAATGCCACCAGGGGATTTTACTGTCTGCGATTTAACATTGTCTTCAACAAGTGCCTGGCAGGCAGCAAGGGCCGCATCCATCCGGAGGTGGACCTGTCAGTAGTGACTAAACTGCAGAAGTTCTTCCACCCATTTAATCAAAAGTTTTACCAGATAACAGGAAGAACATTTAATTGGCCATAAAATGTAGTTTTCATAAAAAACAATAAAGACAATAGTCTCATAAGGTAACAGCACTTTGTTTAATTTAGTGCTGTTACACCAGTTACACCAAATGATAAAACTTGATGTAAGTTTGTTCTAAATGTGTAAAATGGGACTCAATAGTTTGATGTTTGGACTCAGAGGTTAGGCAGAGAGTCAGTTTTCCTATCTGTCAGTGTTTTTCCTGTGAAAAAAAATGTTAATGCGGTCTTTACAGTGGCTTGCAGAAGGGTTTATACCTCACGTAATATTCTGCTTGTTGTAATGTCAACACAGCAAATAGTATAAATTTAAAAAAATCTGAATATATCAGAGTACGTTCATTATCAGATTCTTTTAGCACAGGTGTAAATGACCAGATTTTTAATCACAATCTATCGATTTCCAATATTACAAAAATCTGTCACGATAGGATTTTAATTTGATTCAATCAAATGCCCTGAAGCTGATGGCTGCAACATGGCAAAATATGAACGTTCAATAGGTGTGAATCCATCTGCAAGGCATAGTAACTAAAGAGGGTCATTTCAAGAAAATCCTCACAGGCATTTCTAGAATTATCATAGACTTTAAAAGTCAACCTTTTATTCAATAAGAGAGTAAAAATGAGAAAAAGTTCTGTGTTTTTTGTTATTTGTTTAAACCAAACTGCATGTTAGGTACAGATGCCATGGTTCAACAGGTTCAGACATCATCTGTTGGTTCTCAGTCTCTGATTTCTTACTTAGGCTAACTTATTTGATGTTAATTGCCTTTGATTTTCAGCAGAGGCTTATCAGAACCTGGTTTCCAGTTTAAGCTTAAGCCTTTAGCCTATTGTCCTAGCTAAGGCCCGGTGCAGTGGTAGCATTAGTTGGTTGGTTGGTTATTGTTAAAATGAAAGAGATTTACCCGAGTTGTACATGTGTATACGCGATACAAAGATTGTGATAAACTTAATGCCGTACAACTTTAAAGGAGAAGTCCAGTCACCACAGAATAATCAATGAATCCTTATTTATTCCTAAACCTAATGTGTTTGCGGTGATTTAATTAATTTAAATGAATTTTGAGTGATTCTTTTTTTTTTTATTAAAAAAAAAATTTTCATCACGATCACTGAGTCTGGGAGCGGCCATATTTGTCCAAATATAGTAACCCCTCCCTCCTGCCATCATCCAGCAGTGACGTCACTGTGCGGTAAGCCTAGCGCCATTCTCCCCGCTTTACAAGCAGAATCAATGGGAACTACTAGACACATCTGCAATCAACAACAATTATTGAAGATTTCCAGAGGACTTCACCATTGAAATTCACCAGATTATTTATTTTACAGTATGTAATAATTTCACATTTAAAGTACTTTCAGAAGTTTGTATTCTGAATACCACTTGATTTTTCCTTTAAATGCTGTGTGAAACAGATCTCCAATCCGCCTGCTCTCACTCTATCTTTTTAAAAACAGTCACACATTTACCTGCCGCCCTCTAAATGCAATCAAGTAGCTTAGAAATTGTTGCAGGTCAGAAGAAACCCTAAAACCATCTTAGCTGTCCATACCTGAGCTTGTTTTTTAAATTTAATGATGTGGTTCATATCCCACTGGTTTCTCACACTAAGCCATGCTGTAATTGGCACCAGTAGGTGAAGTAATGTCCTTTGATGGTCAGCAGCATTCGTCCGTTTCTATGGAAACATCATCATGTATCATAATTGTGTTGTTCAAAAATATTACATTAAATGTACATGTTAACGTTTTTCCAGTACGTTTCTGTGTCTTCTTTGCAAGTAAAAGCGCATTAACCGGAGGAAATTGGGTTAGCACTTCAGTGTTAGCCTGAAATAATCATAAGAACAAGGCGGTAAAGAAAACAATAAGCCAGCCTTTATTGTGACATCAGTTTAACATTGCTCTATCTGAAAACAAACACTTTGATGATGCCCCTCATTTCAACACGTAATGTCTCTTGTGTGCTGCATTCATGGTAGACTTAAGGGCTGGTTATCCTCCCGCAGCAGTGTGTCGCAGGTATGATGCAGACATTTTTTATTTATGCCCTGTATTGGAGCGTGGTCTGCGCTATGATATTCCACACCACAACATCAGAGGGACAATCAGCAACTAGCTGTGGGTCTAGATAAGGCCGAGGCGGAGAGGAAGTGGGGGAAAGTTTGTGCGACAACAGAGGGACATGAGGGCCAAAAAGAGCGGAGATCCAGGTGGAAAAAGGATCCCAGCGTTCTTGGGCACCTCGCTCTTCTAGCTGGTCCATCTTCTCCAGTCGTTTTCCACAATGGCGGTCATACAAACAAAACAAGCCGGTAAGGTGCCAAACAGGAAATACGCATAGTGTAGAGCAGATGTAGATTTGACCAATCAGAGGTCTTCTGTTCACATGCCCTGGTCTGGAGTTCCCTTTTTTAGTCATGATAGAGTTCTCACTGTTGACCTGATTAGAGGTGAAGGTTTAGAAGCTAGGAGCTACAATTTACTGTATTCAGATCCAGCCTTCTACAAATACTACAGGTCTCCATTTGGCAACAGAAACAAACAGATTATGGATGAAAACTAAAAGGAAGTTGTGTACATTAGCATGTGTCGCACAGGTTAGTCGGCTAAGCAGTGCAAACTTATGGCTAAAAACTTTTTAAAAAATGACCTTTTTGAGGCAATAAATTTTTTTAAGTCAACTTAAAGTGTTTTGGTGAATGGCTGAATTAAGTGATCTTATAAAAGAAACCCAGCAGATTTAATTAATGCAGACAAAGTTATCAAATGAGGCATTGTGTCGTAACTTTAAGGAAAAGTCCGGTCAGCAAGGAATGATCAGTGCAGGCACGTGCAGAGGGGGGGGGGCTAAGGGGGCTTGAGCACCTGCCCCTTTTGCTCCATGATCCCAATGTGCCCTTTTGGTCCCTTTTTTTTTTTTTTTTTTTTTTTTTTTGACACATGTACTGAAATTATTATTATTATCTTTTTTTGGCAAGAAAAACAATACAATAAGCCCTCCGGTCACATTGTTACCTTTGACCTTTTGCCGGTGACGACGCACTTGCCTCTCGCACAGTCAGATAAGGCGGCTAACTGCGGAGCTTAAGGTAGCGAACATTCCACATTACACTGTGGCCGCTGCTCATTTGGCCCTAAGCAAGATCAACCATGATCGGACGGATGGCTATGTCTTCAGTCTGCACCGCCTCTCCAATGTCAACCTGAATAGAGATGTAAGTGAAACCAAATGAGCCCCATGGATGATGCAGTGTTGTTTGATCTAAAACACTGTTTACTCTGTGCTTTTAGTCTTTTACATTGAAAATTATGTTTTTTAATTCACAAAAAACTGTTCTGTAATGATTACAGAACAGAGGCAGTATGAATTAAAAAACATAATTTTTGGTGAAAATACTGGAGTAGGCTTGCTACTTGTCAGACAATGGAAAACTTTGAACGTTGTATAATTTCTCTACTTTAGCAAAGAGTAGCGGTTTAAACGGAGGAAAGTATAGGACGTGGCGCGCCTTTCTCTGAAGAACTACTGAGCGGGAGGAGACAGCCAGGTGAGGAAAAGCTGTTCTTATCTATCGATTCAGTATTTTTATCATACAGACATTAGGCTGTTGTTCTTGTGCTATGAGCTAGCTGCTAGCTAATGACTTTGCTAGCAAAGCAAGATAACTAAAAAGCTTCCCTGTGTCGTTAATGATAGTAGGACATTCTTCAGTATTACTTATGCAGTAGGGGCACATCGCCCGTCAAAAACCTATCATCTCCATAATGGATATATGTCCGATTTTCTAATTTCTTTTGCTGCATGATGTACATTTCATTTATTCTAGCGTTAGGTAAATGTATCTTGAAGGAGAACTCATCCAGAACTACCATGATAGATATATGACAGATATAATGTATGAAGCTGGTGAAAACAAAACTGCGCAGCTTATGCAAGGAGGATCGGTTGTCAGACCTTCTTTTGTTGGCATCGAGAAGGATGTGCCAATCATTCACAGTGAGGTTAACATTTTTAAAGACATGGCTAACAGAAAACTGCTGCTGTGAACAAAAGAGAACAAAAATAGCAAAAATACTTAAAAGTTGGAAATTTGTTTTTAAACAGTTAAATCACCATGACGGAAAATACGTTTTTGGATCATAATCTTGGATTTAGTTTGGGGGGAAAAGAAAGGCAAGAGACTGAAATAAATAAGACATTGACCTTCACTCAACACAGAAAAGATGAGACAATGAGGAAAAAAAGAAAAGAGAAACTGACAAGAAAAAACGAAGAGGAAAGATTGAAGAAAATGTATATAGGTACTTACAAAATACACTAAGACACAAACAGAGTAGGCTTTTCTCATGGTGACATGCATTAATAAAATGTTTGCTTTTGTTCTTTTTTTTCTGCAGTTCCACGTTAAAGTTTGATGCAGCAGCTCTGCTTTTCTGAATGGACCGTCTCCATCTCCACTGTCAGTACAGCAAACCAGGCAGACATTCTTTTTATAGATTACAGTACACTAAAAGGTTGCATTGTGCCCTTGTATGCATTTTTAACAGTTTAATTCTGTAAACACAAAATATGTCTGGTGGTCCAGCTCTGATTTACATCTTTGGCTAAATTGCAGGTTTGAATATTGTAATACTTTCCTATAACAAAATAGACCTGCAGAAAGAAATTACTAATAAAATATTTTACATATGCATAGTTCTATGTTCTATGTAGAGATTTCCCTTTGCTTTGATTGTATGTCTCACAATTTTGTAATTTATCATTGTTCATTAAACTCTGAAAGCTATGTGACTTTGTTAATATTCTGTCCTAAAATGCGATAAGATGTGCCCTTTTTTTTTTTTGAGCACCTGCCCCTTTAGTGGTCTCTGCACGGCCCTGGATCAGTGGATCAATATCTATACCTTAAACTAATATGTTCGCTGTGATTTAGTGAATTTAGCATTGAAAATAAAAATATTATTTTCATTATGATCACTGAGTCTGGGGGCAGCCATTTTTTCCCAAATATAGTAGCCCCTCCCTCCTGCCATCTTCCAGCAGTGACGTCACGGTGCTGTAAGCCTAGCGCCATTCTCCCCGCTTTACAAGCTAAATCAATGGGAACTACTAGACACATCTGCAATCAACAACAATTATTGAAGATTTCCAGAGGACTTCACCATTGAAATTCACCAGAGCTATAGTGAAACTGACAATGCCCACGTGCATGGCAGCTGGATGTTGGAATACATCGGGGAAAAGTGAAAAAAAAAGTGTTATTTCACCTTTCTGATTCCTGATCCTCCACGGACGGGTTCGTTGTTGGATTGCCAACTTGAAGAGGGAGGATTTGCCATCGAACTTCTGGCCAGAGAAAAAACACGTAATATGTAGCCAACATTTGGAAGAAGAATGTTTTCAAGATGACTTGGATAATAGCGCGTTGTGACAAACACCAGATACAGCACTGGGACTTGATCAACAGCCGATACCGCACCGTGACGTCACAAACCAGTAGGTGGCAGTAGTGTTCTTTGACAAACATGGATGCCTCCAGTAAAGCACATTCACATGAAAATTACTCTGAATTAAAAACACTGATCATTTATTGAACAGGATGGAATAATTTCACATTTAAAGTACTTTCAGAAGTTTGAATTCTGAATATGGCCAGACTTCTCCTTTAAATTTCCTCCCATTGGCTGTTCCCTTAGATATCTAGCAAAGATGCTGAGGACCCGATGATGTGAGGACAATCATTCCCATTAGGGTGCATGTGAGATATTTGAAGCCATCAGATGATGAACAAAACAGTAATGCTCCCAAGTTCATAAAAGGAATTACTGATAGAGAGAAAAAGATAAACATTTTTCAAGTTAAAAGTTATTTAAACTCTTTGAAAACTGAGATTTGATAGACAGGAAAAAAAAGGAGGAGTCATATTTCTCATCTATTCTACAGAACCGATCCATCAAAAGCATCTTCTAGAACTTTGAATTAAACATTGAGATCAAATGGGACAGTGCTGCTGCCTAAAGGAAAATTAAATATATGATTCAATCTACGTATCAGGAATGAATTTTCAGAGTTGTTACAAATGGGGTCAAAATAAGTTATGTATGCTTTAGAAATCAATTGAAGATGTTAAAATATTATCAGCCACAGGGGTGAGCGTGAAGAATTTATGAGTCTCTTCAATCGATACTGGATCAGGAGCAAACATTATTTCCTTTCAAGTTTATTTCCTTCATTCCAATGGTGCAGAGAGGCCTTTGTTAAATAAAACATCAAATAAAAGGAGGGCATCTTTACTAGAAGTGATACTACAGGTTAAAAATACACAGAAAATAAATAGACTGAGCTCAAAAGAAGAGAACATGAGAGGAGACCCCAGTTTGTGGAAGATGTAAAATGGAAATGGTCAAAGATTCAGTGTTTAGTTTACGGTGACCTGAAATCCCAGGTTTCCGGATACAGTCTCTGTTTTGGACCACCTCTCCATTTTAGTCTGTAAGGCAGCGACCTCCTGCCTTCTTATAAGTTTAGGCTTAAAACTTTCCTTTTGGTAATGCTTAACGCGGTTCTTTGAAAATGGCTGAGGGTGATAAGCGAAAAAGTGTCTATGAAGTATATGAGAGGAAAAGAAAGGCCTCAGAAGAGGCAGACACTGTATATCCCCTTGCTTTTTCAGATGAGCATACCCATAGTCACTATGCATGCTCAAGACATCAGATTTGTGTTTTTCCCTTTAGTCATGTACAAAACAACCCAAACAATTTAGGGTCAGATCGCCATACGCTTAAAAAAAAAACACACCAAAAACTAAGTAATTAAATATTTTTTTGTACATTACTAAAAGGTTATTTTTCGTACAATTCAATTCAATTCAGTTTATTTATATAGCGCTAAATTCACAACACGTCATCTCAAGGCACTTTCCAGTTCACCAGATCATCCAGTCAGATTGATTCAAAGTTTTCTATCTAAGGAAAACCAGTTGATTGCATCGACTCATTGACTCGAATACAATCCCTCACACTAAGCATGCTTGTAGCGACAGTGGAGAGAAAAAACTCCCTTTGAACAGGAAGAAACCTCCAGCAGAACCAGGCTCAGTGTGAGCGGCCATCTGCTGAGGCCGACTGGGGTTCAAGGAGACAGAAGCAGAGATACAAAAGGCAACTGTAAAAGGCGGCCCCGTCCAGCAAACTCACAGCCAGGCAGACGAGCTCCGAGCCAGCTCCCATATCAGAGGATGAAGAGAGCACATCCAGTTAGTCACAGTCAGAGAAACAGGACTACACTGTAAAACTGGCCGATCTCCAACATCTATAAACAAATGTCTTGAGGGCAGCAGGACAGCTGATATTTCTCTCCAGGATGGAGTCACAGCCAAACAGGAACAGACCAGATGAAGCTACTGTGAGAAAAAGCAGAGAGAGCAGAACGTTAGAGATTGAACTAACAGATTCTGCAGGGTAGGAGAATAGAGATAGAATGAAGCAGAATGATGAAATAGGGCATCCTTTTGTCCTCCAGCAGTCTAAGCCTATAGCAGCATAACTATAGAGATAGCTCAGGATAACCTTAGCCACTCTATTAGCCTTATCAAAAAGGAAAGTTTTAAGCCTACCCTTAAAAGTAGTTTTCTTTTTTAACTTTTCTTTTTTCAGTTTCAACTAAGATTTAACAACCATTTTGACCCCTTTCTGACTCCATACTTTTGAGACAGCATGAAAAGTCAGCTGAGTACAAAACACAAAACATAGAGTGGAAAACAACAAGAAAAGGGACAAAAAGAGAGGGACACAACCTAGAACAAAGAATGGATGTCTATTCTATTAACATTTCTCTATTTGTATAATGGGTCTGTTTTATGTGTTGTCTTCTGAATTCAGAGGGCCCCCTACCGGTCTTTGCCTGGGGCCCCAAATTTCCTAAATCCGCCCCAGATGATGTACCCGCACCTCAGCGGGTTAGCTCCTACCCCGGCCCCGCCCCTCCAGCGGTTGCCCCGCCCATCACCGACGCTGTCTTGACGTCGGTCATCTTCTTCCCTTTCTGAGCACACATTACTAAACTTTCATTGTTTTGCTTCCAACATGGCTTACACTACAGCAGGCGGGACGAAGAAGAAGGTCTGCTACTACTATGACGGTATGTGTTAAATTTTTGCTCTTCCAGCTTGCAGGCTAGCGTTAGCCTCGAAGCTAACTGCCGCTGCAGATTGGAGCGATGCTAACTAGCAACTAGCATCTTAGCCTGATTAACGACGTATCAATGGCGCCCACCCACCCAGCCTGCTACATTTCAACTAATTTAAAGCATATTATACAAATATAGACACTAAAATATCTCTACAATGTCCGGGTAAAACGCCGTTTTTTCAAATGTATATATATATAGTTGCATTTAAGCTTATTTTTAAAACATCTTTAAGGCAAAAGTGGAGAAATTAACCCCGACATGATGCTGGTTTTTGTATCAAGTGGCCAATATTTACACCAGGGTTCCCTTCAGTCCAGGGGAGGATCTAGGATTCTAGGAGATCAGGGTGAAGATGAGGGAGTAGACTTTCTGCTAAATCCTGTTGTAATGTAAAATATGACAGATTACTGGATTATGGACATTTCTATCATACTACACACTATCACACATAAAAATTCCCCTCCCTAACATGGGAAGAAATTAATTCACCAGCAAGTCTTTAACTGTGTTTATTCCTTTCTTCATCAACAACAAACTGTAGATTTGGTGACATTTGATCATTATTTGCCAGAGTTATGGAGGGAAGCAAATATTTTAGCAACCTGATATAATAAGTTCAACATGCGAATTTTGAAACTATCATTATTTTTCTATATCATATTTGAAACATTTATTATTTTATACTTTGAAATCCAAAATATTTAAATTAAAACTGACTGTTGGTTTGATGATCTTTATGAAATGTATATTTCCAATTCTCATTTCAAAATGTCTGCAGTAGCATTGCTCCAGACATTTTGAAATGAAAAAAAATCTTTGTGGATGGAAAGCGAAACATCTTCAAACTTTGAAAACAAAGTGTAGTGGTTTTGGTTTGAGTTTTTTTTTTTGTTGAATATTTATAAATTGTTGGATAAACATTTGAACAGAAAATGCATTTCATAAAGATCATCAAAGGGAGAACGGATTATAGCAGGTGGATAAAGTATATGATTCCCCTCTCATAACTTTGGCAAATAATGATCAAATGTCACCAAATCAAGAGGGTTTGTTGTTGATGAAGAGAGGAATAAACAAAGATAAAGACTTGCAGGTGAATTAATTTCTTCCCGTGTTATGAAGCAGGAATGGATTATTTCACGCATCTGAAATGTCCATCCTCTCCTCCTCCCATATCTTTGGGCAATAAAGTCCAACTGTTTCCAAATTCTCAAAAATTGATAGCATGTAGTATACTAAAAAGGCCATAATTCAGTAATCTGTCATATTTTACATTAGAACGAGATTTACCAGAAAGTCTACACTGTCATCTTTTCAGGAACTCTTAATATTTGTTTCCTGCTATCAGCCAGTTTCCATCCTCTTATATCAGCAATGAAAGATGATAAATACTAAATACGAGTTGGAAAACTGTTTGGTGACTGACTTTTATTTCTGTCAGGCTGAAGTGACAGAAGTCGGAAAAGACAGATTCTCTTGGTGTTTAAAGGGGAACACCTTTTTTTTTGCATTGGGCCCTGATTTTACGTTATTCCATCATGTTGAACTCACCCATATGAGTTTTGTGTCATTTAGAGCAGTTCTGAAGATATTCCGTTAGGTTATATCCAGGTAACGTCTTCCTATGGGCAATGATTGAAAGCACAAACTAAACTGTTCATAATTTATTCTTTATGTTACGCCACCATTCATAACATTTGGGTGAATCAGTAGCTACGTTTACATGGACACAACTAATCGGATTCAAGGCCTGATCAGATCAAAAATGTTTCATGTAAACATGTCAGACTGAAGATTCTAATCCGATTCGGTCCGATCGGATCTAAATTTAATTCCGAAAGAGAGAGGTGGTTTTTGCCGATCGCCATTCCGATTGGCGTCCATGTAAACACCCATTCGGATCTTAAGAGTAAAATAATCTTCACTGCGCATGTGTGCGACGTCAGCGTGACGTTTTTCCGCCTTGTCAACAACAGGAAACCACCGGTCGCTCTCGCTCTTGTTGTGAACAACATGGCGGGGGGAGTCTAGGAACGCCGACTTATACACTCAAGTTCATTTAAAGCTGCAGGAAGCAGGAATTTATCCTCCTCCTCTTCCTCTTTTCTCTCTCCACAGCCCAATCGCTCTCCCACGCCGGTTCAATCGCTCATTCTCTACATTTTCTCTCGTACATTTCACTGCCAAGCGCTTTTTTCCTCCTCTCTCCGTTTTTCTTTCCGCTCGCTCTGAGCGCATCGTTTGTCAGGCCTCCCAAAAACCAGACGCAGACAGAACTGCCGAGTTTGGCAGGAAGTTCTGCGCATGCTTAAAAGATTTAATCTGATCCAACGCTTGGTACATGTATACACACGTCATGATCGGATCATTTCATTTAGTGTCCATGTAAACGGAGATTTTGAATTTCCGATCAACCAAGGTTTGGATCGGATCGGGGAAATTTTGCGCATGTAAACGTAGCTAGTGTCCCCCAGACATCCGCGGTTATATTTTTATATTTTTTTAAAAACCAAGCGGAGTAGGGCTGGGCGATAATTCAATAACGATATATATCGATCGATAGACGTGTGGCGCAATAGAAAAAAAGAGGATCGATAAAAGTTCAATAAAGATACACAGTTTTCCTTCCTTCTCATTGTAGCCTAGCATGTAGGTTTATGCTAGTCACTGCTTCCTCCCAACCAATCGCAATCGCGGACCCAGGCACGCCGTCACAAAGCGCCGCCCTCTCAAACCACAACACACATGAAGGAGAGGCGGAGGAAATTGTTCCAAAGATGGGTTTTTGTAGTTCGGCAGTCTGGCAGTATTTCGGTCATGGCAAGTCGGACAAAAAACAAACCACAGTCATCTGTGAAATGTGTAGGGAACCAGTGAAAACGAAGTCTGATAACACAACCAACTTGTTTTTTTTATCATCTCAGCTGCTCACACCCGCAGGAGTACGAGCTGTGTAGGCCCCGGCGCGGCTCTCCTCCGAGGAATCTTCGGGAATTTCGGGAAAATATATATATATATTCAGTTCTGGGCAGTTTCCCACGTAGTTCTAACAATTGAGAGAAAAATGCTGAGGGGCCAGAAACTCCAAAGTAATAACTCAGGTTAAAGCAGGAAACTAAGCTGAACCATAACGAGGTGCCAGCAGCACCTCTAGAAGAATAGGGGTGAGAAAAAATACCCCATAGAAAAGCTAGGCTAAAGGGTGAGTTGATGTGGGTTTTTGTTCTTGTTGAGTGGAGTTTACATGGTAGCCTAGTCCTACAATCTTTTAATTACCACAAGCTGGTGGTGTACTATTCCCACCCAAATAGGGTATTCTATTTATTTATTTCTTATATTTATTTTGGTCACTTTTCTGGTCACTTTAGTTTATTCTTTGTCAGTATTTAATAACATAACTCAGGTCTCTTAAGTTATTTTTCTTTAAAACAATTCTGTTATGGTTAAAAAAGTTGGTTAGATAAACTAGGGATGCACGATATTGGGATTTTGGCCGATATCCGATATGCCGATATTTTAAAACTCATGTAGCCGATAATCGATATCGATGTTAAAGCTGGACAAAAATAAGTAGTCATTGAAAATAGCAGTTTTGTTATCCATTTCTGACACTTTGAAAAATAATATACTCAAATATATTTTCATATGCTGATATCAAATTGATTTTTAAAAACGCGGTATCGATCTATTTTACTTTCAAAATCTCGTGAAATTTCATCGTTCTGTTACAAACTCTCGTGATATTTTGCAAATTCTTGTGAGATTTTGTTAGTAAAATAGATCGATACCGCATCAATATATCAACATATAAAAATATGGCAAAATTTCCTGAATTTTCGGGGGATTTCGTAGCATAACGATGACATATAGCAATATTTCATTAGTAAAAGAGATTGATATGGTGTTTTTAAATGGCAATATATCAGCATATGAAGATATTGTGATATTTTAATGTATCAATATTTTTTCCCTCGTCTTTAGAAGTTTTTAAGTCTGTAAAAAAGAAGTTTTTGAGGAACAAGAAGAAGTATTATTATTATTAGGGCTGCAACTAACGATTATTTTAAAAATCGATGAATTGGACGATTATTTTTTCGATTAATCGATGAATCGGACAAAAAATATTTTTTATATTAACCTCTTTATTCCAAAATAAACATTATAGACAGAACAAACAAGCACACAAGTACAGGTTGCTCATTACCTGTACTGGTGCAATATGAAAAATAAATGTTTGTGTTAAAACTACGCAAAATTACATGAGAAATGTAGCTGTACATCCACAAAATATAGGGTACTTTGTTTCATAAAGCGCAAAAAAAGACATTTTTGTTTTTAAAAGCCCCTAAGGGGTTCAAACAATAGGCCCCCCATTTCAACAAATGAGTTTTTTTTAGACTAGAAGAGTTCTGCCTTTTAAGACAGGAAAGTACAGCAGTTAAAGTTGCTACTTAAGAAAATACTGAACCATAGAGATAAAAATAGCCTGTGATTCAAATTATAAATTGTATTTGGAATAAAAATGAGAGAACTAGGGGTGCTAAAAAACACATCCTCCAAAGACAGATATTTACATGGGAATGTGGCAGATAATTAATTGACATATTACTGATCTTGCTGGATTTTATTCTGCTTTACTTCTATAAATTGCAGGATCATCTTTACTTTATCTTTGCCAGATTTAAACTTTAAAAGTCTTGCCCTCATAATTTGCAAGTTAATTTATTTATAAAGTAAATGTAAACGCTGCTTAAGCTAGTTCAAATGAAATTTAAAGTAAAATAAGTAGCCAACCTTATCACTGTCTGTAACCTACTAACAAGATAAGGAAAGCATCAGATGAGCTACCTGAGAAACTAACGTAACGTTTCCCCACTTTAAAACCAAACAAACATGGTGGTTCCGTGCCATGTTCATTTCTTTTGAAAAAAGTTGCATGTTATCACTTTTTTCACTTTACAAAGCGCAGGCTATTTTAATTATTGTGATCAATTTGCGCCGTCAATCCCGGTGCATGCGCGCTTCATTTGCAGTCTGGACGCTGAGGCTCTGACTGAGAGGGACTCCTGCGGGAAAACGCGGTTGGTGTGGGGGAGGCGCCCCACGGCAGAGTAGGAATGATACATGCTTTCACGTAAGAGTCTCCAAAAGTCACCAGTGACACCGAAAAAAGTCGCCAGATTTGTCGCTAGTCGCTTTTTTGAAAAATAGTCGCTGGAGGGGTCTGAAAAGTCGCTGAGTTGGCAACACTGCTCCTGCGGCGCTGACTCGCTCTGCCGTATTTTTTTTCCTTCCTCTTTCAGTCAAGAGGCAGTGATGACGGCGCAGCGGATGACGCAATAATCGCGCGACACAACTAATCGATGATGAAATTCGTTGCCAACGCTCTTAAAAGTCGATTTTTATCGATTTTATCGATTCGTTGTTGCAGCCCTAATTATTATTATTTTTTTTAGACTTTAGAAACTCAGAAGCTGATCAAATATCGGGTTAAATATCGGTGGGGTGGCCGATGTCCAAGATATTCAGTTTTAAGGCCGATACCGATAGGGGGCCGATTATATTGTGCATCTCTAAAATAAATATTTAATTGGAAGTCTGTGTTTGTGTTCTTTATTAAAATTAAATCATTTAGCAATATCATAAAAAGTCAAGGCATAGCTGCACATAAAATATGGTTTCAGATCTTTTCAATAATTATCGATATCGATCAATATGCATTTTCTTTTTATCGATAAGCTTTTTTTTCTATATCTTCCAGCCCTAAAGCGGAGTGTGTATGACGCCGGACTGAAGTTGTTAGAGGCAGCCCGGGCCACAGGCGGCTACGCTCTATCCCTTCTATTCATTCTAGCTAATCTGAATCGTTCAATTCCATTTGGAGAGCGAGATCATCTGTGGTAGCAGAACTAGACATCTTCCAGGCATGTGAGGAAAACTAGCAGCAGTTCAGCGGGCAGGAAGAATGAACAGTAGTCCGCGGGCGTGGATGACGTCATACACGCCCCGCTTTGTTTTTAAAACATATAAATATACAAAATATAACCGCCTCCAGTCCGCATCTGAAGACAACAGACCCGCACCGTGCCCCGTATATACACACTTCATCATTCTTCACCTTCACTAGACATGGATATACTTTAGTAGATTCTGCTGTAAAATAAGTCTTATATTTTCATTTTTTACTGGAGGATTCAACCTATTTTACAGGATGCACAGCTTTGAGTGGTAACTAGGTGACTATCAGAGAGTAAACCGAAACTTATTGGCTTATTTTTCTGACTAATCCAATCAGTGCACTGACAACCAGTTGCCTGGAACGCTGGTTGAACAGAGCATCGCTTTGGACAGAAACGCTGCACAGGTTTCACAAGCAACCTCATCCTCAACCCCTGATCTCTCTGCGCAATTGAAGTAGTTCTAATCCGCACATGATGCACGAAATATTGTATTGCTTGATAGCGCTCACTTGCCTTATCCGACTCGCAAGCAACCGTGAACAACTATCGATATCAGGAGACTTCCAGAGAGATTGTGAGATTTGCAGAGATGGGGTCTATGGGGTTTAAACTTCTCTGCACGTCCGTTTCACCCACTGAACTATCGTTTCTCATCTATAAAAACGTAAACATTTCACTGTTCTGGTAGGAATGGGGTTATTTACCCAGAAAAAACTTCCTCAAAAACTTTTTTTTACAGACTTAAAAACTTCTAAAGACGAGGGAAAAAATACTGATACATTAAAATATCCCAGTATCTTCATATGCTGATATATTGCCATTTAAAAACACCATATCAATCTCTTTTACTAATGAAATATTGCTATATGTCATCGTTATGCTACGAAATCCCCCGAAAATTCAGGAAATTTTGCCATATTTTTATATGTTGATATATTGACGCGGTATTGATCTATTTTACTAACAAAATCTCACAAGAATTTGCAAAATATCACGAGAGTTTGTAACAGAACGATGAAATTTCACGAGATTTTGAAAGAAAAATAGATCGATACCGCGTTTTTAAAAATAAATTTGATATCAGCATATGAAAATATATTTGAGTATATTATTTTTCAAAGTGTCAGAAATGGATAACAAAACTGCTATTTTCAATGACTACTTCTTTTTGTCCAGCTTTAACATCAGTATCGATATCGATTATCGGCTACATGAGTTTTAAAATATCGGCATATCGGATATGGGCCAAAATCCCAATATCGTGCATCCCTAATATGCATATATGTGTAGTAGTAGCCATTCAAAATTTATTTATATAGTAGTGTAGTAGCTATATATATGTATATATATATATATATATATATATATATATATATATATATATATATATATATATATATATATATATATATATAGTTATTTGTACATTAAAAATGTTTATTAACAGATGTTGATTTACTAAAAGTATCTTTTAGAAAAATCTGTTTATTTATTTTAAAGAATAGCTAGGTAGAGCCATTAACCTGTTCAATAAAGCTCGGCTCCAGTGCGGTTCCTGTTCATCCATGCATCTGTCTGCATTTAAACAGTTTTCTCAGTAAATCACCACTACTGCTTATTTTGAAACTCCTCCCCTTCATGGCATCAACTGCACAGAGATGAAAATTGGGTTTAATTCTGAGCTGATCCGTATGGTTTTTGCAGGTGACATTGGGAACTATTACTACGGTCAAGGCCATCCCATGAAGCCGCATCGCATCCGGATGACTCACAACCTGCTCCTGAACTACGGACTGTACAGAAAAATGGAGGTTTACGTACGTTTGCAGCAGCTCCAATCAGCACTTCAAGTCTTTTCTTCTCAATTAAAACAACTAATGAATCTCTGAGAGATGAAGCGACACTATAGACGTAGCTGTAAGGGTGACGTAGTGTTAAGGTTTTGTTTGTCTCTCCTTTTGCCCCTCAGCGACCACACAAAGCCACCGCAGACGAGATGACAAAGTACCACAGCGACGACTACATCAAGTTCCTCCGATCCATACGGCCAGACAACATGTCCGAGTTCAGCAAGCAGATGCAGCGCTGTGAGTTTTCATCATGATGTTTGGAGAGCAGCTGGACGTTCTGGAAAAGTCACTGTGGTTTTTCTGTTGCTTCCTGCCAGTCAATGTGGGGGAGGACTGCCCCGTGTTCGATGGCCTGTTTGAGTTCTGCCAGCTGTCTGCGGGGGGGTCTGCAGGTGAGTCTGGGCTACTTTTTTAGAAGTAAGGTTCAATGGCAGGAATAGAAAGAATCAAAGCTCTGAACATTTCAGAAAGTAAAACCCAAAGAGGTGCCAGAGCCAATCAGGAGGCTGTGTGGAGACGGCATCAGCAGCAACGGTCAGAGCTAAACTATCAACGGGAATTCTCAGTCTCTGAAGGATCGGAGCCAAACTGAAGCCATAAAGTTTGTTCAGTAAAATTATCTTAAAACTGTAAGGAAGAAATGTTTAGACTGAAAAATATTTTCAAAACCAATCGCATAAAAACAGAATATCGACTTACCTTAGAAGACATTCATAGTTCAGACAGTTCATGAATGCCAAACCTGGAAAATATTTAACCATCCGCCTGAAGTTGTCAGTCATCATTTACACCCTGGTCATCTAAGGCCCGCCCCCACGCTAAGGGGACGCCACTTTGAAACTAAAAAAATCGACTTCATCCAGAAAAGTTATTTCTTTTCTTTTCACTTCAAATCTCTTTAAAGGTGCTGTAGGAGATCTTGTGAAAAAACGGTTCCAGCAAGCTATATTTTTAAACATACACAACCATGCCTCTCCCCTCAGACCACCCCTCGAAACCACACCCTCAAAACACATTAACGCGCATGCTGTCTGCAACGCGTCTAGAGCATCGCTGATGATGCGGAGCTCTATAATCCCTCCTCTGAAACAGTTTATTAACGCCTAAATTAACCTAAAATGCTGAAATCTGCCGGCAAAACATGTTCAGTTTTATTATCCTGGTGCCTGCAGTTTGGATTACGTACATTAAAAAACGCCTTCCAACCGCCGCGGCCAACCGCGAAGAGACGACCGGGCCATAGGCTGCTGTTGAATGGGATTCCCAGTGACATCGCACCGCCAGTGTACGGTGGTCTGACTGAAATAATGCACTGACGATGTTCTCAGGTGGACTTTCTCACTTCAAAAAAAATTCAAGCTACATTTTACCCACTGATGACAGGAGATATAGCTGCCATTGTTACAGGCAAAGAAAGGGTAGGGTAGCTCCTCCCAACGCGCATCAGATCACTTTTCTACCATGCAGCCAGAGCAGCTAATCTGCTTCAGCCGCGCGTCAGAACTAAACTTGTACAAGCATCAAAAATGAAGCAGCACGCACGTTTTTGCTGCTCTTACTGCTTTAGGTGTGAACGTAGCATAGCGGTGGCTAGCTTCCAGCCATGGCGTCCTGCACAAGCATTGGGGGGTCGATTCGTTCATGTGTCAGGGTACACACAGGGGGGGAGGGACAGGCAGACGACCACGTTCGACATGTCAGGAACCAATCGTGTACAACGGACCGTCTTTTGTGATTGGTTGGGGCTATTCATTGATTTCTCACTGTAGCGGGGACCATTTATTTTACTTTCACTTCCAGACCTTCTATTCCACTGCTTGCAGAGTGGTTGTGGGGAGATTTTTAAGCCACATGCTAAAAAATGCCTTGGAAAAGATCTCCTACTGCACCTTTAAATGTCAAGTTCTTATTTCAGTTTTTATTTTTGCTTTCAATTTAGTTTGTTGTTAGTATTTTATGCTTTTTGTACTTTTGTTTTTTTTTAAAGTGGTTGAACCCCCCAGTAAGGTCTACTCCAGGGAGCTGGAGAGGAGGATCCGGTCGATGGTCGGACCTCAGATCCAGGAGGAACAATGCAGTTTTCATCCCGGTCGTGGAGCACTGGACCAACTCTGTACCCTTCATCAGGTGTTCGAGGGTTCGTGGGAGTTTGCCCAGCCAGTCCACACGTGTTTTGTGGATCTGGAGAAGGCTTTCAACTGTGTCCCTCATGGTGCCCTGTGGTGGGGGGGTGCTGCGGGAGTATGGGGTCCGGTGCCCTCTAAAGGCTGTCTGCTCTCTGTATGACTGCAGCAGGAGCCTGTTGTGCATGTTGGTCTCTGCCAGGGCTGCCCTTCGACACGGCTTCTGTTCATTACATTTATGGACAGAATTTCTAGGCACAGCCAAGGACCGAAGGGTGTCCAGTGTGGGGAACCTCAGGATATCATCTCTGCTGTTTGCATATGATGTTACCCTGTTGGCCTAATCAAACCAGGACCTTCGGCATGCACTGGGGTGGTTTGCAGCCGAGTGTGAAGCGGCCGGGAAGAGGATCATCACCTCCAAATCCAAAGCCATGGTTCTCCACCAGAGAAAGGGGGACTCCCCTCTTCAGGTTGGTGGAGAGTCCTTGTCTCAAGTTGAGTTCAAGTATCTCAAGGTCTTGTTCACGAGTGAGGCACAGATGAAGATCGATAGACGAATCGGTGCGGCGTAGGCAGTGATGCGGTCGCTGTATCTGACTGTCATGGTGAAAAGGGAGCCGAGTCGCGGGGCAAAGCTCTCAATTTACCGATCGATCTACGTTCCCACCCTCACCTATGGTCATGAGATCTGGGTAATGACCGAAAGGACAAGATTACGAGTTTCCCTCGCAGAGTGGCCTGGCGCACCCTTCCAGATCAGGTGTGGAGCTCAGTCACCCGGGAGGAGCTCAGAGTAGAGGCGTTGCTCCTCCACATTGAAAGAAGCCAGCTGAGGTGGCTCAGCTCCTGGTCGCCTCCCTCAGGAGGTGTTCCAGGCATGTGCTATTGGGAGGAGGCCTCGTGGAAGGCCCAGGACACGCCTCAGGGTCCCCCCAGAGCAGCTGGAGGGGGCGTGTTGATCGGGAAATCTGGGCGTCACTGCTTAGACTGCAGCCTCAGCGACCCGACCCCGGATAAATAGGAAGAAGATGGAACAAACTCTGTGGTCTGAATTTCCCTTCAAATGGACACGCCTCCTGATAGAGTCTTTGCAGGGACAGAAACATCCTTCGATCTTTTTAAACGGTATCTACATGACACATTGCTTCCTGTGACATTAACCGGCTTCTGTTTGGCTCAGCTGGATCGGTGAAGTTGAACCGACAGCAGACGGACATCGCTGTGAACTGGGCTGGAGGTCTCCACCACGCTAAGAAGTCTGAAGCCTCAGGCTTCTGCTACGTCAACGACATCGTCTTGGCTATTTTGGAGCTGCTCAAGTAAGTTCAGCAGCAAGCATTTCTATGAAGTAAAGACACCAGCCTTATTTAGGGATTTTTTTTTTTTTTTTGTTAGGCCCGAGCAGCGACAGCGCTGCAAAGGCCTATTATATCTGTGCCGTTTATTATTTTTCTCCTTACAAAAGAAGCAGCTTTTTGGAGGCTTTGACATGTTCAAAAACTCTCCAAACTTGGCAGTAAATTGTCCCCCTGTGAAAATTTACGAAATTTATTGGAATTCAAAATGGGCGTGGCCAAATGGCTCCACAGCGCCCCCTAACATGAGATGGGGAAAACCGAAAGTCACTTTTTTCACTTGGGAGGGTCCCTTTCTGTCATTTTTAATCTCATCACCTTGAAACTCGGTCAGAAAGCAGAAAACACGTTGGTCTAACTTCATTTAAAGCACAGATGGTTTTAGTTTAAAACTGTTGCCATGGAAATCTGGCAAATTGAGGCATTTCGCCTTGAAAATACTATTTGCTCTCATTTCCTCATTAATAATCAGATCTGCACCAAAATCACAAGAGATGATCCTAGACCAACCCCAAACAGGAATCCAGAGCAATATTTTGTGGGTGGGGTCTAATTTCACAACGGCGCCCCCAAGAATTAAAATAATTCAAACCATCAGCCCCAAGCCATTGGGGAAAACCCCACAGGAAGTTGGCCATTTTGAATGACAATTTACCCTGTTGCAAAAGGATTGACCTGTTTTCAATAATTGTAACAAATCAGCCTTTCATCCAATTCTCCCTTTTTCGGATATAGATGAAGATAATAACTTGGAAAATATTTTCATTCTCTCTACTACTAATAACTTCTTTTTTTTTTTTTAGAATAATTCAGAGTACTGTGCCAGGTAATGTCTTATAACTATAGTGTAAACCTTCCTGACCAAAGCTTTGGATGTCCTCTGTTCATCTAGTGGTGGAGTCTTATTGGCTTGCAGGGAAGAAGCAAGAAAGCCTAGGTGCATTGGAGCCAATTCAAAATGCTTAACATTAATTAAACAATAAAATTAGAGTGACTAGTACTGGAATATAAACTATAAGGGGTAAAGACATCATAAAAGGAGGCAGTAAAGCAAATAGAACTGTTAGACCACAAACTTACAGTAATGGTACTTCAGTTTAGGTTTAACTTAAAGTTTAACTTTGCTGTGACTTTGCAGAAACAAGAATAAAATCTACCCTGAATGACTTAAGTTCCCAACAACATCATCTCACTTAATGTCTCTTACAAAGCTATAAGCATATAAATAACTAGGGATGGGGATCGTTAATATTTATTGATATCGATACCTTTATCGATACTCCTTATCGATCCGAGTCTTTATCTATACCACTATCGATACTTTTCTGTTATTTGGTGGAAAGACGATGCAACAATATGTTTTTAACAGACAGAAAGGAAGTGGGGGGAAAAAATTATTTGAAGAAATGTCTTCTTTTGGTTTAAAAAAAAATATATACATTTTCACAATTGTTGGTTAATGTATTGTCTACTGTCACTTTTCATAATGTTTTTAGTGATTAGGAAAATATTTGGCAAATAAATAATTGTATTTTAAATTAAATGTAATTTTTAATAAATGTTGGCATCAGTAGTTTAATTATATATTCTAAATTAATTAGAGCAATATACAACTGTATTACTCGTGTTTCTCGCCAAAAACTCAATTTCCCTTTTCTTTACGTTACACTTGAACGCATCATAATAACCTAAGTGTCGTTTTACTGAGCCAATCTGAACACATCATCACGCAGCACGTCTGAAACTTTATTTACTTTTCAAGCTAACTAGCTTGTATGCTGCCGATTACAACACGGATTTCACAATTACTATTTTTAACTGACCGGACAAGCTACAAAGTCTGTGTGCGCGCTTACAAGTGGTACTCTGAGTGGATGATGAAGACGGGCCCGACTGTGGTGCGGCGGCAGCCGCAGGAGGAGGAGGAGTCTTTTCAACCCGGAGACAGTCGAAGGTACTGCATTTGGCCTTTATTTCATGCACAATACTAATGTGCTTGGCCATTGAAGTTGTGTCCCCCCGTTTAAAAGAGATGATTTTGCAACATAAGTTGCATTTCGCTTCTTTATCTTTGAGCTTGGTAAAATGAAGCTGAGTCGCGAGCGAAGTTAACTGCCAGACTTCACTTGTTTTACTTTTAATATCTGTTTGCTTACAATTTCATTCCAAAACATTGGTGGACATGCTGCAGTGATTGATTAGATTTAAATGCTGTGACACGACTTGAGGGACACACAATTATGTTACAGGACCTCCGGGAGAAAAAAAACAAAAACGACCAGACTCGATAGTGGTATCGATAAGCCCAAACGTTATTGATTTTCGGGTTTTGAAAAAAGTGGAACCGGGTCCTTGATAGAACCGGGTTTCGATCCCAATCCCTATATATAACGCTTTGAATTTTAATTTCCTGTTTTATATTTTAAAACAAAAATCTAATCGCCATTTGTTTTGTTTTTTTAAATTCCCGTTTCTGAAAGTAAAATCAAATGACCAAAAGATACACGGACTGAAACGTCTTCAAACTTGGACAAAAAGTCCTGTGGGTTGTTTTTAATTTTCTCTTTTTTGGAATAGTAGAATTCTGGGGGTCCTAGTGTTAAATTTTCAACTCTTGGATTGGGTGATACTAGATTTTCTTTATTCAGTGGTTTTCATTTTCCAAGTTCCGAACTTATTCCAGGCCTGTTTGTGGTGCGCCTTTCCCCAGGTACCACCAGAGGGTGCTCTACATTGATATAGACATCCACCACGGAGATGGTGTAGAGGAGGCCTTCTACACCACAGACAGAGTCATGACCGTGTCCTTCCATAAATACGGGGAATACTTCCCAGGAACAGGAGACCTCAGGGTGAGCGCCAGATCACCGGAGTGAAAGCAGAAAACCCAGCTGCGAGTTTGTTGATGGAGTCACTGCTCTGTGTGGAGATCAGAGACTGATCGGGATGTTGGTTTGTGTTCTGCTGTAGGACATCGGAGCTGGAAAGGGCAAATATTATGCTGTCAACTTCCCACTGCGGGACGGCATCGATGACGAGTCCTACGAACAAATCTTCAAACCTGTAAGTAAAAAAAAAAAACTGGATGTTTTTGACAAGTCAGTCAGACCTTTTCCTCCTAAATGTGTCCCAATCTGTAAGAATCAAAGAAAAGGAAAACTCTAAGGATGCAGTGTATCTATGGATGGTTAGAAAGACCGCAGACTGAACCATTAATGACTGCAGGTGGTTAGGGCTGAAACAAGTATTCTGATTCATCAATTATTGAAGTTATTGTCATCTAATTTAGTACTCCATTAATCATTAAGTGGAGTATAGAAAATCTAAAATGTGTCTATAGCTATGATAAATTCTATCAATTATATAAATTATATCAAATTTGAAAAATATGCGTATATAAACATTTTGCATTTAAATGTATAGAGGACGATCTTTTATTTCCGGGTGGATCATCTAAATAAGTGGTCCTCCTAACTGTCAATCATTCTGGTGATATGTTTATGTTAGGCCGTCCGACATGCTCATCCCATTATCTATCTTTTTCTGCGCATGCGCACTTTCAGGCGTATATCTGTGGTGAGCTACAGTTTCAAACAGTCATTGGAGCTTTGAAAATGGCAGAAGGTCATAAGAAAAAAAGTGTCTACGAAGTGAATAAGAAGAAAACAAAAGGCCTCAGAAGAAGCAGATATATCCCAGAAGGCTTTGCACTGAGAGCTCTCCTCGAAAAGCATTATGGGATTTGCTGTCACTGCGGGCCCCGGTCTCCATAGGCTGCAGCTACCCGACAGCGGCGACTGATAACAAAGATAGCGCAGGCACAGAGCAGTGGACCTACAGAAAAGTTATCATCTGTCCAAACAGTCAGTTAACTGAGTTCACTATAAAGTTGTTGCTATATGTGGACACAGTAAGCTTGTATGAGCTATGAGAACAGCACCTTTTAAACAGCGCGTGCACGACAAGAAATGGGCTTTAAGTTGAGAGGGCGTGTCGTAAAAAAAATCCTCCACAATACTCATAAGATAAATCACAAATTTTTCATCCATCATTATGTTTAGTTTCGTAAAAACCCTTCTTTACTGAACTTTTTGCTTTCTGATTATTAATCAATTAATTAACAGAATAATTGACAGATTAATCGATTTGCTAAATAATCGTTAGTTGCAGCCATACAGGTGGTATACAACACCTGGACCTGTTTTTCATCCAACAATCAGTGCTGGAAAAGACTTAATGCTGTTAGTAGAGCTTTAAACCGGTGGTTCTGGTTCTGGTCGCCCTGAATGTTTAAGTTTGGCTCTATAAAGTGCATCAGATCAAACAAGCCTCCATCTACGGTACTTATGGGCTCTATGAACAACTCTACTACTTCCAGAAACTAAGGAGGGCTCTTTTGTTTCCTGTCTTTTTCTTCAGGATGAACTGATTAATACAGGTGTGTCTGACCTCGGTAAGCATGGCCAGACACACCTGGATTAATGAGATAATCCAGTAATGAAAGACAGGAAACAAAAGAGCTGCCTTAAGTTCAGGTAGTAGTGGAGTTGTGCATAGAGCCCACTGCCATCATGTTGCTTTCTGTCATGTTAGAAATGTTTATGGTAATGCCCTCCACTTTCATCACATCCTCGCTTTCCAAGTAAAGCAGAGAAGTTCTGCTGCTCCTCCATGCAGCACAGATTAATGGGAGCTACTCTGAGGACTGAAGGAGTTTATGCAGAGTTTATATTTAGAACCAATTCAGTTTATTTCTATAGCGCCAATTCACAACATATGTCATCTGAAGGCACTTTCCAGTTCACCAGATCATCCAAGTCAGAATGATTCAAAGTTTTCTATCTAAGGAAAACCAGTTGATTGCATCGACTCATTGACTGAAAGGCAATCCCTCACACTAAGCATGCTTGTAGCGACAGTGAAGAGGAAAAACTCCCTTTGAACAGGAAGAAACCTCAAGCAGAACCAGGCTCTGTGTGAGCGGCCATCTGCTGAGGCCGACTGGGGTTCAAGGAGACAGAAGAAGAGATACAAAAAGAAGCATAGATACAAAAGGCAATGAAGAGAGCACATCCAGTTAGTCACAGTCAGAGAAACAGGACTACACTGAAAAACAGGCTGTTCTCCATCTATAATCAAAGGTGTTGATGGCAGCAGCACAGCTGATATTTCTCACCAGGGTGGAGTCACAGCCAAACAGGAACAGACCAGATGAAGCTACTATGAGAAAAAGCAGAGAGAGCAGAACGTTAGAGATTGAACTAACAGATTCTGCAGAGTGGGAGAACAGAGATAGAATGAAGCAGAATGATGAAATGTGTCCCTATGTCCTCCAGCAGTCTAAGCCTATAGCAGCATAACTATAGACCAGTATAACCAGAACAAAGTTAATCCTGCATCCTTGGATCCATTAAAGAGTGGAAATAATCTGGATCCATTCATTATTCTGCTCTAAAAGGCCTCTTCTCTGGCTTTACTTCTATTGCAAAGACCAGTGAGGCTACCATTATGAATGAACAGCAGCATCCTCTTGTGCTTGCAGAGGGTGCTGCAAGCACTGTCATTGTCATTGTCATCCACTGACAATGACAATCCATTAATTGTCAGTGGATGTAATTTAAGTCATTAGATTGAACACATTTTTTGATAGATATCGGCCACACTGTGGGATATTACCTACTGCCTTTTGCCCCTCCTTAAAATACAAGTTTTTGCTGCTCCTGCTGCGTCCGGTCTGAACGTAACATAAGAGGCAATGCCATTTGGGGAGGTCCAACTTTGTTGCACAGGTGACAAGGTCTTAACTGGAGGAAGGAAAAGCGATATCAGGGATCGGTTAAACGGGTGGAACTGGTCCTTCTGTTTGGCCCTTCATGATGGTCTTTAGGAGGCAGACCGTCGAACATGTGACGATCCTTGGAGCCCTGCGGCAGCAGCAGGAACCTCCTTAACGTTACATAACTGTGATCCTGCAGGTGATGGCTAAGGTGATGGAGATGTACCAGCCCAGCGCCGTGGTGCTCCAGTGTGGCGCAGACTCTCTCTCTGGAGACCGCCTCGGCTGCTTCAACCTCACCATCAGAGGTACAGGCGGATATCTATTCACCACGCAGTTCAGATCCGTGGAAAAGGTCTGATGTTTGTCCTTGTGTGTAACCAGGTCACGCTAAGTGTGTGGAGTACATAAGGTCGTTCAACCTGCCGCTGCTGATGCTGGGAGGGGGAGGTTACACCATCCGTAACGTGGCTCGCTGCTGGACCTATGAGACAGCTGTGGCTCTGGATACGGACATCCCTGATGGTTGGTTCTTCATCGCTTCTAAGAAAACGACCTGAAGTGGTTCTGTTTTCTCTGTCCGTCCTGCAGCTTTGCATGAGCTCTTCACTTCGTCCCTGTGAGGCCATCTTGGTGCTAAACTCACTCTTCTAATGCTACTTTCAGAGCGTAAGCTTCTGCTGCTTCATTTTTGATGTTTGTCCACAAAGGGGACCAATCAGAGGCCTCCTGTCTGCAGTCACCTTCAATTTGAGAGAGATGCAGCAGAGTGTCTGCGGCAGGGGGGCGGGGCATATCTGCGTTAACCGACACACACAGACGACCTGGTTTCTGAGTATAAACCAGCCTTAACTCTTCCAATGCTGTTCCTGTTGCAGAACTGCCATACAACGACTATTTTGAGTACTTTGGACCTGACTTCAAGCTGCACATCAGCCCCTCCAACATGACCAACCAGAACACGCAGGAGTACACGGACAAGATCAAGTATGTAGTGGATTGTTTGTGTTTTCTTTAGATCCAGTGAAGAGCTGCTACGATCAAACGCTGCTAATGAACCAAGGACTCTGACCTTTCAGGCAGCGGCTCTTTGAGAACCTGCGGATGCTTCCTCACGCCCCGGGGGTCCAGATGCAGGCGATCCCAGAGGACGCCGTCCCAGACGACACCGTGGACGAGGACGCTGAAGACCCTGACAAACGAATCTCCAGTAAGGCTGCTCTCCTGACAGCCGGAGCTAAACCCTCTTGAAGTGACTGCTGCCATTTTTACAAACCTAACGGCTTCAGTTCTTATGGTTAATGCTGGTTTCTGGAAGAAAAAAAGTCGGGTTTACAAAATCATCCTACTTTTGTGTCAAACTCTCTATGAACTCCTTCTGCCTCCTCTGTCTCTGTGTGACTGCAGTTCGTGCTGCTGATAAGAGGATAGCCTGTGATGAAGAGTTTTCTGACTCTGAGGATGAGGGGCAGGGGGGGCGGAGGAACACAGCCAATCACAAGAAAGGAGCCAAAAGGCCAAAGGTGGACGAGGACAAGAAGGAGAGCGAGGAGAAGAAAGTCGGTGGGTAACGGTAGACATGGAGGTGATAAAGAGATGCAGCTGGATTGGGATTTAATCTGCATCTTTGGTTTTCTCCATTTCAGACGTTAAAGAAGAGGACAAGACGAAAGAGAGCAGCTCAGAAAAGGCTGAAAGCAAAAGGTAGAACATTTTGGAAAGCCTGAGGAATTTTCTACGGAAGCCCAGAGCAGCCGTGTCCCTCTGATACTTTTTCACGGTGGTTTTCTCAAGTAAACGAGTTCATTTTCTCATTATCTAAAGATAAAGAAAGCCGTTTTCTCTTGATAACGAGATGTTTGGTGTGTGTTAAAACAGATTACATCTTTCAATGCCACAACAGCGGGAGGATTTAGAAGTCATGGCAGCCTGTGTGTAATTCTGTAAATAATCCTGTTTAACTTTTAGGTAACGAGAAGACGTTGGTTTGATGATTTACTTCCACTTCTGATTCATAAGCAATTAGACCTGTGCCTCCGTTTTAGGTACCAGATCTGCTCCGCCCCTTCTTAGGTTGTCAACATATGGCAACTCCACTCGGACAAACTGCATTGCACCCGTTTCTTAAGGATCAAATCTCTTTTTGAGTTTCAACATATTATTCCCTATATTTGCTGATATTTTACATTTCATTGACGATCTAAAGTAGTGGAAAGTAGAAAACAGTCATTGTCAGTCTTAAAGGAAAGTACTGCCTTCTAAGACGGACTGAGCTCTGCCATTTAAAAAGGTGACAAAAGTCTCAGCTCTTTTATATTACAGTATTTTCACGACCATAAGGCTCTCCGTACTAAAAGGCGCAGTCTCAGTTATGTGTCCCATTACTGTATTTAACACACACATAAGGCGCACCGGACTATAGGGCGCGGGTTTTATATACCGGTACATGTCCTCTACTACGTTTAAATACCTCTACTGCGTATTTAAAAATAGAGCGGGAGTAAAACTGAGTATGTTTGTGCTTTATTCATGTATTTATTACAAAGTATTAATCAAACCCATCAAAGTCATCATCCTCTGTTTCTGAATTAAACAGCTGCGCTAAATCCGACATGCCAATTTCCCATTCTTCGCTGTCAGAGTCACTTTCTGTGCCGTGCGGCTCCTTGGAAATGATGCCAGCTTTTGCGAAAGCTTGAACAACAGAGCCAGCAGACACGTTAGTCCAAGCATCTACAATCCATCCGCAAATGGTGGCGTAACTTGCCCGGCGCTGCCTTCCATTTTTCATGTAACTGTGGCCTCCGTCTGTCATCCATCGCTCCCACGCCGCTCGCAGCCTTACTTTGAACGGCCGCTTCACACCGATGTCGAGCGGTTGAAGTTCCTTTGTCAGACCTCCCAGAATAACAGCAAGCACAGCGTTTATTTGTTTCACCTTGTTTTTCACATCGGCTGTGAGATGGGCACGCATGGAGTCACATCCCTTTGCCTCACATACACCTCCCTCAGCCACGCTTTCATCATCTCCTCATCCATCCAGCCCTTTTCATTTGCCTTAATAACGACTCCAGCTGAAAAAGTCTCTTTAGGTAAAGTCTTTCGCTTAAAAATCACCATAGGCGGCAGTTTCTGTCCATTTGCGTGGCAGCCAATCCACGCCCACACTTCCCCCTTTAACGTTCTCATGGTGGTCTCAACAACGTCCGCAGTAACAACACACATAGGGCGCACCGCACCAAAGGGCGCGCTGCACATTTTGAGGGGAAAAAAAGACGTTTATATGCGCCTTATAGTCGCGAAATTACGGTAAGGTCTGAGGGCAGGAAGGACAAATGGAGCATCCTAAAAAATGACTTATGTAGAGACTTTAGACGAAGAAAACAGTTTTTCTACTTGTGGAATACGAACAGTTGTTGATACAAATTTAAAAGTCGTGTATCTTAATAAGGCTAACTGACCGAGCTAAAATATGCTAACGTGTTAGCTACTGAGCACAGCTAGCCACAGCTCTACCCAGCTCTCCCCTTTATATCACAGTCTAACAGTTACTTTATTCACCATGAACAGATTGTTTTCAGTTTTATTATCGATCGGGTAAAACTTCATCGGCCATTAGAGAAGCTAACGGACGCTGTGTGATGTTATTATCGTTGTCTGGGCAACCACTATGTTTTATTTCATATGGCAACGTTCAGCAAATCATGTAGCATAACATTACTGGCATGAAGCAGGAAGCAGATCTGGTACCTACAGCAGCGCCTTACTGCCGGATGTTTTCCTGAACAGCCCCGGGGTTACGCCTCTAACGGGTATAAATTAAATTATAATCATTAAAAATATTTTTTTTCTACTGCATTCCATGCAATCCAATCATCCACCACAACCTGACAATGAGTGAAAAGAAAAAGTAAACTAAAAAACTGATTATTTGCTATGAGCACCGCAGGCATGGATGGACTGGGAATCCAGGGCTGTTGGTCAGCCTCATTTATTACTCATGTAGGTTAATCATCTAATTTTCTCAAGAAATCAGTAACTGTTTTCCCTTGATAACGAGATAATTATCTCGAGAAAATAATGAATGGTTTAACCGTGATAACGGGATAGTTATGTCTTTATCTCGAGGGGGCAAAGGAAAGAAAAAAGTTGGCTATGACCGCTCTCAGCTTCCGTAGTTTGCATGTTTGACTGAGATGCATTAAATGTTTTTAAATTGACGTATGCCTTTGATTGCTCCGCAGCACCGTGAAGACCGAGCAGACCAGCAGCGCCTGAAGTCTTGTGTGTGACCCCCCCCCCTGACGCTGTCTGTTCTCAATGATTCGTCTGAGATGTCGTCTTATTTATTGTGAATCTCCTGTTTTTGTAAATCTCCCTCCAGCCTTCATGCTTGATCTTCAATCCTCCCAGATTCTGCTCTGATGGAAATCTGAACTCGCTTCTTTTAGGATGCTTTGGGTCCACCAGTACAGCAACTTCTCCAGCTTTTGATGAAGACTTTCATATTTTGAACTTGTCAATAAAACTTTTTATACTGTCTGAGTGATGTGGGTGTTCTCTGTTGTGTAATGAAAATATTAAGCCACAAGGGGGCGCGCTGCTCTAAGAGAAGGCAGCACCCGAATCTGAAGCCTAGTAATGAAAATGTGGTTCTTTCAAGTGAATAAATTAATCAAAACGGATCCTTCACCAAATCATTTTCATTTATGTAGAGATATTTTCTGTTTCCTTGCTGCTAAATGCCCAATAATCCTGGTTTCAGGTGTTTCTGGTGTTTGTTGGTTACCAACTATGCTTTAGCAATGTAAACAAAATTGTAGCCCCTACATTAGCACAGTGGGTAGTTAATGTGTTTTTATCGCTTAAATATCACTTTAAAACATTGTCTTGCTCTCCACCATAAATTAACCACTGGAAAGTTTATTTTAAAACTTGGCATTAGCTCCACAACAGTATTTCTTTTCAATGAACTTTATTGAAAAAGGTATAAATGGGTAAAATCAGTATATTTCTATACTGCCAATTCACAACACATATCATCTTAAGGTACTTTACACTTCACCAGATCATCCAATCAGATTGATTCAAAGTTTTCTATCAAAGGAAAACCAGTTCATTGCATTGACTCAAAGGCAATCCCTCACACTAAGCATGCTTGTAGCGACAGTGAAGAGGAAAAACTACCTTTTAACAGGAAGAAACCTCAAGCAGAACCAGGCTCAGTGTGAGCGGCCATCTGCCGAGGCCGACTGGGGTTCAAGGAGACAGAAGCAGAGATAGAAAAGCAGCTGTAAAAGGCGGCCCATCCAGGAAACACACAGCCAGGCAGACGAGCTCCGAGCCAGCTCCCATGTCAGAGGATGAAAAGAGCACATCCAGTTAGTCACAGTCAGAGAAACAGGACCACACTGGAAAACAGGCTGATCTCCAACATCTAGAAACAAAGGTGTTGATGGCAGCAGCACAGCTAATATTTCTCTCCAGGATGGAGTCACAGCCAAACAGGAACAGACCAGATGAAGCTACTATGAGAAAAAGCAGAGAGAGCAGAACGTTAGAGATTGAACTAACAGATTCTGCAGAGTTGGAGAATAGAGATAGAATGAAGCAGAATGATGAAATAGGGGTCCTTTTGTCCTCCAGCAGTCTAAGCCTATAGCAGCATAACTATAGAGATAGCTCAGGATAACCTGAGCCACTCTAACTATAAGCTTTATCAAAAAGGAAACTTTGAAGCCTAGCCTTAAAAATAGACAGGGTTTCTGCCTCACGGACTAAATAAGGGGAAAACAGACAAGATATATATATATATATATATATATATATATATATATATATATATATATATATATATATATATATATATATATATATATGTATGTGTGTGTGTGTGTTACCCTTTGAAAAGTCACAGAAATCTTGTTGGATGTGGTGCTTTTTTTAAATATTAAGAATAAATTAGAGCTAGGGAAATCATGTACCCTTTAAACTCATTGAAAATGTTTTGGAAAGCCCTCTGACGCTAAGCCGTAATGACGTCATATGTCAACAATAACTGCTTTAAGATCTAAAACAACATAGAAATAAACAATGTTTGTACATTGACATGTTATATATATATACATAACTTGATAAACTATCGGAACTTCTCGGTTTCCGCGTAATAAGCTTTGAAATAAAGCTTTATTTTACGTCTTTGCATCATTTATCGACCAGTGGCGGAGAGAAGGGCGGAGCTGTTAGAGACCCTGACCACCAGGGGGTGCTGTTACTGTGCTGTCCTGCTGTCTAAAAACCATGGTTCTGATATCTAGGATGTGAATCTGAGAATTTAAATAACAGAAAATATTCCTTGGAACTTCTTTCATCTTTACACATCAGATCAGGAGCAATGATGAATACATGTGGTCTCAAACCCCGAAGGACGTCATGAGAACTTGTGACCCTACTGAAGTTCACAGTTCAGCCGCTGGTATGAACACTGGAAAAATGATCTAGAAAATAGAATAAATTTCTTAAATTAAGTGTATTTACCCTTAATTTGAGTAGGTAAATGAGGTGATTTGCCAATGAACTGGGTGTTATTACTCTTGAAGTAAGACAATTAGATAAAATGCACTTGAAGTAAGAAAATTCTATTATTTTTTCTTAATTTAAATGTAAATCATCTTGTTCCATTGGCAAAGTGTTTTACCTCCTCAATCCAAGAACAAATGCATTTATTTTAAGAAAAAATTACTTGTCTAGATTTGGATTTTGCTCCAGTGTCGACAGGAATGATACTGCAGCTGGATCTGAGCTGGAAACCACAACAAAAGGCCGAGCATGGTGTTCTGTCAGACCAGCATACCTGTCAATACGCATGTAGACGACAGATTTGTGTTCATCCCTTTAGTTTTGTATGAAAAATACACTTTGAACTTTCTCAGCGGGCGTGTATCCCTTCGGTCATGTACAAAAAGAAACATTTGAGGTGAAATTACCATACGCTTAAAAAAAACACCAAAAAGTAAGTAATTCAATTGGTGTTTTGTACAAGACTAAAGTGATACACGCCCGTCAAGATAGTTTAAAGTTTATTTTTCTTACAAAACTAAAGGGATAAACGGGTTTTGACTGTGGGTATGCTGGTCTGACCGGGTATGCTTATCTCACGGAACAATTTCCCCCGTTGTTAGACACATATGATCACCTCTATCCATTTCATTTCTTTAATCTTTATCATCTTTTGTTCACCTTACCCACAGAGGGCCTTCCTCACATTCCCCTATAGATGCCCGACTTCACTCTGTTCTGGATATAAATATATATATATATATTTATATACATATATATCATGCAGATCTATGCAGATTTAGATTCTATGAAAGTTGATGACCTGATGTGACCTAAATCAGCATTGTGCTGAGGGTCACGTCTCCTCATGTTTTCCTCTGAATCTAGGAGAACCCCCACCCCCGCCCCCCCATCCTTTCACTTCTGGCTTCTGATTCACAGACTGGCTGGTAAAGAATAAACTAAACTCTTTGTCTAAAGCTTTAAGAGTAAAGGAGAACAGATCCTGGAGCTGACTTCCCCATTTATGGAGTTCATTTAGTTGCATCCTTGTGGCAAACAAAGAGCTACTCACTCAGGAAATGAAAACTTAAAAACTTCTTAGAGTAATTTCTTTGTTTTCTATGGAAGCCGAGAGTGGTCTTAGTCCACTTTTTTTCCCCTTTGCCTTTTTGAGATAATTATCTCGTTATCACGAGAAAACAGTAATTGATTTCTTGAGATAACGAGATGATTAACCTGTATGAGTAATGAATGAGGCTGGCCTACAGCCCTGGATTCCCAGTCCATCCATGCCTGCGGGGCCTGTAGTTCTGCAGTCGTGGTACCACGTGTGTGCAAATAATCACTTGTTTAGTTTCCTTTTTCTTTTCACTCATTGTCATGTTGTGGTGGATGATTGGATGCATGGAATGCAGTAGAAACAAATCTGTTTTTAATCAAAATCTTTAATCTGGACTCATTTTGGGGGTTAATGCATCTTATAGCTGTTACAGCCGTAACACCGGGGCTGATCAGAAAACACCTGGATGCATTGGTCTAATTGCTCATGAATCAGAATCGGGAGCAAATCATCAAACCAGCATTGCGTTTCATTAACTAAAAGTTAAACAAGGGATTATTTACAGACTGACACATATGCTGCCATGACTTATACTTAGAAATCGTCTCCCACTTTTTACTTCCTTTTCTTTTTTCCACATTTATTCTCATTAAAATGTTTCAAGTTTCAGTTTTTAGATTGAGTTAATTAATGAAATGAATCCTTTTACAAATTGCTCCTGACAGATCAGATTCTCTTCCCTTCTGGGGGCGGGCTTTCCTCTGCAGGGAGGAGCAAAGATGCTTTTCTGCATGGAGGCTAGCGACATTTTTATTAGCTCAAGAGTGAGCATTTGTATTGGGAGTGAAGTGTAGAGAATATTAATAAATAAATCTAGCAAAACATCAAAGTTTCTCTTAAAATCTTTTTTTTGTTTGTTTTTTTCTGGGTATCATTCTTTTTTTCAAATTTTTATTAACAAAACTCGGAACAAAGTTCACTCTGTACCCATGCGGGATCTAAATTGAAAAGAGTCACCGCTGATGGCGTAGGACATGTAGCGATAAACACAAGGTCATTGTAACACTCAGTCTGAACGTTCTGCTCTGCCTGAGGGCCTATTGATCCAAATGTCAGCAACCACAATCTACAAATATGTAAAAATGTCTCAAATGGAAGTGTATTTACCCTTAAATTGAGTAGGTAAATGTGAGTTTACCAATGGAATTAGTATTTTCACTCTTAAAATAAGATCATTAGATAAATATGAAATTATTCCATCCTGTTCAATAAATGATCAGTGTTTTTAATTCAGAGTAATTTTCATGTGAATGTGCTTTACTGGAGGCATCCATGTTTGTCAAAGAACACTACTGCCACCTACTGGTTTGTGACGTCACGGTGCGGTATCGGCTGTTGATCAAGTCCCAGTGCTGTATCTGGTGTTTGTCACAACGCGCTATTATCCAAGTCATCTTGAAAACATTCTTCTTCCAAATGTTGGCTACATATTACGGGTTTTATCTCTGGCCAGAAGTTCGATGGCAAATCCTCCCTCTTCAAGTTGGCGATCCAACGACCAACCCGTCCGTGGAGGATCAGGAATCAGAAAGGTGAAATAACTTTTTTCCACTTTTATCCGATGTATTCCAGCATCCAGCTGCCATGCACGTGGGCATTGTCAGTTTCACTATAGCTCTGGTGAATTTCAATGGTGAAGTCCTCTGGAAATCTTCAATAATTGTTGTTGATTGCAGATGTGTCTAGTAGTTCCCATTGATTCTGCTTGTAAAGCGGGGAGAATGGCGCTAGGCTTACCGCACCGTGACGTCACTGCTGGAAGATGGCAGGAGGGAGGGGTTACTTTATTTGGGCAAAAATGGCCGCTCCCAGACTCAGTGATCACATAGAAAGTTATTTTCTTACTGATTAACGCTAAATTAATTAAATCCAGTGAATGTATTAGTTTTAACTATAAATAATGACCCATTGGCTATTCCTTGCTGAGCGGAGATACACCGCAAAAAATTGAAATCTAAGTAATTAATTTCTTCTTAAAGTGCATTTTTTTCTTAAATGAGAAAAGTGAGACGTTTTACCAATGGAACAAGACAATTTACACTTAAAATAAGAAAACACAATTGCACATTATCTATTTATCTTATTTTAAGAGTAAAAATACTAATTTAATTGGCAAACTATCTCATTTACCTGCTCAAATTAAGGGTAAATACAATTGATCCAAGAAAGTTTGATCTATTTCTAGATCGTTTTTCCAGTGTTTCTAAAATGTGTGTCTGCACTGCAAAAAATGTAAATCTAAATAAGTCATTTTTTCTTAAAATAAGTGCATTTCTTCTTGAATTGAGGAGATTAAAGAGACATTTTGCCAATGGACCAAGACAATTAACATTTAAAATAAGAAAAAACAATTGCATTGTCTTATTTCTAGTGTATATTATCTAATTATCTTATTCTAACAGTGAATATATTCATTCCATTGGCAAACTATTTCATTTACCTACTCAAATTAGGGGAAATACACTTAATTTAAGACATTTTTTTACTCATATCTAGATTGTTTTTTCCAGTGTGTAGTGTATTTTTGGGCACGTGACAAACTCCAATAAAATGGTTTAAAAGTTTATGGTGATAGCAGGACAATAAGGCCAGATGAGCTGCCATGTTTGTTGACTGATCTAGAAGCATCAGCCTTAAACTCACATCTCTTTTCGAATGTCTGTGGTCCGACGTTCATCTTTAGCCCATTTCTTGTTTCCTCTTTTCTTTGTGTGTGTGTGTGTGTGGGTGAAAAGTCAAATGTTTGTTTCCCTTTAAAAGCCGCAGAGCAGCAAAAAAAAAAAAAAAGCTGCGAGTTTCAATAAGCAGAGATCCAGCTCTCATTTTTCTTCACATTTATTTATTTCTTTTGCTTTTAGTGTGCTCACAGAAAATCAGAACACCTTAAGCAGGAGGGTTTAATAGCTTTGAAGGCAAAGTTACATTCCACCTCTAGGTCAAATCCAAGCTCCTCCGCGTATTTACAAAAAAAAAAAACAAGAGAAGAAGATGCTACACAAACATTTGCATCTGATAGATTTAAGTTGAAGGATCAACGGGAAGGAAAGCGTCTGCTGGAGGAGAACATACCACAGTATAGAAACGGTCACCACTCATCACAGCTTGTTCAGTTCAAATTGCTTGTTTGTGTCTGTCTGTATTTTACAAAAACAAGGTGGAAAAAAAAGAGAGAGCTGCAAACCTTTATGTGCTTCTTGAGATCAAGATTTTCTTTTGTACAATAATCACAGTTAAAAACACCCCGCCTATACATACTTACATGTTTTTTTTGTCTTTTTTTAATTACCGAGGAAGAAGAAGAAAGGCCTATAGAGCTGGTATCCCTACTGAATCACTGACTGGTACGGCTATGAGGAGGAGTTTACATGATGTCCTATAAAGTTAGAAACTGGAAAAAAAAAAAGAAGAAAGTCTTAGTGTTGGAAGTTTTTAAATGTTGGTCTCAGTTTGGATAAAATCAGTGGCACATTTCCCAGCCCCTCCCCCTTCATTTGGGTCAGCCCGTTACTATTTTTGTTTACATTTCGTATAAAAATAAGAAGAAACAAACCAAACAAAAAGGTAATACTGATGTAGAAATCTATGGCGGACGTGGATCGGAAGCCGCCCGCCATGCTGGTGGCGGGTTTTGTAAAAAGGGGGGGGAAACCGAAGGTGAATTCTCAGGAAAGCTTTAAAATCTCCCTGGTTGCAGGTGAGTTCTCCAAAGCCAGCTTTGTGGCGTCGCTCCAACGCACCAGCAGGGAGGGTTCTCTGATTATCTCTGTTTTGGGTTTTTTCTCTCTCTCGGGGGTTTTTACTCGGACGCCTCGGGGGCCGGGGGCTCTGCGGATGCCGCCTCCTGCGTCGCCTCCTCCGCTTTAGGCGCCTCCTCCGGGGCCTCGGCCGGCGTCTCCTCTGCTTTCGGTTCCTCCGGGGCCGCGGCCTCCTCGGCAGGTTTCTCCGCCTCTGTCGCCTCCTCCTCTGGTTTCTTCTCTACGTCCTCCTTGGGCTGCTCCGCCGCAGGGGTGGCCTCCCCCTCCGTAGGCTTGGCCTCCTCGGTGGCAGCCTCCGGCTCCTCCTTGGCCTCAGCCTTGGCCTCCTCAGCAGGTGCTGCCGACTCCGCAGCGGCCTCCTGATTCTCGGCCCCGTCGCCCGTCTCCTTCTTGGTCTTCTTGAAGGAGAAGCCGCTGAGTTTAAACGACTTCTTGAAGGAGAACTTCTTCTTCTTCTTCTTTGGGGTCTCGTTGCTGGTAGAAGGCGTCGCTCCATCCTCTGCCTTGGCTTCTCCCTCAGTGGGGGCCGGAGACGCTGCCTCTACTTTCTCCTCCTGCTCAGCTGGGGCGGCCTCGGCTTTCTCCCCCTCCTCCTTGGGGGTCTCGGCGCTGCCGTTGGCCTGCACCTCCTCCTTGCCGTTCTCGGCTGCAGCAGGGGAGGCATCTCCGTTTGCCTTGACGTGCCCATTTTCCTGCCAAAGGAGAGACAAAGAAGGGGTCAGAGGGACAAAGACCTTCCCTGGACGGTGCCAGCAGTGGACACCAGGGGCAGCAGATACCAGCAGATCAGCAGCAACAAAAGCAACAGTCTCACAATCAGTCAGCAAAACCAGACTTCTGTTTAAAAAAGCATATGGAAAGAGCAGAGGGACATATTTCCTCCATCCTGCCTCAGATTGAGTTCAGTCTGGTTGGAGCAGATGCTGATTAATCTATGAAGCTATGATGGGGTTTGGAACCCCCTCTCTCCTGGCTGCCATCTCCACTTTCTAAGCGAGCATCCGCAACAAAAGGCGTGGTGCTCCGAGAGCGCAGCGCTTTGTCTGCGGAACCGACATCCTCATCGAGAAGCGAGCAGCTTCTGATCAGAGCTGCTTCCATTCAAACGCATCTTAACCACAGCATCAAACTGTTGCACCGAAGGAAAAAGGCTTTCCACCTTTACGCACGCGCTGCGCCCGGAGCGCGCGCCAGATGTCTGAGGGAAGCTCGTTTACCTGGCCGTTGGTCTTGGTGGGGGACGCCGCAGCCTCCCCGGGCTTCTCAGCCGCAGTCTCAGCGTTTCCAGACGTCTTAGACAGTTGCGCTCCCATGTTTCCAACAGAGGAACCCAAACCGCTCCAAGAGAAGAAAAAAGAAAGAAAATCCCAAACAAAGACCCACAGGCTCCTTTGTTCCAGTCCTCTCAGTCCCCCCCTCCTCTCTTTATGTCCTTCTCTTCCTTTGCAGGGAAATGAAAGTTGAGAGCAAAGATGAGCAGAGTCCAGTGAGAACAGGAAGGTTTTTCAGAGGAAAGTGGCGGATTGAGGAGAAGCGATAAAATCCCAGCTCGGTGGCCGTCTCTCTGCAGACGGGCTGCAAAATGGAGAAACGTCCCAGCTTCCAACTGCAGAGATGAATGGGCGCCCCGAGCGATGACGGCACCCTGACCCGGCTCAGCCAATCACAGCCTTCATGTCAATGATGGGCGGAGCCTGGGAGAAAGACGCGAACAATGGGGCTCATCATTGTTGACAGAGGGAGTTTCTGTTGTAATGGTTTCTGTCTGAGAGCAAATAAAAAAGTTTTAATATTGAAATTATGATGAAGTACGGAAGGGGATTAGGGCCACTGAAAAACTGATAAAAAGTTTACTGATTTTTAAATATTTTTCTGTTTAATATGGGAACAAAGTCAGAATTATGAATTTAATCTCAGCTTTTTGACTTTAATCTCAAAATTCTGACTTTTTTTCCCCTCAGAATTCTGAATTTAATCTCAGAATTAGATTTAGACAGAGACGTAGACAGATTTAATTTGTCATTTTGTTTACACAAGTGTAAAACAAAAAGAAATTTCGTTTGGAACAGCTCTCTGCACAATTTCATCTTATTTAAAAGTGCCTTGAAAAATAGTAAAAATAAATAAATAAAAGAAAAGAAATAAAAATAAGTAAACAAATATTCTCACTTTTTTCTCGGAATTCTGAATTTATTCTCAGAATTCTGACTGTAATCTCAGATTTCTAAATTTAATCTCAGATTTCTGACTTTAATCTCAGATTTCTGACTTTAATCTCAGAATTCTGACTTTAATCACAGATCTATGACTTTTTTCTCAAAATTCTGAATTTAATCTCAGAATTCAGAATTTAATCTCAGAATTCTGAATTTAATCCCAGATCTATGACTTTTTTCTCAAAATTCTGAATTTAATCTCAGAATTCTGAATTTAATCCCAGAATTCTGACTTTATCTCAGAATTCTGACTTTAATCTCAGAATTCTGAATTTAATCTCAGAATTCTGACTTTAATCTCAGAATTTTGACTTTAATCTCAGATTTCTGAATTTAATCTCAGAATTCTGACTTTAATCTCAGAATTCTGAATTTAATCTCAGAATTCTGACTTTAATCACAGATCTATGACTTTTTTCTCAAAATTCTGAATTTAATCTCAGAATTCAGAATTTAATCTCAGAATTCTGAATTTAATCCCAGATCAATGACTTTTTTCTCAAAATTCTGAATATAATCTCAGAATTCTGAATTTAATCCCAGAATTCTGACTTTATCTCAGAATTCTGACTTTAATCTCAGAATTCTGAATTTAATCTCAGAATTCTGACTTTAATCTCAGAATTCTGACTTTAATCTCAGATTTCTGAATTTAATCTCAGAATTCTGACTTTAATCTCAGAATTCTGAATTTAATCTCAGAATTCTGACTTTTTTCTCATCTCAGAATTGTGGATCTTAATGTAGATGGGCACCATGAAGGAAGAGATGTGGGAGCGCTCAGCTTCACTGACAAAGATGTGAGTTGTTTGAGAGGGCCAGTAACACATTGGTGGAAAATGACAGAATTAAGTGACTTTATACGTGTCCGAGGGCTCCCTGGTGATGCTTTTTCATTAATGGAAGAGCAGAAGGGTGATTAAAACCAGAGAGTTAGTTTAGTCTCTAAAACAGACATGTTTTAGCTTGATGCTAAAAAGTTTGTGTCGGTCAGAATTCAATCAGAATTCTGAGATTAAAGTCAGAATTCTGACTTTTTTCTCATATTATACTGAAATAAAATGTTAAAACCTGTTAACTTTTTTATTTTTTCAGTGGCTCTAATCCTCTTCTGTAAAGAAGAGACACTAAAATCCAATTAAATATCTGATTTCCTGACATAAAAGAAACTAAGGATGAGTTTGAACTAGGGTGCCGTCCCTCTTATGCTCATAAACTATCATTCAAAATATCAAAGTCTTAAAAATGTTTACTAGAAACTAATCATTACGACTTTAAACTGTCCTTTATTTTCTTCAAACACAGATATGAGAGGACTAAAAGTTGGTTACAGGTTATCAGCAACAGGTAGTGTTTCCGTCCCGCTCACTTCTGGGGAGTTTGTTTGGAAGTTCAAACTTAACCTTAAACAAATCTAGAGCAGGGGTTCCCAAAGTGGGGGTCGGGACCCCCCAGAGGGCCCCCAAACACCAAGAAAAGGCATAAGGCTGTTATTTTAAATCATTATAATGTGATTCATGTCGTTTATAAGGAACTGAACTGTATAAATTATCTAATACGGGACTGAAATACCAATTAATGGAAATATACACAAATAAATCATTTTATTTTCTATTAAATGAATAAAAAGAAAATAATTTAGTAATTACCTGTCATTCTTTAAAAATACTAAATGTATATGGATAATAAATGGGGCTAGAGTGAGGGAATTAGATGTATTTTTAGAGGATTGTCAGTTCGTTGTGTTGTTATTTTTTCTGAAATGTTGAATTGTAGAGCAGGGGTTCCCAAAGTGGGGGTCGGGACCCCCCAGAGGGCCCCCAAACACCAAGAAAAGGCATAAGGCTGTTATTTTAAATCATTATAATGTGATTCATGTCGTTTATAAGGAACTGAACTGTATAAATTATCTAATACGGGACTGAAATACCAATTAATGGAAATATACACAAATAAATCATTTTATTTTCTATTAAATGAATAAAAAGAAAATAATTTAGTAATTACCTGTCATTCTTTAAAAATACTAAATGTATATGGATAATAAATGGGGCTAGAGTGAGGGAATTAGATGTATTTTTAGAGGATTGTCAGTTCGTTGTGTTGTTATTTTTTCTGAAATGTTGAATTGTAGAGCAGGGGTTCCCAAAGTGGGGGTCGGGACCCCCCAGAGGGTCCCCAAACTCCAAGAAAGGGCATAACACTGCAAAAACCATAAATTTAGTGTATTTAGCCTTAATTTGAGCAGGTAAATAAAATTATTAGCCAATGAACTATGGGGTATTTTTACTCTTCAAATAAGATAATTAGATGATATGAACCTGAAATAGGAGACTGCAGTTGATTTTTCTTATTTTAAATCTAAATTTTCTTGTTCTGTTGGCAAAGTGTCTCACTGACCTCAACTCAAGAAAAAAGTTCACTTATTTTAATAAAAAATAGCTTATTCAGATTAATTTTTTTGCAGTGGAGGCAGCATAATGTTTTTTTTTTAAATCACTGTAATGTGATTTCTGTTGTTTATGAGGAACCAAACTATCATTCATCTAATATTCAAATACCAATGAATGGAAAAATACACAATCAAATGATTAAATATTCCGTTTAAAATAAATGTATTTAGTAATTACAGATTTGTTTTCCTCGTTTGATCAGCAAGAAAGATTGATTTGGATGTTTTTATTGATGCAGGCGATCAGCAGTAGTGTCGACGTATTTAAGGTCATTCAGGTGGAGGCTGATGGCCGCCACAAATAAAGGTTCCTTAGTGGGAAATATCAGCGCTTTAGCATGAGGGCAGCTTGGTCAGTGTTCAGTGAGCTCTGGAGCAAAGAAAGTGGCTTTGTTTTCTAACCAACCCTGCTGTGGTTCCCTTAGATAAGGAAATTACCAGAGAAGCAAAGTGAGCAAGTGAACCAAAAGAGGACGGTGACGTCTCTGTTGTTGCACTGACGGGTATTTATGATCTGAAAACTTTTAAATCCTCTTATTCTCTGCCTCTGTGCAACCGCAGAAACACGTCACTGTTCGTCCTCACAGAGCAAGAGTGTCCTGAGATCTCCCCAGACCAACGATGTTAGGTCAATTCAGTTTCAATGCAGTTTATTTTTATAGCGCCAATTCACAACACATGTCATCTCAAGGCACTTTCCAGTTCACCAGATCATCCAGTCAGATTGATTCAAAGTTCTCTATCTAAGGAAAACCAGTTGATTGCATTGACTCATTGACTCAAATACAATCTGTCACACTAAGCATGCTTGTAGCGACAGTGGAGAGGAAAAACTCCCTTTTAACAGGAAGAAACCTCCATTAGAACCAGGCTCAGTGTGAGCGGCCATCTGCTGAGACCGACTGGGGTTCAAGGAAACAGAAGCAGACATAGAAAAAGAAGCATAGATACAAAAAGCAACTGTAAAAGGCGGCCCCGTCCAGGAAACACACAGCCAGGCAGACGAGCTCCGAGCCAGCTCCCATGTCAGAGGATGAAGAGAGCACAACCAGTTAGTCACAGTCAGAGAAACAGGAATACACTGGAAAATAGGCCGATCTCAAACAACAGGCTGTCTCGAAAAGTCCTGGCTGTTTGATGGATGAAACATTAAATTGGGATAGTTTAAGTGACTCTGCACCGTAATCTTACATATTATGCTCAACTTTATACCTTTTTCCGGCCGATTCTCCTGTCGTCCAAGAATCTTTTCAATCTGGCAAAGTTTTCGCCTCATCATGGGTCCTGTAGTATACAGGGGTAATTAGGGGCAACCACCTCCCCATCAGGAATCGTAAGGTCGGGAGAAAATCAAACATGTTTGAAATTCAGTCGGCCGTCGTGAGGTGGTCGTGGACAAATCCTGCTGATGAAGCATCCTTAAGGCGGACATACACTGTACGATATGTTCAATCGTCGCACACAGCTACAGCTCAAACTGTACGACAACACCGCAGAGTTTAAAGTTCACAGCTCACGATGTTTGTTCTCACACTGTGCGACCCGGCAAAAGATGGCACTACTTGGACTTGTCAATCTGTAAGAAGAAGAAGAAGAACTCCCGTGTTTGCTCATGCTCAGTGCTCGAGGTTCTGGTAAATCGGCTCGTAGCTCTGCTTCAACAGAAGGATTTGTCCATAAACACCTCACATTGGCCGACTAAATTTCAAACATGTTTGATTTCCAGATCAGGAGGTGGTGGTGAGAGGCTGATTGCCCCTCGTTAACCCCTGTACATTGCAAGACACACGGTCAGCAGAGGCGGTTCTAGACGGGGGCCAACAGGGGCCTGTGTCCCTGTAGAACTAGTCCTGACCCCTTGTAAGGATCATATACGATGAAAAAAGAGACTTTTACTGATTTGTGCGTTGGAACAATTTAATATTTCGCCTGTACAATTTACTTGAACAATTATTTAGAAATTGCGAGCAGCTTTAGCTTCCATGTACCGGGAAATGATCACAGTTTTTATTAACTGGGCTTTATGGCTCATTTATAATAATAAACCCTCTCGTCCTATTTTTTTTTGTGTGTGTTTCTGTTATAGTAACGTTCTATGCCCCCCCACCAAAAAAACACCGGCACCATCATGCCCCCCTGGTATATTTAGTCTAGAACCACCGCTGACAATCAGGCTGAAAGTCGGTCCGATTGAAAAAAGTCCTGCACAACTGGAGAATCGACCCGAAAAGTGCAAAAAATCGCACAGTGTACGCCCGGCTTTACCAGCGTCTACGAGCCAATTTACCAAAACCTCAATAAAAAGCACTGTGCATGTGCTAACAGGGGAGTTCTTCTTCTGTCAGATTAGGAGTCCAACCAGCACCATCTCTCGGCGCTGACCAACCTGTGGTTTTTACACGTACAGTGGGAGCAGGTAGACCGAATCAGAGCATCAGGTCACACAGTGTGAGAACATACATCGTGAGCTGTGAACTTGTAAACCCTGAGGTTTGGTCGTACAGTTTGAGCTGTAGCTGCGTGCGACGATTGAAGATATTGCACAGTGAATGCCCGGCTTTGCCAAGCCTGGTTCCTGTTTAATGAGGGGTCAGATTGTGGATTTCCAAAAGGCCAGTAGGTTCATCTGAGATACCCACATTCTGTGCTGTTTGTTTAATTTGGTACCAGAGGGATCTGTTTGTTATGATTCAGCAGAAATGAAAACAAGACCAGGAAGGGTAGCCAGTAACATGCCAGCCTGGGCGTGTGCAACTCTAAAGGAGGAGAATGGCGTCCTCACGCAGTCTTGTTCCTGATACCATGAGACTCCCCACCACCACCACACCCCTGGATTTGCAATGCAAATCAGCTGTCCTCATCTACACTGTGTCCCCGCTGACTAAACCGGTTGTGAGCAGGCCGAGGTGGGCTTCCTGGAAAAGGCTCAGATTCCTGCTTTCAAATGTGATGGAGTGTGATGCAAAGCAGCCGGGGATGGAAAACCTCAGCATCCAATCAACTGGCGGGAGAATCCAGGAGGAGAAGCAGGTCCTGTTTCTGCCCCAGTCTCACAGAAACCATCAGTTTCTATACCCACAGTATAACTTATGTTAACAAGTTAACTGGAACTAAACCAAAAAATCTAACACATCAGGAATTCATATAACTTTAAACATAATCAGTTATCACCCGGGAAAAAAATCAAATTCTAAATAAGTAATTTTTTCTTTGATTGAGGAGATAAAAGAGACACTTTGCCAACGGAACAAGACAATTTACATTTAAAATAAGAAAACACAATTGCATTGTCTTATTTCAAGTGCATATTATCTAATTATAACTATCTACTCAATTTAAGGATACATACATTTAATTGAAGAATTTTTCCTTATTTCTAGATCGTTTTTCCAGTGTAGACTAAACCACAGGTGAGAAGCTCTGGACCTCGGTACTTTCTAACAGAGAGTCCCTGATTGTTATGCTCAAAAGCCTGTGCATGTTTATCATTTAATGAACCTTTCTGGTTTTATTCCCACTTTAATTCCTCTAAAAAGAGACACATTTCACCTGTCCCAGCTGCAAAAACGATCTTGAAATAAATCAAAATTCAATTAAGGGTATTTACCCTTAATTTGAGTAGGTAAATAAATTGATCTGCCAATGAAATGAGTATTTTTACTCTTAAAATAAGGTAATTAGATAATATGCACTTGAAATAAGACAAGGAAATAGTTTTTTTTTCTTATTTTAAAGGTAAATTGTCTTGTTCCATTGGCAAAGTGTCTCTTTTACCTTCTCAGGTCAAGAAAAAAGTGCGCTTGTTTTAAGAAAAAAATACTAATCTAGATTACGATTTTTTTCAGTGAGCACAATGGAAAAATGATCTAAAAAATACGTAAAGAATTTCTTAAATGAAGTTAATTTATCCTTAATATGAGTAGGTAATTGAGATAGTTTGCCAACGGAAAGAGATGTGTTCCTTATAAAATAAGATAATAAGATAAAATGCACTTGAAATAAGACAATGCAATTGTGTTTGTTATTTTAAGTGTAAATTGTCTTGTTCCATTGGCGAAATGTCTCTTTTACCTCCTCAATCCAAGAACAAATGCACTTATTTTAAGAGAAAATGGCTTATCCAGATTTTGATTTTTTTCCATTGAGCAAACAGACTTTAACACAGTTTACTGATCTTATCTGATCCATCAGCTAAGTCAGTTAATGATTATAATCATGCAAACATCAGGATAAAAAAGCTTGACCTCTGGTTTTATCAAATTATCGTCGGCATGATAAGTATGCATATTAAAAGAACAGCCTGCGAGCTAAGATGAGTGAATCTGGTCAATCAGGAAGTGACCCGTATGGTAACATTTTTTAGGTCTATAAGTGTAATGCAGGGGACCTAAGTTTGAATCCTGTTGAAGTTAAAAACTGTGATCTAAATAAGTAATTTTTTCTTTACCTTAAATGCACCAGGGAGTGTTATCACAGATCGTTCCTCCCAGCAGCTGGAAGACTCTGTAACCACCACTGTTCCCAGCAACCTCAATAACTTGTTACATTCATGCTGATTTTGCACAGTTTCTACCTTAGTCAGTTAAATAACCTGCTGCTGTCATTTTGCACATCTCTGATGTTGCTGCTATTTTCAAATATCCATTACTGTAAAAATGTCCATAGCTGGATATTGGTTATTTATTCTCCAGATGCACAGTTTGATATTGTTTACAGTACATGATTTTATTGCTTATCTTGTAACTCTTCACTATTATGTTATTCTTGTACATTTTTCTAAAGTCCACATTTGTGTGACCATTTTTTCTATAATCTTTTTGCTGCTGTAAACACCAGAATGTCTCTATTGTGGGACAATAAAGGGTTTTCTATTCTGTTCTATTCTATTCTTAAAATAAGCATATTTTTTCTTGAATTGAGAAGATAAGTTAAACACTTTGTCAGTGGAACAAGACAATTTATATTTAAAATAAGAAAAAAAATATTTCATTTATTGTCTTATTTCAGGTGCATATTATCTAAATATCCTATTTTAAGAGGAAAAATACCCATTTCCATTGCAAAGTCATCTTATGTACCTACTGAAATTAACGGTAAATACACTTAATTTAAGAAATGTTTACCTTTTTCTAGATCGTTTTTGCAATGTACAATGCAAAGACTGATCTATAAATAAGTACACATTTCTGAAAAATTGTGTCTTAGTTCTTGATTTGTAATTTCTATTAGTCTGCAAATGGAATGAGGATTTTTATTCCTAAAAAAAAAAAAAAAAAAGAGATAATCATGCACTTGGAATAAGATGTGCTTTTCTTATCTTATCTGATTGTCTTAGTTACCTGCTCAAATCAAGGGAAGATAGACTTATTTCAAGAAAGAAATACTGTATTTATATTTCATATTTTGCAAATAAGTGTAAAAGCTGCCAAGTCTGTGCTTGGCAAAGTTGAATGTAAATCGATTTCTCTTAAAAAAATAAAAAAAAGTGTATAAGTGTAAGTGTATAATTCCTTAATTTGAGCAGGAAAGACTTATTTCAAGTACATTTTAATTAATTATCTTATTTTAAAGACAAAAATACAAATGTAATTAATAAAGCATGCATGTACAGGGGGTCACCTGAACATGCATGCTATTGCACTATTTAGGCAACAGCATAAATAGTGCAATAGCATGTATATTCATCTGAACATACATGCCATTGCACGAAATGTTTGCAAAGCCCTGAAATAAAACCAGTAAATAAAACAACATATGGGAAGATTTCAAACTGAAGAAGGCTGTTGAATATTAAAGGGAGATCCTTCCAGAGTTTGGGCTCAATCACCTCTACCCTCATCCTCATATCCTCATTTTCAGGATAAACATGCTGATCTGATGATCTTAATGCCTGAGCAATAAGATAAAGCTGAAGTAGGTCAGGGGGATGTAGGAATGCAAGTCCTTTAAGGCATTTAAAGGGTAACAGGAACATTTTTACCTAATTCTGGGACCCACAGGGAGCCACTGCAGAGAGGATAAAACAGCTGGAGCTGAAGATGTAAAGTGTATTTCATTAATCAAGACAGCTGTAATAAAGGCATAGACCGGTTCCTGTATGTCTGTTTAACACTGACTAAAGCTTAAATGGAGAAAACCCCCACCCCCTTAGAGGGAAACAGAACACCTCGCCTGTTCAGCCAGGCCAACAATTCCCTCTAACAAACCCCCCTTTAAGAGACAAACAAAGAACCCAAACGACCCCCATTTCAAAAGGGTGGACCCGTTCGTCAATTTGCATGTTTTCTAAGTCAAATCAAGGCATTGTTGGTCCACTGCATAAAGCCTAGAACTCAATGCCATTTCTGACATTTTGAATTGAAAAAGCTTTTTTGGATGGGAAGAGAAACATCTTCTAACTTGGAAACAAAGTTTTATTCTATTTCTATAGCACCAATTCACAACATGGCTCTTTCCAGTTCACCAGATCATCCAGTCAGAATGATTAAAGTTTTCTATATAAGGAAAACCAGTTGATTGCATCGACTTGCATCATTGACTTGAAGGCAATCCGTCACACTAAGCATGCTTGTAGCGACAGTGGAGAGGAAAAACTCCCTTTGAACAGGAAGAAATCTCCAGCAGAACCAGGCTCAGTGTGAGCGGTCATCTGCTGAGTCCGACTGGGGTTCAAGGAGACAGAAGCAGACATAGAAAACGCAACTGTAAAAGGCGGCCCCGTCCAGGAAACACCCAGCCAGGCAGACGAGCTCCGAGCCAGCTCCCATTAAAGGATGAAGAGAGCACATCCAGCCAGTCACAGTCGGAGGCACTTGACTACACTGAAAAACAGGCCGATTTACAACATCTAGAAACAAAGGTGTTGATGGCAGCAGCACAGCTGATATTTCTCTCCAGGATGGAGTCACAGCCAAACAGGAACAGACCAGATGAAGCTACTATGAGAAAAAGCAGAGAGAGCAGAACGTTAGAGATTGAACTAACAGATTCTGCAGAATAGGAGAATAGAGATAGAATGAAGCAGAATGATGAGTAGGGGGTCCCTATGTCCTCCAGCAGTCTAAGCCTATAGCAGCATAACTATAGAGATAGCTCAGGATAACCTGAGCCACTCTAACTATAAGCTTTATCAAAAAGGAAAGTTTTAAGCCTAGCCTTAAAAGTAGACAGGGTGTCTGCCTCACGGACTAAAACTGGTAGTTGGTTCCACAGGAGAGGAGCCTGATAACTAAAAGATCTGCCTCCCATTCTACTTTTAGAAATTCTAGGAACCACTAGTAAACCTGCAGATTGAGAGCGAAGTGCTCTGTTAGGAACATAAGGAACAATCAGATCTCTAACATATCTCTAGAAAGTCCAGTGGATTGTTTTTGTTTACTTTTTTGGAATGAGCTTTACAGTAAAATGAATCTGCTAATTGGATTTAAAGTCAATGTCTAAAATCCTTCCAAGATTCACCACAGACTGTTTGAGATAAAGCTTGTAAACAAGAGCCAGAGCTAAATCAATCTTTCCTTGAAATAGACCCCAAAGGAAGCAGATTCAGGAAAAAAAACACATGAGGCACAAGAATTAAGCCCTGAGGAACGCCACAAGAACGCCTCTCTACTGTCGCTACGAGCATGCTTAGTGTGAGGGATTGCATTGGAGTCAATGAGTCAATGCAATCAACTGGTTTTCCTTAGATAATGCTGTGAATTGGTGTTATATGAATAAACTAACTTAAAACTTTTTACACTGCAAAAAATCTAAATCTAGATAAGTCATTTTTTTTTTAAAATAAATGCATTTGTTCTTGAATTAAGGAGGTAAAAGAGACATTCTGCCAATGGAACAAGACAATTTACTCTTAAAATAAGAAAACACTATTGCATTGTCTTATTTCAAGTGCATATTATCTTATTTTAAGAGTAAAATTAATCATTCCATTGGCAAACTTACTCATTTACCTACTCAAATTAAGGGTGAATACACTTAATTAAGGAAATTTTTACTAATTTCTAGACCGTTTTTGCAGTGTAGGATTTATTGAGGTTTCTTTAGTAACACAATGCTGAATATTTTAAACTTTTTGTGGGGGCTTGTTCTGTTTGTAAGTAAACCTCAAACATGTGGTCCAACTGGTCACATTTCAGTCATTATTTCCAATCCTGAGATGTTTTACAACAATAATGGAAAGAAATGCAAACCAGAGCAAAAAGATAAACGGGAGCAGAGAGAAGAAAAATTTAGATAGGAAGAGATGACAGTAGAAATTAATGCATTATCGTTCAATGTCATGCTCATATTTAATTATTTAATTCTGCTCTAATTGGCAAATATATAATAAAAAATATAGCTCTGTGACATTATCAAGGTGAATGGATGAATAAAATAAAGCACAACGAATCAGAAACTAATGAAGATGTTGTTAAAGTGAGAGTGATGGTGACTGGGCCATTTCTGCCTCCTCTGCTGGTTAATCATAACTGATCCACCATGGAGGAGAAAGATAAGCCCTCCTGTTTGTTATCAGATCCACCCCCCACCCCCTCACCAAACAGCCCTGCACTGTTCAAACACGTGGTTTATGCAAATACTAATAAAAAAGGCTCCGGAGGAGGAAGTCACTCTGAGCCAGTGAAGTCAGCGCTAACGATAAGCCAAGAGAGGTGCTTGACACGTGGGGTGCCTCAATCACCATCTGTGTGGGCACAGAGGCAACACCCCAAACAGAAGGAGATATTCCCTGAATGCTCCCATCCAGGGCTGATGGGTGGAGGGGGGGGGTAGCTAAGGAAAAACAAAGCGGCAGGAGCCGGCGCAGGAGCCAGGATCCTCTGTGGGGAATGCAGACCTACAATTATACATGCCAGCGGAAACAGCCAGCTCTCCTCTCCTACACAGAACCCATCCCTGTGAAAAGAAGATCAGATATCCACAGCTTTTGTGTTGGCCCCGGTGTTCAGTTCCTACATCTTTTGTAGAGGAGGAATGTAGACAAATCTAGAGTCTTAGCAGCCAAGTTGAGTCAGACTATTCCCACAGGGCACAATGGATCGGGTTAATAGCATTCCTCTAATGGCAGCAGAAAAGCTGTGGACAAACATTTATGTTTGGAGGGATTGAGCTTTAAGGAGCCTCTTTTTTCTAACCTCTGTCCTCGTCTCTTTCAGGCAGGTCAGCGGGCTCCTCCCTGCTGTTTTGTGCTATTCAGACGGCTCCATCAATTTATAGCACACTATCTGGGCCTTGTCTTCTACTCACTGGGCTCCAGCAGCATTGAACCCCATTCTGGGCTCCCGATGAGGCTTCAGGGCCGTGAACACGGACAGTAGATGGAGGCCTGAGTGGCAGTAATAAAAACTCATCACACACTGCAAAAACAATCTAGAAATTAGTAAAAAAATTCTAAAATTAAGTGTATTTACCCTTAATTTCAGTGGGTAAATATGACGATTTTCCACTGGAATGAGTATATTTACTCCTAAAGTAAGATAATTGGATATTATACACTTAAAATAGGACACTGCAATAGCTTTTTCTTGTTTTAAATATAAATTCTCTTGTTCTATTGGCAAAGTCTCTCACTAACCTGCTCCATTCAAGAAAAAAAAACCTTATTTTAAGTAAAAATTACTTAATTTGATTTCAATTTTTTGCGCAGCAGTTTAGAGTTCATTTCTGTTGCTATAGAAATTCTACAAAATGTTCCCATCAGATGTTGTTTAGTAACACTGATGGCAATCACTGTGTGGAAAAATACCTTTCAGAGAATGACTTTGGAAAAGTGGAAGGAGAACTAAAGCACTTGAAAGAAAATTATTCCTAATAATTAAGAAAGCAAAAATGTCATGATGGGTTCACTGAAGGTGACCCAGTTATGCAGAACACCACTGACGGACACAAGGATGAAGAGTTCAACAGTTTATTAAAGCACAAACACACAGAATGTACTGATTCTGGTTCGGGGCCTGGATACTGGTTCACCGGAGTCTGCGTGAGAGACAGCACAGTTAGCGGTTTGCTGGCAGGGTTTTACTTCCAGAAGTTCACTGATTGTACCTTGAGAGTTCTTGAGGTTAACTTTGGGAGAGTCACTGTTGGTTCTGGAGAAGGGTTACTCAGCAGAGTCCGTAGCTGCTTCAGCGTCTCATGTCTAGTTAGAACAGACCTTGGCTTGGAAGTCCCAGCTCAGTCCTGAGCTGCTTGAGGTTTCTCAGAGGGATCTTCAGGGTTTGGCTCAGAGGGTCGGCTCGGCAGGTTAGCTCTTCCAGAGCTTTCTCAGAGGAGGCACAGGTTTTCCTGGAAGACAGAGATAATAGTTAGAATCCAGACTGGATTCAAAGTCATGGAGATACTCAGAGGATCTAGGCTTTAGCGCTGACCAACTGGAACAACACTGCGGCGTTGAGGCGAGGTCTGAAGACAGCTTAAGTAGTGGATCCTCTGATGATCTTGACGAGCTGCAGCTGTGCAGGGGGCTCCCTCAGAGGATCCACTGCGGACTCTGCTGGAGAAAGATGGAATTTCTCCAGCTCCCAACAAAAAACTATTTTATTTTTTTGTTCTTGTAAATTAAAAGAAGCAAGAAAAACTGTTTCTTAAGGTCTTAAGTGATAAAGTAAATGTGGTAAAAGCAAAAAATAAACACATTAGCATCTGGTTGAAGAATGCTAGCATGCTATCGTAACTAGCTTGAGATTTGGTAACAAACTCAAAAAACAGCAAATTTAAAGTAAAAATACACCCAGAGAATTACTTTAGTTAAAATCAAAGTCACTAAAAAGGAAAAATACTTAAGCAGAAGTCAGAAAATTGTTCCCAATAACTGAGCAAGCAAAAATATTTTGTGTTTTTGTACATTAAAAGAAGTAAGAAAAACTGTTTCTCATGGTCTTAAATGTTAAAGAAAAAGTACTAAAAGTAAAAAAAAAAAAAAAAAACATACATTAGCATCTGGTTCAATAATGCTAGCATGTTATCATGTGTTGTGAATTGGCGCTATAGAAATAAACCAAATTGAATTGAACTCCATGACTTCTCAGTCTACAGCTCCAAAGTTGTCTGCTATCAGATTTCTATCTGAGAGACTAAACAGTGGTGTTTTAAGGGTCCTGCTCAGGGACCCATAGTGATGGTCTGAGTTTCAAACCAAGGATCTGTTGGTCTCTAGAGAGCATAAATGCTTGGCTCTCCAACCATTAGACCTCTACTCCCTTACATGATATTATTGATCAGCAGAGGTGTCAAGTAATAAAGTACAAATACTTTGTTACTGTACTTAAGTACACTTTTCAGGTATCTATACTTTACTCCATTACTTCCTACTTCTGACTTCTACTCATTACATTTTCACACAAGTATCTGTACTTTCTATTCCTTACATTTTCAAAACAAACGTTACTCGTTACTCTTGGCTTTGGTTTAATGTTTCTAAATATTTATTTCCCGTCATGTGCTCCATCCAATGCAGATCATTGGCTCCCTCCACATCTAGTGAAAACTAGTGTGATTGGATGCGTCATAGAATGCAAACACTCATTGGTTAGCTAAAGGAAATCATCAGGAGCAAGCAGGTGTTCTTCAAACTGCAAACGTGAATTGTCTATGCCATGCTACAGTGTAGGATTCAGAGAAAGATGGCGGAATGTCTGAAAGGTCGGACACAGGCGACAGCGTATTGGGAGACGGAGACCAACAAGACCTCCCTCATCTTTGGCCCTATCTCAAAGAATTTTTAGAAATAGTCGAAAAATAGCTTTCAGTTCATATAGTGGCACACTGCAAAAATGATCTAGAAATAAGTAAACATTTCTTAAATTAAGTGTATTTCCCCTCAATTTGAGCAGGTAAATAAGATTATTTGCCAATAGAATGAGTAGTTTTGGTATTAAAGTAAGATATTTAGATAATATGCACTTGAAATAAGACAATGTAATAGTTTTTTTCTTATTTTAAATGTAAATTGTCTTGTTCTACTGGGAAAGTGTCTCACTTACCACCCAAATTTAAGAAAAAATGCCCTTATTTTAAGAAAGAAATTACTTATTTAGATTTCGATTTTTTGCAGTGCATCTGGCTGTTTTTTTAAAGGTTACTTTATACTTTTATACTTCAAGTAGTTTTTGGAGCAAATACTTTTTCACTTTTACTTGAGTAAAGAGGTCAAGTTGATACTTCAACTTTTACCAGAGTGTTTTTAAACTGCAGTATTTATACTTCTACTGAAGTAACAAATGTGTTTACTTTTGACACCACTGTTGATCAGCCCGGCATCCTGCAGACTGGAACAGCCATGAAGTAATTTATTTTATAAATTCTCAGAAATACACGTTTGCCAAGGTATGCAAGCAACTGTGGGGTGAAATGGAATTGATCCAGATGTAGACTTGATTGTAAAAGGATCCTTTTGGGATTTTGTGTAGCAGACCTGAAACTCAACAGCCAGTAATCATTAGGAGTGAAGGAAAAACATACATTGTCAAGTCTAAAGCAGAGAAAAACTGGTTTTGGGGCTCAAAAAACCCAGCATTGAGATTCTTTCTTTTTTTTCTTCAAACCTAAGCAGCTTCCCTGGAGAACAGTAGCCTCTCAGGGAAAACATCTCATTCCCCTAGAGTACCTTCTATTGCATCTATTCTGTTTCCTAAATTGTGATGACAGTGGCTCTCTGCCTCTCACCCTGTATGAAGCGACACAGAAAGTTATTTCCAAATAAATGATTTGAGTTTTAATCATGTCATCATGTTTGATGTGTTTTTTTTTTACAGTTTTAAAAACCAAACTAAAGAGCTAAAAGGCTAAGCTAGTAATGATAGCATGCTAGCATTCTTGAACCAGATGCTTATGTGTTTATTTTTACTTTAACACTTTAGACCATAAGAAACAGTTTTTATTGCTTCTTATAATGTACAAAAACAATATTTTTGCTTTCTCAATTATTGGGAACAATTTTCTTAATTCTGCTTAAGTAATTTTCATTTTAGTGACTTTGATTTTAATCAAAGTAATTCTCTGCGGAGGTACATTTAATTTAAATTAGCTGTTTTTTGAGTATGTTACTAAATCTGATCCCTCATCTTCATCCAATTGACAATAAAATAAGACAATAGGTCCGGAGGTGACACAGAAAGTTATTTCCAAATTAATTATTGGAGTTTTCATCATTTCATCATGTTTGATGTGTTTTTACAGTTTTAAAAACCAAACTAAAGAGCTAAAAGGCTAAGCTAGTAATGATAGCATGCTAGCATTCTTGAACCAGATGCTTATGTGTTTATTTTACTTTAAGTACTTTTACTTTAACACTTTAGACCATAAGAAACAGTTTTTATTGCTTCTTTTAATGTACAAAAACAATATTTTTTAGGTCCGGAGGTGACACAGAAATTTATTTCCAAATTGATTATTCGAGTTTTCATCATTTCATCATGTGTTTTTACAGTTTTAAAAGCCAAACTGAAAAGCTAAAAGGCTAAGCTAGTAACTGTGTCATCTCAAGGCTCTTTCCAGTTCACCAGATCATACAGTCAGATTGATTCAAAGTTTTCTATCTAAGGAAAACCAGTTGATTGAAGCTAAAATTCTTCTGCATGGTACCAGGACTTTATCTTGGGTGTTTCTCATTGTGGGACCACACAGCTCCATCCTGATGACCAATTTCCCAACTGTGGGAATCTAAGAGGAGGTCTCATTTTATTTCTTTTCTCTAAACAGCTGGTGGTTTTAATCGGCTGTCACATTTGATTAAAAAAGTCTTATTATCCATTCTTTGTGTTCCTCTATTTCACCTTTAGTTTATTTCACATTTACTTTTATCCAAATACCACATGTTCTGTAAATATTTCCAAATTGTCCTTTTTGCCTGTTAGTTTTGAGTGGAAATTACATTTTAATGAGAAGTTTAAACACACCACATCTACTGACCGCTCCCTGTATTGTCGTGGAACAATGGCAGCTGAAAAACCTTCCATTGCAGAGCTTGTTAAGCAGTGAAACAGCAGAAGGCATTTCTATCTGAAACTGAATAACCTCCACTTAGCACAACAACGACCCATTCTGCATGCTCCTCTTGCCTAAATGCTGCACCGCCTCTCTTGCACCGAGAGTGAAACTCAATGCTGTGAAACTGAGCTAACCATGATCAAAATCAGCCAGCAGAAAGTTAGTAAACACACCAGAGTGAGAGTCACAAACAGAAACCCTAAACGCATCATGAAAGACGTTAACATAGTGCTGGTAACGTTGTCGGGTTTGAATCTGGCTCAGTTTTGTGGCTTAAAGCATTTATTATGCAGGTCCAACATAAAAACATAAACATAAAGAAAGTTTATTTTCTATCTTTATGAGCCAAGAGTATGATTATCATGGTCTTAGGTCTACTGTATGCTTCAAATAAAGTAGAATGCAAATCAGAACACAATGTTGGTCCTAAAAAAAAAAAAAGCACACAATGAGGTTCAATTGGAAAAACAAAACAATCAGAGCAGTAATTATTATTTTTATCCAGCTTTTTAATTGTCATTACACTCTTAGAAGTACAGAACATCGAAATTAACTCTGCATTTAACCCATCCCCTTGGGGAGCGTCAGGCTGCTTAGGCTGCTTTATGCTCAGAAACCAGGTCGTCTGCGTGTATGTCACAGTTAACGCCCCCCGACCCTTCCGCAGACACTATGGTGCACCTGTCTATTCGCAGTGATGCAATTGTGGGTGATCGCAGACAGGAGGCCTCTGATTGGTAAAATCTACATCCGCTCTACACTATAAGTATTTCCTGTTTGGTACCTTACCGGCTTGTTTTGTTTGTATGACCGGCATTGTGGAAAACGACTCGTGAAGTTGGACCAGCTAGAAGAGAGAGGTGAGAACGCTGGGACCCTTTCTCCACCTGGATCTCCGCTCTTTTTCAGCCTCATGTCCCTCCGTTGTCGCACAAACTTGCCCCCACTTCTTCACCACCTCGGCCGTATCTAGACCCACAGCTAGTTCCTGATTGTCCCTCTTGCATTGTGGTGTGGAATAACATAACGCAGACCACCCTTCAAAATTGGCCAAAATATCTGCATCATACCTGTGACAAGCTCACTGCGACACACTACTGCGGGAGTATAATCAGCCCTTAGGGGTCTTTGCTCAGGGAGCCAGAGTGGTAGTTCGAAAGCAGGATTCCAATCGCAACGCCTACTAGGCCGCCACTCCCGAAAGCAGGCATTAGTATGAAGGGTCTTGGCTAAGGACCCACACTGGCAGCTTATCCCCCCTAGCAGGGGGCCAGGGGAACCCAGGCCTCCTGTTTGCAGGACTGGTGACTTACCACTTGAGCTAGCCAGTGGCTACATGATACAGAATGGGAAACATGTAGAAACATAAGGGAAACAGAGGGCCTAAAATTAAGTCACAGAGAGAAAACACTAAAGACCCAGTGCAGTAGGCTGGTCCAAATTGTTGACATGTCTTTGCAGCGACTCCATGTTGGTTTGGCCTCCTTGCACTGGATGACTGCTCTGCTGTGAGATTCTGACTGAAACAGCACCGAGTTCTTAGTCTTGTCTTATTCCCCTTTTCCACCCACCAAAAAAACAGCTAAAACCCGCAAATGATCTGCTCTTAGTGGCAGTGGGAACAGCTCACTAATCTGCATTGACCCAGATCAAACGACCTGGCAAGTGACCTGCATTAAAATCGTTGTCAAACGGCTCACCTCTGATTGACATACAGTGGGAACAACAGACTCGGGTCAATCTGCTAATTTATGTGATAGCAATGAGCGCAACAAACCTCACAACATTGCAGGAGTAGCATCTGATCTAATAAGCCAAAACAACTCTGCTTACATTTAATTCAGTTTATTTCTATAGCACCAATTCATAACACATGTCATTTCAAGGCACTTTCCAGTTCACCAGATCTTCCAGTCGAATTGATACAAATTTTTCAATCTAAGGAAAAGCAGTTAACTGCATCGACTCTTTGACTTGAATGCAATCCCTCATACTAAGCATGCTTTTAGCGACAATGGAGAGGAAAAACTCCCTTTTAAAAGGAAGAACCTCCAGCAGAACTAGACTGTGAGCGGCCATCTGCTGAGGCCGACTGGGGTTCAAGGAGACAGAAGCACAGCCTGGTAAACGAGCTCTGAGCCAGCTCCCATGTCAGAGGATGAAGAAAGCACATCCAGCCAGTCACAGTCATAGAAACAGGACTACACTGAAAAATAAGCTTAAGTGTTGAAGGCAGCAGCATAGCTGATATTTCTCTCCAGGATGAAGTCATAGCCAAACATGAATGGACAAGCGAAGGTACTGTGAGAAAAAGCAGAGAGATCAGAATGATAGAGATTGAACTAACAGATTCTGCAGAGTGGGAGAATAGAGATAAAATGAAGCAGAATGATGGTAAATGAGTCCCTATGTCCTCCACCAGTCTAAGCCTATAGCAGCATAACTATAGAGATGCTCAGCATAACCTGAGCCACTCTAACTACATTCAATAAGCATGGTGCAGCACTGGTAGAAAGGTATTTGGAGGGGACACACAAGCATCTGCATTAACTACAGTACTACACTTTAACATAGACAATCTGAGCCCTGGCAGAGCGATGGTGGCTTTGTCTGGAGATCTTTTTCTCTGCTCAAATTGTTCTGGTTTCCAGTTCATATGTATGACACTAAGTACCAGTGGGTGTAGAAAACTTAAGCTGCTTCATCCTCAAATGGAACCATAATAACCATAATAACTTTGCTTGAAGTGGTGAAACTGATCTTAGTGGTTTTAAAGAGCTAATCACGATAACAGCCCAATAAGCTGCAAATACAACCAGCCATTGGTGAAGATCAAACAGAGGACACTTTTCAGGCATCTGTGAGTGGGAACAACCACATGTGGAGGAAACTCCACTTTCATCACTACAGACGCTCAGTATGGCCTCCAGAGCTCACGCTTAAGTTGGAGGGGGAGCTAGTTGATCAGAACTGGGCTGCATGTTCTTATGTTCTCCCTGGGTTTGTTCATTTAGCTCATCCTCTCATTAGACACCTCATTGTTTGTTTTACAGTGTTGTGTCTGCATGTTCATATTTTTTCATTTTCTTATCCAAGATCTGACAGAAAGGCAGTATCGGTGGTTGGTAAGGCCCACTATTTTCTCATTTGGAGAAGACTTTTGTTTGTTAAGTTTGCAGACTCAGCACAGGGTAGCTACTAGCTACTATCTGACAGATTCAGCACAGGACTGCACTGCAAAAAATTGATATCTAAATAAGTTTTTTTTTCTTAAAAAAACTGCATTTGTTATTGAATTGAGGGAGGAAATTAGACTTTACATTTAAAATAAAAAAAAAACAATTGCATTGTCTTATTTCAAGTGCATATTATCTAATTATCTGATTTTAAGAGTAAAAATACTCATTACATCGGCAGATCATCGTATTTACCTGCTCAAATTAAGAGTAAATACACTTAATTTTAAAAAGGTTTACTTATTTATAGATCATTTTTGCTGTGTGGTGAACCATAAGCCACATTTACACAACCTTTTGAAAGACGATCCGGGCCGAGCTTGGAGCAGTTAAACGCGCGGAGCTCGGTTTGTTATGACCATTTACGCACCACGCTAGCACGGTTCCTCGCCTCTTCGTGGCAATCTACAGTACTACTGCTCTCTAGATGTAAACAAGCAAACCAACATGGCGGCACCCATAACATTTAGGAAATTTGGTTATAATTGTTGTTTGTGGAGAGTCAGGCAAAGAAAGCAGCCTTTTGTGAATTAACTTGACAGTCGGCTTTTGGGAAGTGGATACCACAAACGATAATCTAATCAGAGATTACAGATGCAGGAAACAGCCACAGACGTTGGGGTTCATCACACTGCTAAGCAGAATCATCACTAGAAATCATGTGGCACGGTAGGGAAGCTTGTATTTTTTTGAAGGGCTGACTGTAAGGAGATGAGGCGATCTGCTCATGCGCTCTTTGTTATTTGAGGACAGAGCCAGAACTCAAGAGTGGCGAGCCCTACTGATGAACTAGTACCAGTTTAGCGCAATTAGGTTGTGTCTGGGACGGTCCTGTTCAGTTTTACGAGCCATTTATACTCATCAGTTTTCTCGGTTTAAAAATGGTTGTGTAAATGGGGCTATAGCTTTTAGGGCAGACAACTTCAGTGCTGCTGCTCTATAAGCAGATATCTAGAGTTGGAACATCACATTTCTATACTTACAGCATTACGGGAGGTCTGTTAGGTACAAACAAAGGTACAGCGCTAGAGAGCTCCTCATTCTGGGAGCGTTCCCATCAGATTTGAGTTGGAACAGGATTTGATCAACAGGCTTTTCTGATGAGCATAGATCTAACCTTAAACCTCTCTGTTAACCTGCTGCTTTTCTTCTTCTCAGTTCTTCCTCTTGGTTTAGTAATTAGAGTTAAGGTTTTTTGTTTTTGATCGCATATTAATATCAGTACCATTCTCAATATTGAACATACTACGGATCAGGTATTGGTAAAAAGTGGTAGGGCAGAGCTAATCTAATTCTATGTTAAACTCAAGTTAAGACGTTGAAAATTTCTTGAACATCAACAAAGTTTCCCCCTTATGATAATTTGGGATATTAATATCTACAGTCATACATAGCATGGTTTGTCATAATATTGGTGCTGATGATTGACTTGATTGCTCATTTCATCTAGCTCTGCCCATTTTCTCATTACCGCTCACCTGTGTCACCTGCTCTAGTCTCTGTTTAACCTGCCTTCTTCCAGTCATCCGTGACAGGTTATTTGAGCCCTTGGTAAGTCATTTGCCTGTGGACCTCTGAGCCTGCCCGTTCCCATTCTGATCTGTTTGCCTGACCTGTCTTCAGACTCCTGCTGGATTCTGCTGGTTTAGTGAGCCTGGAACTGCTTCCTGTCGGCGATTTCATATTTGGATTTCTGATCTTCTGGCCCGGATTCCTGTCAATCTCCTCGACTCTGGCTTTGGCTTCGCCCGCTGGATAGTCCGACCATTCTCCATCTGCTTGGATCTGATCTCCTGCTTGTTCTTCAGTCTTTGGGGTTTTATCATCTGGCACTCTGGCTAGCATTCGACGCGTAGTGTTGGCAGCCGACCAGCTATCACCTCTTACTCTGGGCATGGACTGAACTTTAAGACCAGGTTAGTGACTGACACTTCATAATCTTCCTCTGCCAGATAGACGTGGTCACTAACCTGTGTTTTCTTCCTGTAGAGTTTCCTGCCTCAGACACCCTCGCTGTTCACTGCAGATCTGTAGTTTTCTTTTTTAATAAACACTTTTTGAGATATTTGACATAGTTGTAAGGATGGATTTATACAGTAACAGCCTCTTATTCCATCACTTTGGTAACGAACAGCCCAGCAGCATGAATCTGCCACTACCGTGCTTGGTTCTTTTTTATGGTGTCCCTTGGTTTAGCTCTGGGGTTTAATCCAACCCCTCTATCTGATTTAATCTGAGCTTAGGGCTATAAAAATACAAGGAGATTGGTATAAAGGATTGTAGCTGGATAGACCCTGAAAATACAAGTAACGGCTACAAAAAATAATAATAAAAAAAAATCCAGAATTTCAAAGCCAAATGGATCTTGTTTCATAAACTCGACTGTAAAGAATCCCCTAAAATTATGTTTAGGTTTTAAACAGAGTCAGTTGTTTTAATTTAGTCTTAAAGTCTGCATAACAGGACCTGCCTGCTTTTCAGTTCCTCATATTCATTTATTTCATAGAAAACAAAACTAGGCTGGGAGTCCCCTTTGGAAAACCCGACAGCTTTGACCTTTCATCTCATGGCCTAAACTGACTCCTTAACCATTTTACCTCACCTGTGTTGAAATGTAAAACATTTACAAAGCATTTTGTTAAATGCAAAGTTTAAGCGCAGGGTGTGTAAATGTCCTTAAATCCTTTCTGGAGAATTAGCACTAAAGATGGTGAAACAGAAACACACTAAGAGACCCGTTGGTGTTATTCCAACACCAATGATGGAGCGTATAGTTGTGCTTTGAAGCTCTATAGATTAAGGCTTTTATTTTAAACCCTGATAAAGTTGATTCTCTTGAAAACTACATCAGGGAGTATTTTTCAGCTTCTAGTTAAAGTCTTCTTCACTGCATCTATCTATCTATCTATCTATCTATCTATCTATCTATCTATCTATCTATCTATCTATCTATCTATCTATCTATCTATCTATCTATCAATCACCCGGGTATGTGAAACAACCCTCAAAATTCAGGAAACTTGAGCATGACTTGCTCAGTTGGTAGAGCATGAGAGTTTTTATCTCAGGGTCATGGGTTCAAGTCCCATGTTAGGTATATAAATATATATAGATAGTTTTATTGTTACAAAAGTGATTATAACTTGTATATATGAGTTTGCATGTAGATACTCTAAATTGAAAGGGATTTTTTCAGAGATCCTGTCGTTATTCTTCTAAAGGCACTTTATTAAATTGCCCTTTTAAATAAAAATAATCCGTAAAAAGCCAACCACAGAATCGGTAACTTGTTGCTCATGTCTTTGCCCTTAGGATGCCTGCAGTGTGACATAAAGATAATTAGGAAAATGGACAAGTGGGGAAGAGAGAAACAGATTGATCTCTATAGCAGATGGAGGAGAGGTTACAATATGGTAAAAAATGAAAAGAGATTCAAGATTCAGTAAAGGAGTTAAAGAGGTTCATTCCAGCATTTAACTGTATTCAGCGGTTTGCTGATTGCTATCCAAACTATTCTTCCAATGAAGTCTTTTCTAAATTTAGGACAGGTATCATTGTTCACAGCAAAGGTTGTCTCTGCAACATCTACTGGCAAAGATCAATCTTATGATCTCAATGTCAGACTCCAATGAACTCAGTCAGTTTGCTGCTACTTGTTAGCTTGTATCTCTTTCCAAGGACATAACTTTATAGGCGATTTAGTTCCCCTTTAGCAGAGGTGGGTAGAGAACCCAAAAGTTGTACTCAAGTAAGGGCAACACCACTTTAACATTTTTTACTCAAGTAAATGTTCAAAAGTGTCTGGTAAAAATGCTACTGAGTAACTGTTGGACAATAGCATCAGATTTAATGTTTATAAATGATGCTGGCGAACTGACTTTTCTGCAAGTTCTGCATTTTAAAGACTGAAATACCTGAAGAAGACAAATAAATGTCATGAATATACAAGAACACATTGGTGCTGAAAAAATACTTTACCAAGTTTTTTTAGCGATACTTTAGGAGAATATTACTCAAGTAAAAGTAAGAAGTACGGCAGTAAACCTATTCCTAAAAGTAAATTTTCTTCAAACTGTTACTCAAGTAAATGTAACTGAGTAAATGTAACTAATTACTACCCATCTATGCTCTATAGAGGAAAGTCTGTTGATAATTATTTTAGTGCTTTTTGCCACCAGCGGTTGTATTATAGGAGAACATGAGTGTTTTAATTCCTATGAATTGTCTCATGATGTTTTTATCTTTGTAAATAGTTTATTAGAACTGAGACTCCTTTGAAATTTGGTTTTGAGGTTTGCATAGCTGCTGAGCTTAATGAGTTGCATATAAATGTATTATTTTCAGGTTAATTCACCACTTAGGGCTGATTTATAGTCAGAAAGCAGGTCTTCTGCGTGCATGTCGCAGTTAATGCAGATATGCCCCGCCCCTGCTGCAGACACTCTGCTTCACCTCTTCAAAATTGTAGGTGACCGCAGACAGTGCCGTAGACAGGAGGCCTCTGATTGGTCAAATCTACATCCGCTCAACACTACGCGTATTTCCTGTTTGGTTCCTTACCGGCTTGTTTTGTTTGTATGACCGCCATTGTGGAAAACGACTCGTGAAGATGGAGCAGCTAGAAGAGCGAGGTGCACAAGAATGCTGGGACCCTTTTTCCACCTGGATCCCTGCTATTTTTCACCCTCATGTCCCTCCGTTGTCATACAAACGTTGGGGCGTGGAATAACATAGCGCATACCATGCTTCAATATTGGGCAATAAATAAAAATCTGCAACAAGCTCACTGCGACACACTGCCGCATGAGTATAGCGGAGCTCTTTAGCTTGCTCTAATAAAAAAAGTTCCTATGTAACTTCAATAGTAAATGGTAATGGTAACGGTAAATGGTAAAAAAAAAAATAAAAAATGGCCTGTACTTATAAAGCACTTTGGTAAAGTCCTCTGAATTGACCAAAGTGCTTTACAATCACACATTGATGGTGGCAGGCTAAATTGTAGCCACAGCTGCCCTGGGGCTCACTGACAGAAGCGAGCTTGCCGTACACTGGCGCCACCAGTCCCTCTGACCCCCATCAGTAGGCAATGCAGGTGAAGACACAATGACGGCGCTTCAACCGACAACCCTTGAACTGACAACTGGATGGTCCTTATGGGTCTGCGCCGCTGTCACACCAATGGGTTGGATCTGTCAATGAAAGGATCATGTGACCCAGAGTTCCACTTTACAGAAGACTGACTAGCCAGTTGTGTTCTTCTCAGCACCACCTGCTGGGTTAGAATTGTAATGCAGAGGCCCATTACCCAAAGCAGGTTTAACAAACTCAGACTCAAATCTTCAACTCAGAATTTATCTGGACTAAGGTTGGAAACTCTGAGTTTTCAGCTTTTCAACAGCTTCTGTGAATTAGTTGAATCAACTTTTAAGTAGGTCCAGTCAAAGTTGAAGACATGCGTAAGATGTATGAGAAGCCATTATCAGTGGAGCCTGTATTTGATAAGTTGTCATGATGACAAGCAACAGGAAGTGGAGATTTTAACGTTGAATTAGAAAAAATATTGGAGAATGTGTTTAAAAGACAAAGCAGAGGAGAAGAAAATGGCAAAGGAGAAGATTGCTACTTGAGTTACCGTAATTTTCGGACTATTAGCCGCGACTTTTTCCCCCATTTTTCGACCTTGCGGCTTATATAACAATGCGGCTTATCTTTGTACTTTTACAGCTAACGGCCACTAGGGTAATACCTAAATCCATGGATTTTACCATCCACCATGTTGACGTCACATTTACTTCAACACACAAGTACGGTAGCCGCGTGCGGGAATGCGGAGGTCCTCCGGAAGCAGACTTCTACCCCGAGTGGTACGAGACAGAACGACAGCGAGAGAGACAGACATTAAATATAAAAAACCTGCGGCATATAGTCCGGTGCGGCTTGTATATGTATAAATCATGCAATTTAGCTTCTGCGGCTTAAATTCAGGTGCGGCTAATAGTCCGAAAAGTACGGTAATCTTAAGGTAAATAAGTTTATATGAGGTGGATATGGCAAGCCATTTTTACATTTATTTAAAGCACTCTCCTCTCTGTTGTTCCATTTGTAGATCATAAGATATGATTCTTCATGTTAAAAAACAAATTTCTAGACTGAACTGTTATAACAGAATTTCTAAATAATTTTTTTTTTAGCAAAAACAAACAAAATTCTACTAGTAAGAATTAAGTTGTATTTACCTAGAAATCTTCACACATTTTAAGTGGCCGTTTTGATATTTATTAGTTTAAATGATTATGTATTTAGGATATCTGAAATAAATTTCTTCCTAGTCAAAATAATACACATGATGAGCAGCAACAAAAGGAATATGGAGATCTGAAAATAATTTCTAGACATCCAGAATCTTTATTTTAGATATGAAGCTTGTCATTTTGTTTAAGATGGTCAGTTTGTCGAAGAATAAATGTATGTATGGAATCGGAAATACATATTAAGACAAATTAATGAGGATAACTTTTTAGATATTAAAGGACATCCATAGAACAATCTCCCTATAAATATTTTAACTCTCTGTAAATTATTCTGGTCATTCTTTAATTGGATCCTCTTCAAAAGAACGTGCTATGTTTGTGTTTTTCATACCTAATGTCGCTAACAGAATGATTTTCTTTTTATTGTCCACAGAAAATAGATAGAATGATAGAACTCTGCTGATTAAATCAGAAAATAAAACAACGTGCTTGGCTTTAAAGAAGAGGGAGAAAGAGGACACAGAGTTTAATGAGGAGAACCTGCTCCCGAACAGGCTAGCCTCTGGTAGAATGTTACCGCAGTTACAGACACAGAGGTTGAATAAACCGACTTTGTGAAGCAGAAAACTTTCACCTAAAAAAAAATCTGAGTTTTCAGTAAACCTGCTTTTTTAAACAGGCCTCAGATCGTCAGCAGCTCCAAATACTTTGGGGTGCACATCACAGACAACCCTATCTGGACTGTAAACACCACCTCAGTGGTCATAAGGGCACAAAAGCACATGTACTTCCTGAGGAGGATGAAGAGAGCCCACCTGCCCACACCCATCCTCCCCACCTTCTACAGAAGCACCATAGAGAGCGTTCTGACCAGCTGTCTCACTGTGTGGAGTGGAGGCTGCAGCACCTCAGACTGGAAGAAGGTGAGGGGAGTGGTGAGAACAGCAGAGAGGATCATGGGGGCTCCTCTTCCCTCCATCCCAGCACTGCGTGCCCCAAGCCCGTAACTGTTCTCCCTGCTGCCCTCTGGGAAGAGGCTTTGCAGCATCCGATGCAGGTCCTGTCATAAAACGGAACAGAAGGACCCAATATTCAAGGTGAGACAGCCTGTAGGAAAGTTCAAAACGTTTATTAAAACAAACAGAACAGAAGCACGCTTCGGCGGCTGCAGGTGCTGAATGTTGGAAAAACTGCAAATAACATACAAGTGTTATGTTTACATTTCATCACCATGTTTACATGTGATCAATTCTGCACTTTAGAAATGGAAATGTCCTGAGAGCTGTATTTTGTCAGGCTGGTATAAATAAATCTCCCAGGATCCTTCAGAATAATGATAACCACGCACTGACAGATTCCTTTTATCCGTGTAAAACAAATCCCAGGCTTTAAGTCTTGAGGCTTTGAGTGAAAAAGAGGCTCTAGTATAACAATGGCTACTTTTACAAAAATCAGTTTCAGAAGATCTCACAAAACACTGTGAAAAGGCTTCTATTGTTCCAGATGGCAATTATTGTTCCTTTAAGTGATAAAGGCCATTTGCCAAGGCAATGTAGGCTCTGTCTTCAGAAATCATTAAAAATATGTGAAAACGCTCTGACCGCATGCTATCTTCATCCCCCTAGGAACTACAAACCACACATCTTGTCCTGTCACAGTTCAATTTTCAATTCAATTCAATTCAGTTTATTTATATAGCGCCAAATTCACAACACATGTCATCTCAAGGCACTTTACAGTTCAACCAGATCATACAGTCAAATTGATACAAAGTTTTCTATCTAAGGAAAACCAGTTGATTGCATTGACTCATTGACTCAAATACAATCCCCCACACTAAGCATGCTTGTAGCGACAGTGGAGAGGAAAAACTCCCTTTTAACAGGAAGAAACCTCCAGCAGAACCAGGCTCAGTGTGAGCGGCCATCTGCCGAGGCCGACTGGGGTTCAAGGAGACAGAAGCAGAGATACAAAAAGCAGCTGTAAAAGGCGGCCCCGTCCAGGAAACACACAGCCAGGCAGACGAGCTCCAAGGCAGCTCCCATGTCAGAGGATGAAGAGAGCACATCCACTCAGTCACGGTCAGAGAAACAGGACCACACTGGAAAACAGGCCGATCTCCAACATCTATTAACAAGGGTGTTGATAGAAGCAGCACAGCTGATGTTTTTTTCCAGGATGACGTCACAGCCAAACAGGAACAGACGAGGCAAAGCTACTCTGAGGAAAAGCAGAGAGAGCAGAAGGTTAGAGATTGAACTAACAGATTCTGCAGAATAGGAGAACAGAGAGAGAATGAAGCAGAATGATGAAATGGGGGTCCCTATGTCCTCCAAAAGTCTAAGCCTATAGCAGCATAACTATAGAGATAGCTCAGGATAACCTGAGCCACCCTAACTATAAGCTTTATCAAAAATGAAAGTTTTAAGCCTAGCCTTAAAAGTAGACAGGGTGTCTGCCTCACGGACTAAAACTGGTAGTTGGTTCCACAGGAGAGGAGCCTGATAACTAAAAGATCTGCCTCCCATTCTACTTTTAGAAATTCTAGGAACCACTAGTAAACCTGCAGATTGAGAGCGAAGTGCTCTGTTAGGAACATAAGGAACAATCAGATCTCTGATATAAGATGGAGCTTGGCCATTTAAGGCTTTATATGTGAGAAGGAGGATTTTAAATTCTATTCTTGATTTAACAGGAAGCCAACGAAGAGAAGCCAGGATAGGAGAGATATGATCTCTCTTTTTCATTTTCATTAGAACTCTGGCTGCAGCATTTTGGATCAGCTGAAGGCTTTTAACTACAGTTTGTGGACTTCCTGATAGTAAAGAATTACAATAGTCCAGCCTTGAAGTAACAAATGCATGGACTAGTTTCTCAGCATCACCCCTGGACAGGATATTTCTCATTTTTGTAATGTTCCTCAGATGAAAGAAGGAAATTCTAGAAACCTCTTTGATGTGGGATTTAAATGACAGGTCCTGATCAAAAATAACACCAAGATTTTTTACTTTATTATCTGAAATCAGTTTAATCCCATCCAAATGAAGTGACTGGCTAATCAGTTTCTTTTTCAGACACTCTGGTCCAAAGACTATAACTTCTGTTTTGTCTGCATTCAGAAGCAGAAAGTTAAGAGTCATCCAGGTTTTTATGTCTTCAAGACATGTCTGTAATCTATGTAATGGGTTAGCTTCATCTGGATTTATAGACAGATATAGCTGGGTATCATCAGCATAACAGTGGAAATTAATCCCATGCTGTCTAATAATTCTACCAATTGGGAGCATGTATAAAGTAAAGAGAATTGGTCCTAGCACGGATCCCTGTGGTACTCCACAGGTAACCTTTGAGCGTGTTGAAGATCTATCATTAACATGAACAAACTGAATTCGATCAGATAGATAAGATTTAAACCAGTCTAGTGCTGTTCCTTTAATTCCAACAAAATATTCAAGTCTTTCTAAAAGAATATTATGGTCAACTGTATCAAATGCAGCACTAAGATCCAACAGGACGAGCACAGATACAAGTCCATTATCTGAGGCCATGAGAATATCATTAGTGACTTTCACCAGAGCTGTTTCAGTGCTATGATGAGCTCTAAAGCCAGACTGAAACTCTTCAAAAAGTTCATTATGGTGGAAGTGATCGCAAACTTGTTTGGCAACTACTTTCTCAAGAATTTTGGATAAGAAAGGAAGATTGGATATAGGTCTATAATTGACCAAGTCATCTGGGTCAAGAGACGGTTTCTTAAGCAGAGGTTTAATTACAGCAATCTTAAAAGCTTTAGGTACATATCCCTGTAACAGAGATAGATTAATCACATCTAAAATGGAGGAGGAGATCAAAGGGAATACCTCCTTAAATAACCTGGTTGGAACTGGTTCTAACATACAAGTTGAAGGCTTAGATGAAGACAATAATTTTGCTAATTCAGAGAGTTCAACTGGATCAAAGCAGTCTAAACCCGGTTCAGATTCCATGACTACCTCAGGTACAATCGCGGATAGAGGAGTGCTTATGATCTTATTTTTAATAAGATCAATCTTATTTATAAAGAATCCCATAAAATCATTGCTGCTAAGAGCAGGTGGAATGGACGGTTCAACAGAGCTATGGCTCTGGGTGAGTTTGGCAACTGTATTAAAAAGAAATCTAGGATTATTCTTATTCTCCTCTATTAATGAGGAGAAGTATGCTGCTCTTGCTTTACAAAGGGTCCTCTTATACAGCAGTAAACCATTTTTCCAGACTAGGAAGGACTCTCGCAGGCCTGTGGAGCGATATTTTCTCTCCAGTTTCCTAGCATTTTGCTTCAAAGTACGCAGCTCTGCATTAAACCAAGGAGCAAGCTTTCTATTTTTAACGGTTTTCATTTTCAAAGGAGCTGCGTTGTCTAAGGCAATACGCAGAGAACTAGCAACCCCCTCAACAAAATCATCAACCTGTGAAGGGGAATAAGCTAAGCTTTTGCACTCTGCAGCACTGCTCAGTGACACAGAGCAGAGAGAAAGTGAAGCAGATTCTTTAAAATTTATAACTGCACTATCTGATAAAGATCTACTAAAATTGAACCTTCTTTTGGGGGAGGAGAACTCTGTTAAAGTAATCCTGAAGGTTATTAGAAAGTGGTCAGAGAGGACAGGGTTGTGAGGAAATACTGTTATTTCTTCACATTCTATGCCGTATGTCAGCACAAGATCCAAAGTATGAAGATGAGAATGCGTGGGACTATTCACATTTTGAACAAAGCCAATAGTGTCTAAGATAGCATTAAAGGCTGCTCTTAAGCTATCGCCTTCAATTTCAGCATGGATGTTAAAATCTCCCACTATGATGACCCTGTCAGTATTTAATACCAAATCAGAAAGGAACTCTGAAAACTCATCTAAAAATTCAGAGTAAGGACCTGGTGGACGATACAAAGTTACAAAAAGAAGAGGTTGTCTTGCCTTGAAATTTGGATCAGGGAAATTAAGGGTTAAATGTTCAAAAGAGTTGTTGGAATTAATTGTTTTGGGAGTAATCAGTAAGTCAGACTCGAAGATTGTTGCTACTCCTCCTCCTCGCCCAGAACTTCTGGGGATGTGAAAATTTAAATAGCTTGAAGGAGTTGCCTCATTTATGCTCACATAATCCTCTTGCTGCAGCCAGGTTTCTGTAAGGCAAAACAAGTCAATGTGATTATCACAAATCAAGTCATTAACTAGTAGACTTTTAGAGGAAAGCGATCTTATGTTAAACAGACCGCATTTAATGTTTTAACTTTTTCCCCAATTGGAGTTATTTTGATTTTAATTAGATTATCATGATTTACTCCTTTGGGAATCTTTGCTAATTTATTAGATTTTGGTCGTGGGCAAGACACTGTCTGGATGGAGTAAAGAGTGGGTAACAGTAGAGAAGCTGCAGAGATGTGTGTTAAACTACAACTCTGCTTCCTGGTCTGCACCCTGGGTGGTCAGGGTTTTGGAGGACTAATAAATGTGGCCAGATTCCTAGAAAGAAGAGCTGCACCATCCAAAGTGGGATGGATGCCGTCTCTCCGAATCAGACCAGGCTTTCCCCAAAAGGATTGCCAATTATTAATGTAGCCCACGTTGTTTTCAGGGCACCACCTAGACAACCAGCGATTGAATGACGACATGCGGCTAAACATGTCATCACTGGTCAGATCAGGGAGGGGACCAGAGAAAATTACGGAGTCCGACATTTTTTTGGCAAACTTACACACCGAAGCAACACTAATTTTAGTGACCTCCGATCGGCGTAACCGGGTGTCATTACCACCAGCGTGAATAACAATCTTACTGTATTTAACCTTATCCTTAGCCAGTAGTTTCAGGTAGGATTTGATGTCGCCCGTTCTGGCCCCCGGCAAACATTTGACTATGGTCCCTGGTGTCTCTAATGCCACGTTTCTGACTATGGAGCTGCCAATCACCAGAGTGGGCTTCTCAGTGGGTGTGTCACTGAGTGGGGAAAACCGGTTAGAAACGTGAACGGGTTGGTGGTGACCAGTGGGCAGAGATCCACGACTACGCTTTCTGCGTACAGTTACCCAATCGCCTGGCTGCTCAGGCACTTTTGGAGGACAGCTACGTGGGGGGCCTACTTCAACAGCCTGAAGCCTGGATTCTAACTCTGACACCCTCGCCTCCAAAGCTACAAAAATACTACACTTATTACACATCCCATTATCACTAAAGGAGGCAGAGGAATAACTGAACATCTGACACAGAGAGCAGGAGAGAGGAGAGGAAGAAGGAAGAGTTGGAAAAGAGTCAAGGGAGGGAGAGAGAGAAGCCATAGCAATGCTAAGCTAGCGCTAGCCTAGGCTAGCTACTTCTTGCTATCAGAAATAAAACCGTGTGAAACTGACAAGTGCTCAGTAGAAAAGTGCAGCAGAAGGTGCTATGTTTTAAAGTAGTCAGTTAGAGTTACTTAGATACAGAGATATCACAGAGAAAATAACTTAACTTCAGATGGAGATCCTCTGAACAGCTGCACACTCAGTTGCACACTCAGTTAATCCAAACAGGAAGTGAACAGTTCAAATACCCTTGGATTAACGAGAGAAAAACCATTTGTCAATCAAACATACACACTGGCATTTGGGGTCTGGATGGATTCCCACTTCTTTTATAAGAAAGTTGATGCAAAACAGAGAACATGTGTGCTTCAAACCACACATCTAAACCCATTCTTCTGAAAAGAATTAAAACAGTTAACCTCAATTGGTCTTTTCCATCAACAACAGGACCTCTTAAAGCCCTTTCTGTTGTACTCCATCAGTGGCTAATTGTGAACTCTGTATTGCTGAGATTGTTGGCCCTCCCTCTTCTTGCTCCGGGGCATATGTACATATTCTCTGAGGAATGCCAGAACACTGTTGCGCTCTATTTGAAAGTTCTTCAGAGGTCCATAGATGCTACGTTCCCAAGCCCCCCATGCACAATACCAGTCTAATGAGTCTTTCAAAGAGAAATGGTAAGAATGTGGTGAGAGAAGCTTGGGAACTGGCTGAGAAGATTAAAGCTGCAGACAAAATGAGTAGACTGAATTTTTGTCACACCAAACAACGACTACATAGCAATTCAGAACGAATTCTGTATTTTCTGTTAATTGTCTGTTTCAAAAAAAGATCCTTAGAAGATCGTTGCACAGAAAAAAACAAGGAATACATTAGCAAATTAATTATAGATAAGGTTGTGGCAAAATTACATTAAGAGTAAGAGACAAATGCGATTGTCAAAATCAAATGACGATAAACAGCATTTTATAGCTGAAGTTTTAGTAACATATTTTTTGTTTTAATACAGCATTCTGCAGTTAATAGGAACATGTCAGCACACTAGAAAAAGTGGTCTGATTGTTTATGAGACTAAAAGTACCAATTCAAAATAATGCGAGCTGAAACGAAGAGTTTGTCCTAAAGTGTCATGATCTTGGCACTGATTCCTGGTCTGATTACTTATTTCACTCACCTCCTTATCTACCCAGTTCTCATTACTGCTCACCTGATCCAATTGTATTACTCCCTATTTTATCATTTAATAGGTACATTTTAACCAGCATTCAGACCAGTCATCAGTGCCAGATTACTTTGAGCTGTCGGTGAGAAGTTCCTAGCAAATTTCTGATTGCCTTATCCTGACCTGTTCTGCCTCTTGACCTCTGAGCCTGCCTGTCTCTGTCTGATCTGTTTGCCTAACATGTCTTCTGACTCCTGCTGGATCTCTGTCTGCCTGTGTACTGAAGCTGGAACTGTTAGCGGACTCCGCCTGGATTCTCCCTTGGCACCTCTTGGGATCTATGATTTCCTGGCTCTGAAAACTGAGCATGTCACCAACATCGCCCTCTGAATTAACCTGCCTACCTTTTTCTGCTTGGTTCTGATCTCGGGCCTGTCCTCTGACCACTGATACATTAGTGGAAACCAATCGGCTGGAATCAACCTCACCCACTGGGCTTGGACTGAACTGTAAGATTAGGTTAGTGACTCACACGTTCATTATCATCCATTTCCAAACATATATGTGGTCACTAACCTGTGACCTCCTGCAGAGGTTCCTGCCTTAGATTCCCAAACTGCTCACTTTGGTTCTGTCTATAATAAATGTTTTGAGAAGTCAAACAGTTTTTCTGCATTGAATACTGGATCCTATTAGTCTGAGCTTCACACCAAAGACTTAATTCAACCTCACCTCCCATCCAGTTGTCCACTGATACCCTGCTGCAAGCTTATCAGTTATGTGCACGCCTCATTACACCATGGCCAATCATCATTGAGGACTCTGAGTTAAAAAAGCACTGATACCCCCTCCATCCCCTTCTCTAAAAATCTTCCAACATCTGCCATTCAGCAGCCTAGGGGGCTACTAGGGGAACCTTTGGGCCACTGCCTGTTGAACAAGAACCTTGGGGGCTGCTGTCACAGCATTAGGAACCCACAGAGAGGTGCTGCAAACTGAGACCCATGAAGAAGAGGCGCTGCTGCTGAAGAGCCATGAAGAGGCATCGCTGAGAATTCATCAACAGGCACTGCTTAGGACCCACCAAGAGTCACCGACTGAGGATTCATCAAGAGTCACAGACTGAGGATTCATCAAGAGTCACAGACTGAGGATTCATCAAGAGTCACAGACTGACAGAGGTGTTAATTTACAAAGTACAAATACTTTACTGTTACTATACTTAAGTACACTTCTTAGGTACAAGACCTCCCTCATCCTTGGCCCTATCTCAAAGAATATTTCAAAATAGTCGAAAAACTGAGCTTTCGAATCATATAGTGGCATTTGGCTGTTTTTTTTTTCTCGTTTAAAGTAACTTTATACTTTCATACTTTACTTTACTTGAGTAAAGAGGTCAAGTTGATACTTCAACTTTTACCAGAGTGTTTTGAAACTGCAGTACCTATACTTCTACTTATGTAACAAAAGGGTGTACTTTTGACACCACTGCAGACTGAGGATTCACCAAGAGTCACTGACTGAGGATTCATTAAGAGCCAACGACTGAGGTCTCACCATAAGGGAACCTTTGAGGTATCAACAAGAGTCACCACTGAGCAATCACCAAGAGGCACGACTGAAAACTCACCAATAGGGGGTAATGCACTGCAAAAGTAACAGAGGGAAATCAACTTTGGTAAAATACAGGAATATTATGACAGTTATTAAGGTGGGTAATACATTACAATCTAAGCAAGATTGAAGAATACTGAGAAGAAGGCTGTTTTTGGAGGGTTTATTTAATATCAAAAGACCTTTTTTAAATCAACAGAAAAAAGGTTTTAAACAGAAGAAGAAGAAGAAGAAAGGTTTAAAACCACAAAAGAAGAATACAGGTTTATAACAACAGAGGAAGAAGATGGTTTTCAGAAAAACAGAAAAAGAAGAAAGCAGCGGCAATATGGCTACAATTTGATTCAATGTTCCAAGTGGCGATCCTCCCACTATTTTGATTATGTCAAAGAAATGGATAAGAACATCACACCAAGATGCACTTTGTTTGCTGGCAGCCAGGTATCTATGTATAGCTAAAAATAGCACAAGTAACATCAAGAAACACCGGAAGAGAGTGCACAACAACCTTAAGCTAGAGGCTAATGACCTGTTTTCAGAAAGAAGTCGGAATATGATGGCATAGGCAGATCTAAACTACAAAAGTTGGATTTTCTCCAGACCAGAGGTGAAGATGTTTGACCAAGGAGATTTGAGAAGGTGGCTGAGTTTATATTTCTACAGCTGAGTTACAGGCATTTTAAAAGCTTATCAAAAAAGTCCCTGTTCGACCAAGTGACAAGCTAAAAAACTCTAACTCCTCAATGATGTAGCTCTGTAAAAGTATAAAGAGGTTTCCACAGATATGCTGGTGACGTTTCTCAGTCACCCAGGTCATAGTCATTCCAAAAAAGAGAAAAAAACAATCGATTGGACTTTGTTTCCAAGTTTGAAGACGATTTGATTCCCATGCAGGAAGCTAATTCAAAATGTCAGAAATAGCCTTGAGTTAAATACTTTTTTGAGAGGACCAAAACAAAGTCTTGTTTTGGCTTAGAAAACATGCAAATTGAAACAGACGAACAGGTCCACCCCTTAGGAATCGGCATTCGTTTGGGTTCTTTGTTAGCCTGCCAGTGTTGTGCCGGAACGCGTTCATTGAACGAAAGTTCATGAACTCGTTCATATTTTGGGCGAACGTGAACTGAACGTACTGCATTACTGCCTGATGAACGTTATTGTGAACTCGTTCATTCTGGTGTCTGTGAACGGCACGCTCTCTCAGTTCAACTTCGTTCAATAGGTTGCCAGATTTCTATAGAGTCCTCCAGGCGAAACCCCGGCTAAATCACACCGTAAACAGGCCTTAATATGTAGCGGGAAAAACACCCAATCTGGCAACACCAGCTACCAGCGTCGTAGCCTACAGCCGCGTGCTTCATCAAAACAAAAAAAATGCAGCGTGGAAGCCACAGCAGCATGGAGGCGACCGTGGAGGCGACAAAGCAGCAGTATGATCACTTAAAACAGGTTTATGGCCAGGTGGTCGGTGAGGATGATGGAAACAATCTTACATTTCTCTACAAACTTTGCCCGCCAGCTTTCAGTAAAAAAAATCCGCACTTAAACCTGCCTGGTATAATTTTCCAGGATTCCAGTATTCCTTTTTAGTATGTACTGAAATGAAATTTCAAATGGAAAAAATAATTAAAATAAAAAAAGTTTTGCACCTTAAAGTCTACTTTCCTGTTTTTCTTTTAATAATTCCTCATAAAAAAGACCATTCAAGCATCACATTTTTCCTGATGTTTTTGAGAATATACTGTAGGGGTGAAAGCTGCAGCTGCTACTAGTGTGAAGTGAATGGACAGCAACAAAGCGTTAAAGCAACAATGGGGAAATGCTGTCCCCTCAATGGTAATGTAAACCCTGGTTGGATAAGGATTCAAAACTGGATATGAAGATGAAATCTGACGCACAGTTTCAGTGTTACAACTGATAAAATAATTGCTGTCTGTGGTTCTACAGTAGGCTATGGTGTAATTAAGCAATACATGAAAAAAAGAACTATGAACTAGTTCATTTTTTGGAACTGTAAACTTAGTTCAAAATTTTGAATTATGAACTATGAACTGAACTAGTTGATTTTAGAATGTGTGAACTGAACTTTGAACTAGTTCATGTAGAAAGAGAACTTTCCCAACACTGTAGCCTGCAATACCCGATATCTGTCTATGTCAGAGACATAGACAGGTTTCGACAAGCCTTGGACTCAAGCATAGACAAGTCTCAAACTCAACGCTATTTCTGACATTTTGAATTGAAAAAAGCTTCCTGGATGTAAAGCGAAACGTCTTAAAAATTGGAAACAAAGTCCAGTGGTGTTAGGAATCCAGTTTGTGTGGGTTGTGCTTTTGTTTGTTTTCCCTCCACCACAAGGTGGCGCCTGGTTCTTGTTGACCTCCTCACACACCTGCTGATGTTTTCCTCATTACCGGAGGACTCTTAAGCTGCTGACTGCCACTACCTCAACGCCAAAGTGTTTGCCAGTTTTGGGTACTCTAGCCAAGCTGAGTTTTGCTGAGTTTCTTCACCTGAGTCTTAATCCTGTTGTTTTTGTCTTTGCCTCTCGGGCAGGAAGTCATCCTGCAAACTGGATGTTTTGGACCTTTTCCGCCCCGGAAGGATTCTCTGAGCATCAAACTGAGCTGAGGATTCAAACTGGTGGTTTGGATCTACTTTTCCCCAAGGATTGTTTGGGCTTCTCTTTGAGCAGGGGATTCATCTCCACAAGAAACCGTTCAAGTACCGCAGGAAATCTAAGTGGCAGTCAGCTCCTCCGTTCCTCTAGGAAACACCTCAACCTGGGTAAACCCTGTCCACCCTCCAACGAACGAGCCTATTACTGGAACAACCCATGGATTCAACGAAAGACACCTTTTTCTGGAAACGTGAGTCCCGTTGCCTTTATTCCCTTCTTCATATCAAAGACACAAATTTCCGACTGAGCCTAAACTAACCGCAGAATCTTCCCCTTCACTTCTCAGTCCCGGTTCGACAGTATTCAGAGCAGCACTGGACTCGTCTCTACCTACTCACAATAAAACCTGTTAAACTTTTCCCTGGTCTCTCTGTTTGATTTTCTGCATGTGGGTCAGATCTTTAGATAAAATCATGACAAGTGGATTGTTAACTTTTTTGGAGTTTCCACAGATCGTTCATTTAACCCGTTGATACCTGAATTTATATAAAAGTACGTACAATAAAAAATTGTTTTCATCCTTTAAGTGGTTGCCAAACAAAAGTGTAATGTCATCATAAGGTTTTTCCTGTTTAATTTTTCTATATCATTATATTTGTGTCATTCAGCTTTTCATTACTAAATGTAGCACACCTTCATTTTCTAAGCCTTGTCCTTAATGTTTATTTTGGTGAAAGTAACTAAAAAGTAGACAGTAACCTATTACCTCACAAAGATGGTAATATTATAAAGAAACGCTTTACTTTCTAACACAGGTAACTTGTAATATAGAAATTTATTACATTTTGGAAGTAATTTTCCTTACACATTAACCATTCCATATATGTGTGGTTTTGCAGCATAATATATATTTTGAAAACTTTTGTTTTCCTTTTCTGCAGTTTACGTGTCCTAAAATGTGTAAAAATAACATTATATATTCTGAGATCAATGGTGGCCCTGAGACTAAAGTGCAAAACTAGATCCTTTTTACAGTTTACTTTGTTTGTTTTTTTCCTGTGCTGACTTTAACAGTTGTTGTTTTTTTTTACTTGGGCAGGACATATTTAGATGCTAAACTTCCTCTGTTGGCTCCCAGCTGATGTAAATATGTCTACTGTTTTGCATTTTTCATCAACAACCTGCAAATAACCTGCAATTCACTTCACAAATTACACAGATAAAGCATGTAGATGTTGTTTAAAATCCAGCTAGCTCATATTTATGTATGCTGTTGTTTTCAGTAAAGTTTCAATGAGGAGATATGTTTAATATCATTTGAAAACACAGAGCTGTGTTCTATTTGCATGTTTTCAAAACAAAAACAAGGTTTTGTTGGGCTACTGTATAAAGCATTGAATAAAGCCTTGAACTCAACGCTATTCCTGACATTTTGAATTGGAAAAGCTTCCTGGATAGGAAGCGAAACGTCTTCAAAGTTGGTAATATGGAATATATAATAATATTGGATTTAATATATATATAATATAATATGGGAGAATAGAGATAGAATGAATCAGAATGATGAAAAAGGGGTCCCTATGTCCTCCAGCAGTCTAAGCCTATAGCAGCATAACTATAGAGATAGCTCAGGATAACCTGAGCCACCCTAACTATAAGCTTTATCAAAAAGGAAAGTTTTAAGCCTGGCCTTAAAAGTAGACAGGGTGTCTACCTCACGGACTAAAACTGGTAGTTGGTTCCACAGGAGAGGAGCCTGATAACTAAAAGATCTGCCTCCCATTCTATTCCTAGAAATTCTAGGAACCACTACTAAACCTGCAGGTTGGGAGCGAAGTGCTCTGTTAGGAACATAAGGAACAATTAGATCATTTCTCCTCAAAGTTGGTCTGTCTCATCTGAGATGCCAACCTTGAGCTGTCAAAACATTCTGTTACTGTCAGTTCTCTAGAGTGTATCTACAATAGGTACCCTCACAATGTGTCCTTTGTCCCTTAAAAGTTATGTTATATGCCTATAAAAAAAGACAGAAAACCATTTGATCATAATAAATTAAGGTTATATACACCAAGTATATCTGATACCAAGTGCTGCTGGTGTATACCTTTAAAAATTGTTATATTGGGACTACGTCCCTTTAAGTTACCCGTACAATTGTGGGAGGTAAGGTAATAAAACAATATATATTCTTTCAGTGACTGGGCACAGAAATGTGGTAAAGAAAGCTCACTCTGATTTAGGTTCTGTGTTTCAAAAAGTAGCCTCTAATCCATTCCAGAAAATCCATTTAGAAATAGCCTGTTTTTTTCAGGAAAACAAAATATTGTGCTTCACACTTTGATGCATCATAAATTCATGCCGCTGTCTCTGTATGGAAGTGCGTGTGTTGATTAAGGCAAGCCAAATCAGGCTTATATATATATATTGCTCCTGTTGGTAACAAGACAAATCAAATTATTGTACACGGAAAAAAGAAAAATGAAAAGAAAAAATTTGAGAAAAATACATTGCGGTGGCAGCGTATTTGCATTATCTTTTATATAACTGAATATTAAAGATAATGAAACTCTGATCATCTTTTGTAGACCTGTGAACAAAATGTTGTAATAATCAATTCTAACATAGATAAATGGATTACCGTAATCAATTTTTCAATGTCCTGCTAAGAAATTAGTCCTTTGATCCTGGAGATGTTCTTTAGGTGATAGAAGGCCGACTTTGTTCCTGCCTTTATGAGCCTCTGAAGGTTAAGCTCTGACTCCATCACTACATCACTTCCACATGGTTCTGTTTAAGTTTTATCTTCGGGTTTTTGTTGTTTTTAATTCCATTTTGTGCTGTTCTAGTTATTTTTAACTGTATTTCAGTTCTTAGGCATTATTATGAGGGGCCTCAAGATAGACCGTTGTGGTCGTTTTGGCTGTGGTCTCTGATGTAAAGTTATCTATCAATATAAAAAGGTCCATCATTAAGGATTCAAGCCAGTATATTGCTGTACCGAAAGCCAGACCCTTGAGAAGAATCAAGAGTGCTTGTTTTAAAGTCATATTAGTGTAATTTAAGTAATTGCCTAATTTAAAAAGGAGACTTTAATTAGAGTAAAGGATTCTACGTCAGGTTCTGTCTCTTCCAGCTTTTCTGTTCTCAACTTTGGCTTTCAGTCTGCAGCTGTAGCAGGCGACTCTCTAGGGCCTCATCTCTGTCGGACCCAGGAAAACAGACCCATTTGTCCACACTGTCAGCAGCTGTGGTAAGATCTATTTATGTGTTGTGTCTTTTTTTAACTGGAAATCCTCTTTATAAGGATGTTGATTTGCTTATATCTGAGATCTAATCATTCAAACCAGATTAAACCGCCTGGTCTGGACTCTTGTATTTAAGGCTGTTAGGTTGTAACTAAATAAACTGGGGGATATGTTGGTGCCAGGTCTGAAAAGGCAGAAAGAAAATGTTATTTAGCTTTTTTTATATATAGAATCAACATACACATAAATGAATTTATTTAACCCAGGATTGACTAGAACACAAAAACAATAAATTAAAAACAGATTTTGCTGTACATGTTGGAATTAGTCTCAAATGTATACATACATTTGAGACTAGGTTTAGTCCCTAATGTTAAAACCACCCCTTTAGTCAGAAATGATCGACATTGATCTGTTTTCTAAGCAATATCTGCTTGTTATCTTATTTCTATAGCACCAATTACCAAAACATGTCATCTCAAAACACTTTATAGAGACAATTCAATCAGATCATACAGTCACATTGGTTCAAAGTGTTCTACCCGAGGAAAACCAGCCGATTGCATTGACTCATTGACTCTTCAGCAATTCCTCATACCAAGCATGCTTGTAGCGACAGTGTTATATTCTAAGACAGGTTTCAGGATTCAAGCCGTTTTAGAAGATTGCTTCTTGTCTGCTTTGTTTATTCTAAAACCAATTTTGACAGTTTTGGGACCATATTTTATTGGGCCTGGCGTGGACAGGTCACCTGCCCACGCTGCGCAGCCCTTTTTTTGTTAATGGCTATCAGAGATGGGCACCAGCACCCACACCCTTCCAAGGGCAAGCAAATATAATCAATTAATAAAGGATATTCTGTTCAGACACATATTTGTGTAAATTACCCGTTTAACTGTTAGATCTCAGTGCTGCATTTGATACAGTTGATCATAAGATTCTTTTAGAAACACTTGAACATTTAGTAGGAATTAAAGCAACAGGTCTAGAATGGTTTAAATCTTATCTATCTGATCGATTTCAGTTTGTTCACGTAAATGATAAATCTTCCTCAGCGTTTACTGTGGAGTACCACAGGAATCAGTGCTAGGACCAATTCTCTTTACAATATATATGCTCCCAAACGGTAGAGTTATTAGATAACATGGGATTAATTTTCACTGATATGCTGATGATACCCAGCTATATCTGTCTATAAATCCAGATGAAGCTAACCCATTACATAGATTACAGGCATGTCTTGAAGACATAAAAACCAGGATGACTCTTAACTTTCTCCTTCTGAATGCAGATAAAACAGATGTTATAGTCTTTTGAAAAGAAGCTGATTAGTCAGTCACTTCATCTGGATGGGATTAAATTGATCTCAGATAATAAAGTAAAAAATCTTGGTGTTATTTTTGACCGAGACCTGTCAGTTAAATCCTTTATCAAAGAGGTTTCTAGAATTTTCTTCTTTATTTCCTGATATTTGCAAAAATTAGAAATATCCTGTCCAGGGGTGATGCTGAGAAACTAGTCCATGCATTTGCTATTTCAAGGTTAGACTATTGTAATTCTTTACTATCAGGAAGTCCACAAATTGTAGTAAAAAAGCCTTCAGCTGATCCAGAATGCTCATCATGTTGCGGGACTGTGGCAGCAGCCTCAGCAGACTTCCATCTCTACAGACATCTCCTACGGCTCCTCTGGGGGAAGCCTGAGGTGTTCCGAGGCCAGCCAAGAGACACAGCCCCTCTGTCATGTCCTGGCCTGTCCCAAGGTGCTTCCTCCTGATGGGACGTACCTCGAACACTTTTTGAGGGCTTTTTTCAGGGTTCATCAAAAACTGATATCTGTGATGGGACGCAGCTCTACTCCTAGCCTCTCTTAGACTTAGATTACTTTTACTGTCATTTCGTATATACAAGTGTAGAAGAGTGTATTCAAAACAAAATTTAATTTCGTACAGCTTTTATGACATTTACATTTCTGCAGCAGTGAACAAATGTAAACAGAGTGGGAGAAAAAAAAACATGATATGGAAGTTCAGAGCATTGATATATATGGTGCAATTATGCCCAGTTTGTTATTTTGGTGTTGTCAGTTTAAGGCAGAGTCTGTGATACGATTTAGAGTTTTTTTTCAACATTTAGCTGACTGATGGTGGTGGGGAAGAAGCTGTTGCAGAATCTGCTGCTCCTGCATCAAATGCTGAAAAGCCTCTTTCCAGAGGGCAGCAGGGGGAACTATACATGGTGGGGGTGTGAGGGGTTACTGATGATGTTACGTAATCAGGACACTCTGGGCTGGGATGAAATGTCCTTAATGGAGGGAGGAGGAGCCTCTAGGATGGTGAGGCAACTCATCCTATCTCTAAGAAAGAGCCTGGGCACTGACACCTGGCAACCCACATTGATAATGCAGTTATCAGGTTTAGTTCTACAAATTACTACGCTGGGACTAGTCCCATCCAATCTGTTCAATAAAAGGAGAGATATTCAGTGGAGCCCTTTGAGCTGACTGGGCAAAGTGAAACGTAATGCTCTCCTACCAATGTTTTAAACCAATTACGTTGAAAATAAAATATCCATGGGAAACCACAATTTAACCACAAGTAATGCTTTTACTATTCCTCTTTCAATGATGGAACTGCAGACTAGGGCAAAACACATGTGCGTCAAAATAAGAAGTTATATGTACACCCTCCTTCACTGCCATATTTAATTTGGTTCAGCTGTGCACCTAGTTTCATGAGAGGATTTTAAGGCCTTCCTGATGTGTGGGACAGTCAAAAAAGATGTTCTAACCCAACATTCATATCAGTATCAATGCCTCTTCTTTGCTCTTTATCTCCAAAGAAACCCATACACACTGATAACCATGACAGAATTGTTTGTTGCTATTGTTTGCAATAGTGTAAAGCCAAGTGAATTGAGTGAAGCTATAGAGATCTTTATCTGTTTCTATTTACAGAGAATTTCAGAGACTCCTTCTGTTGTTCTATCTTGGGCCATATGCTCACAATTCACTGCCAGCTTTTTATTCCATCTCATATTTATTGTTAAAATGAGTTGTCAAATTGCTGAGCTGTCCAGCGTCAACAGTATTTCATCTCTCACACAAAAAGAAGCAGGTAGTTTAGATTCAGTTTGCATTACAAACTTGGCTTGTTTCACCGCGTTCTTGTCCATCGCCAAGGGAACTCGGCTGAATAGGACCGGCTGCTGCTTGATTCATGCTGGGTGAAACGTACACTGCCAACCACCACTACTGGACTCAGATAGCGAGGGTGACAATCAGAGCTCTGCCTGCCTTTCTGTCTGTTTGTCTGCCACAAAGTACTTGCTGTGGCACTCAGACATGGCTGAGTAGCTTCCAGATAGGCTCCCATGATAAATAGATCTCTCAGCCCTTGAACACCAACGCTTTAACTGTTGGGAAATCCTAAAGAGAAAAATGTCCTTTTTATTTTTTTCATTCTTCTCTATAGGTGTCTACAGGGCTGTATGCAAGGCCCCAAAAATAATGAGGTCAAGAGTCAGTCACTCTTAGGTGGGTTCAGCAGTGTACTCCCCAGAAAATATTTTTATTTCTGTTATTTTAATCTGGCCATTTTCAGCGTCTTAAGGAGAAAAAGCAACATCATTATGACTTTTCAATAGGGCAAAAGGTGAATTTCTCTGTTCCTCTTTCGCTGCTTGACATTTCAGGTATTGTAAACTTGTAAAGTTGTGTCAAGCTCAGAAAAGGAGGATCCGGTTTTCAAGGCAGAAAAACAGATTTCTCAAAACGTTTACTGAAAATTGAACCAAAGTGAAAAGTGTGGGCCTCTAAAGGCTGGTTTATGCTCAGAAACCAGGTTGTCTCCGCAGACACTCTGGTGCAGCTCTCCAAAGTTGTAGGTGACCGCAGACAGTGTCGCAGACAGGAGGCCTCTGATTGGTCAAACCTACATCCGCCTCTGATTGGTCAAACCTACATCCGCTCTACACTATGCGTATTTCCTGTTTGGTACCTTAACGGCTTGTTTTGTTTGTTGGAAAATGACTCATGAAGATGGAACAGCTAGAAGAGTGAGGTGAGCGAGAACGCTGGGACCCTTTTTCCATCTGGATCCCCATGCTTTTTCACCCTCATGTCCTTACGTTTTTAAACGATCTTGCCCCCTTCCTCACTGCCTAGGCCATATCTAGACCCACAGCTAGTTCCTGATTGTCCCTCTTGCATTATGGCGTGGAATATCATAGTGCATGTAACATAACATATGTCTTCATAGCCATTGTGAGGAGAGCGAGGTGTGCAAGAACACTGGGACCCTTTTTCCACCAGGATCCCTGTTCTTTTATGCCCTCATATCCCTCAGTTATAGCACAAACTTGCCCATAAATTTTTTCCACTTCCTCACCGCCTTGGCTGTATCTAGCCCCAGAACTAGTACCTGATTGACCCTCTACTGTTGTGGCATGGAATAATATGGTGCAGACCACGCTTCAATATTGGGCATTAATAAAGAATATCTGCGACAAGCTCACTGCGATACACTGCTGCAGGAGTATAACCAGCCCTTAATGCAGGAACCTCTGAAGGAGGAGACAACAGGTCCAGAGCCAGAACGGGTCAGGATCAGGAAATCAGGATACAGGAATGCTATAGTAACTCTCACCAATGGCTTTAAAATAATTTGGCACTGATGACTGGTCTGAAAGCTGGATAAAAAGATGCTAATGCAGTTGGATCAGAGGAGCAGGTAATGATAAGTGGGCAGAGTTAATTAGGTGTGTGAAATTAATAAGACCAGAAATCCATCCATCCATCCATCCATCCATCCATCCATCCATCCATCCATCCATCCATCCACACTTACCTATCTCTGGCAATCCACAAGCGAGAGCCGGAGACAGGTCGCCAGTTTGTTGCAGGGCAAAGTGCCAAGATCATGACAAAATTTATTTTTATGTCATCTTCCTTTTGAAGCGTCTAAGACAAGTTATAAATGCGTCACCAAATTTAAAATAGACACCCAAGCCCCATACACTACTATGTTGATAATAGTGCCTAAAACAATATGCATTTCAACTTCCTGTTTCTAGGAGTTTTATTCGTAATTCCAACACATGTTGACAAAAAAAGAATTAGTTTCCACAGCAGCCCAGTGTGAAAGTATGAAATATATAAAATTAGCTATAAATAAGTGGAAGTATAAATATTAAATAAACAAGATAAAATATTCACATTCAGGCAATTATATAAAATAAATATTGGAGTCTACAACATTGCAACAGTTGTAAATAAAAATAGGGCATTCTGAGGTTTTTTGAGGGACCATTATGGTGACTCTTGAAGTAGAGGCAAGTTACCACAGAACATTATGATCATTATTATTTTGAAAATTAAACAGATGTTTTATTTTGTTTCTCCGCACGACTTCCTGTCCTGTGTGATCTGCTTCATGCCGTCTTGCTGCGTTGAGCTCCAGCATCTGGCAGAAATATGAAACCGGGTCAACACACCCAACACTTAGAAACTAACTTTAAAGAAAGTTTTTATTTTAAGTCAATTGGACTAAAAATGTCTCATGTTAACAGTCCAGTCTGAATATTCTGATTGGATTGGGGAAGGAGAATACTAATGACGTAAAGAATCTAAATTAAAGAAAAAAAGAGATCATATCTCTCCAATCCTGGCTTCTCTTCATTGGCTTCCTGTTAAATTAAGAATAGATTTTAAAATTCTTCCACATATAAATCCTTAAATGGCAAAAATACCTTGCCTTCACAATAAAATTTCACAAAAAATGGGAAAGTTTGAACATACCCTAATTGAACTGTATCAGACATGAAGCCTGGTATTACTGGTAAAGATTCTCAGTCAACGACGTCAGTCATTCCAAAAAAGTAAAAAAAAAAACACAAAAAAAATAAGAGATTACTGGGTTAACAGCCTTCTTGGTCTCTGCTTTGCTTTGGTCACAAGGCAACATATGAACCCTGAAACAGGAGAAATAAATATCTGTTAATGCAATGGTTGGCCAGAAACTGGGTTAGGGCTTGTGCAGCTGTTTTCTTCTGTCAGTAAAAAAAAAAAAAAAAGCACTTCTTCCTCCTTTGTACCACTCCACACCTGTTTTTTTCCACCTCCATGCATCAGGGCATTCACAAAGGGTCAGTGTTAGACAGCCCACCCCCTGTCGGCCTTGGGACTCATATATTTCCCCTCAGACTCTTTTCCCTGCTGATAAACCAGCTTTTCCAGTCTGCCAACCGTCTGTTGCTACAAAACAAAAAGAGATGAGTTAAAAAAAAAAAAACAGCCCAGCAGGCAAACAGGTCAGGTATCGATGACATTTCTTTCTATCTCTCTTTTTTTAGTTGGTTTCAAATTAAAGATTAAAAGTTCCATCAATTATACTGAAAACTTGCTATATAGCACCTATAAACAAATATGAAGGAAATTTAGTGCAATTTTACATATAGAAAAAAAAGAAAACATCCAAAGTAAACGTTACTAAACAAGATACTCATCACTAGAGTCTGAGTTGAAATAGGGGAACATAAACTTTAGCTTTTCTGTCCTTTACCACTAAAAGAGGAAACTTCAGCTTTCAGTAACGAAGCACGTTATGATGCATGTTTTGGCTGATATCGATCATTTTTTTTCTATATTTGCAGTAAACTAGTTCCCCTCTTGAGACAAACTGAAGAGTTTCCGCATGAACTGTGATGAAATTGTTTTTGTACAACACAGTAAAGAATAATCAATTGCTTTTACACTGATGGCAATTAATTAAAAAGACTTAACTAATAAGAACTTACAAATTGCCTACCGAGGCATGATGCAGCCCTCTTGGCTTATATTTTATTTTAGTGTTTAACATATTTAATGCATGTTTTTATGTATATTTGTATGTAAGCTTAAATATTTTAAGCATGTTTACCAGAACAAGACCACAAAACCAGAGTTAAGCTATTGTGCATGCATGCGATGAATAAACAAGGAAGTAAAGGAGCAACTCAGCATTTACTGCGTGAGGGTTTCTAAAGGAAAGAGAAAATGTAAAATAGTTCAATAAAATATTTGCAACCAGGCAGGATAAGACACAACTAGCTATGAAAATACAAAAGGAATGTTGGTGTTAATTAAACCTGGAGCTAAAGCTGCTGAAAATGGATTGAATTGATTCATCAGTAAGATGCCAGCAGATTGCAACCGCTAACGACAATCCCTATATTTAATCTGACTTGGTGCAAAAATGATCTTTAGGTGCAAAGTTTTTAAAAGAATTGGATTTTACTTAATTTTAAAATACATGGCTCATTTGGAACGACGCATTAGTACTCAAAAATACCAAAAGTACAAATAAACAAAGGTATTTTGTTTTTTCCTTAACTTAGCTCACCTGTTCACCAGCCTACTTATACCTGCTTCTGTCTACGCATCTCTGTCAGAACGTCTCACTCTCTCCTGCTAAGTGTGTCTGTATGCTGCACTTATGCCTGTTTCCTTCACTACTGGATCCTATATGCGTTGCCAGCTGAACTATTCTAATTGAGGTTGCCTTTATCTCCATGCTCCAGTGCTATCTGTTCCTTGGTGAGTCTCAGCTGCTTACTTGCCTGTGGTTCTCCATGGTGGTTCTCCCGTCCACACGGCCTATTGGTTCTGTCAATATCTACATCTCCTGGTTCTCTGCTCACCCTTGCAAACCAGCACAGTCAACCAGAATTCATCTGGCAAGGCAGTAACAGTTTTACCTGCTTCATCTGCCATTATTCACTCCTTCAATAAACTCTTTAATTGTAACTCTGTGTCTGGCTGAATATCGGGTTCACCTACGGGAAATTATGACAATAAAGCCTTAAATAGCCAAGCTCCATCTTATATCTCTGCTTCTGTCTCCTTGAACCCCAGCAGAACATCAGCAGATGGCCGCTCACACTGAGCCTGGTTCTGCTGGAGATTTCTTCCTGTTCAAAGGGAGTTTTTCCTCTCCACTGTCGCTACAAGCATGCTTAGTATGAGGGATTGCTTTCGAGTCAATGAGTCGATGTAATCAGCTGGTTTTCCTTAGATAGAAAACTTTGAATTAATCTAACTGGATGATCTGGTGAACTGTATAGTCCTTTGAGATGACGTGTTGTGAATTGGCGCTATGGAAATAAACTGAACTGAATGAAATTTATTATGTGGAACAAACACTTAAAATGGATAAAAAGACATGATGATTACAGAATCTTAACAGTATGTACAATTGCATATGCAACCTATTTTTATAAACAAAAGAAAGAAGGCAGGTTTTAAAATTGCAAAAGCCCTTAATTGATCCAGCAGAGTGTCTGCCTGCCCCAGCTGAGTGATTATTGTTTCTCTTGCCTGGAGAAACAAACCGTCAGCATCGGCTTGTTTTAACCATCATAGCTCTGTAAAGCTGACCTGAAGGGAAAAGCCTTTGGGATTTCTATATTTTTCATGTTTTCTCTAATATTTGTCCTTTATTAATCATTGTAGCAGATTCACAATTAGCTCATTTAGCCTTAAATGACAAAGTCAATCAATTGTAAATATCATGCTGCATGAAATGAATGAAATGTTGCACACTCTCTTTAATAACATTGTTTGAATGAGCCATTTTAAAGCTGTATGTGATGTAATTAACACTGCTTAATGGATGCCACCTCACACACCGCTTTCGTCTTTTCCTTCCTGCTTCCTGTTCCTTCCCCTCCTTTACAAGTTAATGTAATCGTTACTGTCAATAATTGAATAAATATCTGTATTATGTTTCTTAGTCTCTTATGCTGTGGTTAAAAACTGTGCAGGCCAACATCTATTAAATCTCATACTACCCACTGGTGCATGGGCTGCAATAAAGAATTTGCTGCATCAAGCTTTGCTAATGTCAACTATTTGATCTGCTGGTCTTCTGTCATGGGGCAACGTAGCAAGAACATGTTTTCTGACTGGGTGGGCATCATTGTAAGCATGCTTTCCCTTTATCATTGCATGTAACAGACTCTGACACCTGTACCGTCACCGTATTGTATCCAGTATTCAGTATTTCATCCCCCTCTTTTATAACCAATTATACACCAACGGCTTCATGTACAGTAAGTTGCACAATCATGTAGTAAGTCGTCATCTGATATTATGTGTAGGCTAGAAGACATATACATCCAAACAACCCCCCAGGTTCTCCTTGAGGGACTAAAACCAAGCAGCCTTAATCAATGAGTCGATGCAACCAACTGGTTTTCATTAGATAGAAAACTTTGAATCAATCTGACTGGATGATCTGGTGAACTGTAAAGGGCCTTGAGATGACACGTGTTGTGAATTCATACTATATAAATTAACTAAATTGAATTGAATGGCACTGTAAAAAAAATAAAATAAATAACGGATATCACAAAAAAATCGTAATTGAGCATTAAGGCCTGCTGATTGAATGTGGCCTAAGTTGTGAGCTGTGTCTGTTTTAGTTACCTTGGTAATTGTATTTGTGGCCTGGAAATGCTGAATCTTTCACCCTGTATTGTTTGTTCTCTAAACGGTGGGAGTCTTGTCTTGACGTGACTCTCAGTAGCAGTCTTCTCTTGCCAGCCTTTTGAGTAACTTCAGTGCCCAGAGCTCTAAATTATCTAAAATGTTGCTTGAAGACTTGTTTCACCTTTGAATAAAGCCTTGCCTTCTCTCTGCTGCCAAGTTGTATGCTGCGAGAGGAGCAGCCTTTGTTGGTCTGTGCGACGACTACCCCTTCTCACAGCTTTTTGAATGATTGGTCTTGAGCAAATAAGGGTTTGTTGCCTTGGATTTGTGCCCCAGAATGTCAAAGCTTGAATTAAATTATAAAGGAGAGTTATTTCTAGGACAAGTCATTCATTATTTCTGAAATTGTCCAATATCTTTCCTCTCTATATCTCAGATAAAATATTTTCTGCTGCTCAATGGGTAATCAGTGAACAGATTCTTTACCATTAGACTACTGTAGCTTTCAGCCTCTGTGAGGCGGAGTTTGAGCCCTAATGTTTTTACCATTGTTTAGTTTTAGCTTCTTTTTACACTGGTAGACACTGAAATAAAATAAGGTTTTCATGTATCCATGTTATATACTGAATTTTTAAATGAAAAAATATTTGTATAATTTTTCCATTTTAAAATCTAAAGTATTATTTGAAGTACAAAACAACAATCGTTCAGTTTGGTAAACAGACAATTTCCTGATTCACATATTTTATAAAACACCTGAACTGACCTTTTTCTGTTTTAATGAGAGCAGTGGGCTTTATGCTGCCCTGCAAGGCTTTAAACCTGGTTTGAATGGAGACTAAGCCATTCTAAAGCACATATCAAGGAGCTCATTTTGAGCCTGGATCCATATTTATTGTTGATTATGTTCATGGTGGAGAATCCTGCTTCACAGCAGCAGGTTGAGCCAAACATCTTCTAAATGTTCAGGGTCATCTTTGAGCACCATTTCACTTTTCTTTCACCAGTTCACCACAGTTCTTCCAGCAGTCCACACTTTCTCTGCTCTCTTTTTCTCATGGTCTTCTCCTTCTTTCCCATCGCCCGGCTTGCCACAGGTTTGCCTGCTGTGTCTAAAAGTAGCAGCAGCAGCAGCAACCCAGACTGGCGCAGCTCATTGGATCATTTGTATTACATGCAGCCTGGTCCAGCAAAAACCGGCGGGATTTACCGTATTAACAGGAGATGTGGCGCAAGTGAAGATAGACTCTGCCGTCGGACAACATCCATCCATCCATCCATCCATCCATTATCTGACACGCTTGTCCCAATTGGGGTCGCGAGGGGTGCTGGGTCCTATCTCCAGCAGTCCGGACAACATACAGTAATTTACAAATGTTTTAAATCAGGTTGGGTCTGGATTAGCCAGCAGGTGGGTCCAGATGCAGTCCCTGGTCCGTTAATCTGTGACCTTTGCTCTACGCTGTGAACCTTACTTCTTTTGGTTTTCTCTAGTAAGAAATTGTCTCTGAAAATGACAAATCAGCGTTGGGTTTAACCATAGGAGCAAATAGGGACTGAACCTCTATCCTGCTTCATCTTTTATAAGACTTTCTACATTATAATGCTATTCTTTTATCAAAATATTTGACAAAGTGGTATTTTTCCTCCATTCTCACATGTCCAAGTGAAGCTTGGTTAATGCTTTACTTGGACGTCTGTGAGGTGGACACGGCAATGTTACATCATAATAGGACCCACACTTTCTAACCAGATTTTCAGCACTACTCACTTAGAAAAATGTGTAACTACACAGAGATCTCTACAGGAAAAACATAGTGGACAAGTAAGCCTCTTCTGGCGAGGGTTTGCAAATATCGACATCTAGAAACATCTTGTGATTTAGCCCATTAATTTGACCATGATTAACAGATTGTAGAAATAAAACATTGGAAACCAAGTCCTTTCACAATTGGATGACACAAAGAGGTGCTGAAAATGTAAACATTTGTTTTCTACTTCTACATGCAGTGCAGTGTTTTAAAGTTGTGGTCTGTGTGCCCTACAATCCCACATGGGTGCTTAGGTTAGGTAGGAATAGCTTCATGACTTAGTGACACAAAACAAACCTAATGTCCAAAATGTCCTGCTATGTGGTCAGTTCAGGTCATGGCAATGTCTTTTGATCTACTAAGAGGAGTCATCATCCACCCCTTCCAGGAAATACCTACCATGACCTACCCAGTAAACATCACACCCACTTTCTCCAATCAATGAGCAGTGATAATAGGCTGAGCGATGCTCAAACGTTAGACTAAGAGACACTTCAGGCTACGATCACATTGCAGCCTGAAGCGAGTTAAATCAGATTTGTTTGCCAGTATGTAAATGTAATGTAAATTTAAATCGCTTTATTTTCCCACATTGGGGATTTAACCCATCCCCTTGGCGAGTAACGGGGTGAGCAGAGTGGGGTTAAGGGTTTTGCTCAGGAACCCAGAGTTCAGGTAGTGGGGATCAAACCAGGTACTTGCAACCCTCTCAGAGCACAAGCGCACTGCTCTAACCACTTGGCCAACACTATATAACAGCGAATGTCTGGGGGACAGTGATTCACCTAAATGTTATGAATGCTCTCGTACCATAAAGAATAAATTATGAACAGTTTAGTTTGTGCCTTCAACTTGTTGCCCAAAGGAAGGCGTTACTTGGATATAACAAAACCAAACATCTTCAGAACGGCTCCTAATGACACAAAACTCATATGGGTGAGTAGAACATGATATAATAAATAATAAAATCAAGGGGCCAATGTAAAAAAACGGTCTTCCCCCTTAAGTTGTATGAATGCAGTTCACACAGGAGATCACATACAAGTCACGTATATTTGTAAATATGAACGACCACGCAAAAGAATCTGCTTTTAAGACAAATTCTGGAACTAGCATTAACGCCTGCAGTGTGAACGTAGCCTAAGTGGCGGCTAATCTGCACAGTGACAACTTTTTTATATATTTACAGTGGCTAATGTCTAAGCTTTCTCAATTCAAAAATTCAAACCTTTTGAATTGAGAAAGCTTCCCGGAGAGGTGGCGGAACGTCTTCAAATCTTGAAAACCAAGTCCAGTGGATATTTTTTAATTTTTACGGAATGACGATGACCTGGATGACTGAGAACCTTCATCAGCCTAATGTCTAAGACTTGAAAATGTGTTTTCTTTCTAAATGTGAAGCGTCTTTAACTTTTTACAGCCTTCCTGAAGTAGAGTCTAATTGGCAAACATGACATGACACTGTGCTGCAGCGCATCTAGGGCGCCATAAGGAAATGGCACCAACACAGAGAGGTGACATCATTTTGAAGATAAGGGTCTTTCTTTTTTCCTAAAAAGTTCTGTTCTGTGCACTGTGACCAGTTTAGAAGTGGGCATTAAAAACCTCATACGCAAACTTTGTTTGCGTATGAGTTAAGATAATTTTAAGGAACCAGATATGAAATAGAGCCATACAAAATATATATATAGAGACGAGCATTTATTAGTTTTTTAAATGTCACATAAAACCAGCCTATAGCCAGAGCCAGTTGTTAGTGAGCTCTGCTCTCAGCCTCTAAGTTACATTTTAGATGGGTTGGTTAATTTTCTCTCCTCTTCACAGGTTGCAGAAAGAGTTCTTTTGACTTGTGTGATTGTCTAGTAGAAGGAATCCACGATGCGCCTCATACTCATGAACCTCATGCCGCTCATGCCCATGCTCGTGAAGTTCCTGTACTCTCCGGGCCTCATGTACATCATTCTCCCTCTGTAGTGGGGCTGCTCATACATCAGCCAGTGGCCCTCCATCACGTTACAAGACATGAAGTTGGACATGCTGTAGCGATCCGTGATGCTTTCGCAGTCGTCCATCAGCTCGTGCATCTGACCCTGGAAGTTCTCCCTCTCGTAGATCCTCATCCTGTAGGAGCCTCGGTACATGGGGATCATGCGGCAGGACCTGATTCCGTCACTCATGCCCATCATGCTCATCATGCTCATGAGGTCGGCGTACTCGCCCCTCCTCATGAAGTACTGGTTCCCCATGTAGTGGGGACGGTCGTAGACCATGAAGCAGCCCCTCTCCACCCTGCAGGAGTGGCAGCGGCTCATGTAGGCGGACAGGTCAGACAAGTCGCTCGTACAGTCGTAAGAGCGGCCCTGGAAGTTCCTGTCCTCATAGAAGATGATCCTGCCCATCATGTTCATGCCGGTGGAGGTCATTTTGGTCTGAGTTCGTCAGCGCAGGTGATGTTGCTGCTGCTATTGGAACTGGACTGCTTGTCAACTTGTTGGAGGTGGGCCCATTTTATACCTGACGACCGCACCAGCCCCTTTGTGAAAAACTGCCTGACCCAGCAAGACAGCGTGGAAACACATGGTTCACTGAGGCTTCTCCCATTTGCAGCTGTTCGCCTAAAAGACCTTAGAGAGGCAAATTCACTTCAAACAAGGTCTGACAAAGCCCCCATTCAAACGGTTAAAAGAAACAATAACACCTTTGTGACAAACTGAAAAGCTGTGATGTATTGTATCACACTATGCTATCCACATCTGTGGACAGAGGTAATTATAGTCATTGCTTAAATTCTGCCAAACTTAATAATGAAGCACCTCAAAGGTGTTTTCTTCCAGTCAAGATGTTACTTTTATTTGTCTGGTAGATGAATAAATAAAGATACTGCTTTGCAGTTAGAGAGTCAAGCATAAAACTAATGACTCAATGGGTGACGCAGGTACAAAAGTGAAGAGGAAATGTTGGTCAGATGTCTTTATGTTGGAGGTGTTAGGTTTCCCTTCAAGATGGTTGTGAGATATTTCATAAAGAACAGCCCAGAGCCGCTAAGGAGAAACAGAAAGCTTGGTTTGTATTCGGCACAGTAAACTGTGAGTAAAGCTGGGCATACACTGTGCGATTTTTTTTCAATCGTTGAACTCAGCTACAGCTCCACGGTGAGATTAAACTGCAGGGTTTAATAGTTCACAGCTTATGATGTTTGTTCTCACACTGTGTGACCCGACGCTCTGATGCGATCTACCTGCTCAAACTGTACATCTAAAAACCACGTCTTACTCAGCTCCATGGCGCTACTCTGACTTGTCTATCCAGAAGCCGAACGAGTAGAAGATGATCATGAAGCTCACTAGAGTGAAACGTTCTGCCTTGGCTATTTGTGCGATTTTGTGCTGAAAGCCCTGAAAAGAAAAGGCAACAACGTTTTTTTGACAAAGACATGTCTGAGCAAACATGGCTACTATTGTCTATCAATTTTACAGGAAGAACTCCATTTCACTCACACCCCCGCCATGCTTCTGTGTTTTCATCTGAGAAGAAGAAGAATCCTTGTTTGCACACTGAGCGCTGAAAAATTAATTGCATTTGCAATATAATTGCAATTTAACAAAACGCAATTTTAGAATCGCAAAGGCGTTCAATTTCATTCATACTACATTTAACAAGAGTAAGACACAACATTTCTCACTACAGCGCTTTGGGTGGTAATAAAACACTTGAAAGGCAGATATTTTAGTGGCGAGCATGCAAGTCAAAGCACACAAGTAGAAGGAAGTGCTTTTTTCATGCAAACACTACAGTAAAGTCGTACAACAATGGACTCTGGGCAAGCAGACTTTCAAAAACTGAAAGCCGAGGTTAATGAAAAAAAACAACATGTTTGGGGTTAGGGCAAAGGAAAATGGAAATAAATTTGTAACCTTGGTCCAAAATAGTCGCAATTTTGGTTAAAGATAATAACTGAGTATTGCCAAAATGGTTCAGCCCTAGTGCTTGGTTACATTATATGCCTTAACAAAAAGCATTTGATCTTAAAAAAAGTCTCCTGTGTAGCTCATGTTCAGGCTCGTATGTTGTATGTATGACCAATGTTGTGCCAGTTCATAATTAATAAGAATGAGCAAAATATATAAATATATAAATGAACTATTTAAAGTCCATTTAGTAAATGCATGCTCCCACCCCCGCCCTTGCTGTCAGATCGTCATCTGCTTTACACCTGTCCATCCCTTCTGCCCTTCTTACCAGCATGGGGGGCAGAGCATTCAGCCGCTGTTCCCCCCCATCTCTGGAACTTTCTATGACCCCTACTTAGAAACACAAACTCATTTCCCCATTTCAAATTGCAACTCAAAACTCATCTGTTTAAAATGGTCTATTCTCTTTAATATTAATTTTCCGAATCCCAGCCTTTGTATTTTTTTAAATGTTTTTTATTGTGTGTTTTGAGTTTTTTTCTGCCATTGTGTTTTTATCATTTGTTCGGTGACCTTGAGTGTCCAGAAAGGCGCCTTTGAAATACAATGTATTATTATAATTAGTATCAAATGAATAATTTTCCACATTAGAACTTCATATTACACCCTTAAATGTGCAATAAAAATATATAGAATGAAATGGAAAATACTGGATGCAGGCAATTTATACTGGATATGCAGTGGAACATTCGGGTTCAGCTTAAAAGATCTGGATCAAAATTATTTCTTTGGTTCCTCATTCAGTAGCAGATATTTCCCAAGATAGCTCGGATGCTTTAACTCAATGAGTCGCTTTAAATTTGAAGACGTATGGACTTGTTCAGTTCACCGTTCACTAAAAATATGAACGTATTCAGTGAACGCCATTAACTGAGCACTATAACTCAGCCTTAATGGAAATAAAATAAATAAGCTAGATCTATTAACCACACAGGGTTTAATGATCATAAGACAACAGCAGTAGCCATTCAAAATTTCCCCACTTTCCTTGATGGGCACTTGGCTGGTCCCTGGCTGGTCCCCTACAATTCCTTTTTAAACATGAATATTTGTACTAAAATGTTCTTTCTGTCATGATTTGTGGACATTAAGATCTAAAAAGAAGCGTCATCTCCTGGTCAGACCCTGTAATTCAGTCAATGGCGTAATGACACAACAATATTAAGTAAAACACATGAGGTTCAGGGTATGTTTCATAATTCAGCCAGGAAGATACAATTATGCAATTCTCAGTAGTATATGATCACACGTCACACATGGAAAAATAGTGACTGTGCACCTTGAATGGAACCATTGGTGACCGCGCACCACCACATGTTACAGAAATCTCTGTAATATTGTGGCACTGGGGCTGGCCTATCTGTCCACTCTGCACTTCTGTTCAGCTTCACCTCACCTGCAATTAGCTCATTACTGGTTTCGCCTGTTGCCATCTGCTTATAAGCCCCATTCAGATCAGCTACCTGTGCCAGATCGTCTTGAACCTACCGGTGAGAACCTTCCAGCCCAGGGCCGTCACTAGGTTTGAGAGACATGGGTGGCTTAGCCCCTAGGTAAGATATTTTTTCAGTGCACTTTCTAAGGCGCTGTCTATAAATTCATTATTTTAAGAGCAACATACCTGGGAAACACTTCCCTCACTAATGCTACTTCACCAACTAAACTACACCAGTTAAAATGTGCTAAATTACAAAGAGTAAATGGTAGGTGCCATGCATTACTGCATAAATGGAAGAAGGCAAGTGGTTCGCCACTCATCATAATGGAAACCTTCTACAGAAGACAGTTGTCTAACCAACAGACTCCCAACATCTTCATAAACCCTTAACCTGGCCATTCATCTTTCCCCATCTCCCCTGCACCCACAACCTGTCAGGAACCCCTGTCTGCTTTGCAATAACCCTGTTTCTGTGTGTGTGCTTGGTGTGTGTGTGTGACCTGGACTTTGGCATGTCTTTCTCTACACCTGGCACAGAGAGAAACACATATATGTGAGGAACTTAACAATAAGTGCAGCATTATCTTTGATAGATTTCTGCTTAATCTAAAGTTTAACCACAAAATACAAGTTGCATAAATGGACAGTAGGCAATAGGCAATAGCATCATTGCAAAGAAGGATATCCTTGAGACTTTTTCACATCAGTCTGACAAAGTTTTAATGCAAATAAAGGAAGTATTTTTAAGTACAATGTATTAATGAAAACACAAAATCAACAGTATATGAAACGTACAACTTAGAACTATAGTCAACCCAAGGAAGCACTACCATATCACACAGTGTCGCCCTATCAGACTGGTGGCACATAGATATGGGAGAATTATCCTGCCATAATGCAAGAGCACATAACTTCAATTAGAGAAAAGAATTTCATCTTCTTGCACTCAAAACTTATAATGCTCACACTCAAAACATGCGCTCTCTCTCAAATATTTTCTCTTCTCTCAAAAATCTTTGTTTCTTCTCTCAGATTTAAACAGATATTTTCTATATTATCACAGATATTTTTTCCTCTCGCTTGCCTCCATCTCCGCTCTGCACGGGTCTCAGTTACGCTCTGCTTGCGGATTTGTTTTGCTCTCTCAGACTGCAGTTGGATCGTTGCATAGCAACCTTTCCAGCCAATAGAACGACAGCCTCGGAAAAGGTGCGCTTGTTTAACCCTACGGAGTGTGCCTGTGCTACTACGCCACTTATAAAGCGTCAGCTGAAACTGCTATTTACAGTAGTTTTGTGGCTGATTGTTGTTTAGAAATAGAAAACCTGGTTTCATTTCTTAGTTTTGCCCTGGATTTTGTAGCGTTTGTGGACGCTACGTCGCTACTTGATCAAAACAATAACGTCGCTACAGGAAAGTTACTTGATAAATAAAGCAGCGACGCTACGGTCAAGCTACTTGAAAATGTAGTTAAACTAATAGCTTCGCTACATGTAGCGGCGCTACTGCCCATCACTGCTCCTGTGACAAAACTATTATAATGATGCTAGTAGGCTACAACAACATCGTGTTTTCCCACACCACTGACTTTGTTCACCATGGTAACGTAATTCCTACTGAATCAGACAAGCTATTAGGCCTATATTGTCTCTTTCCTCACTCCAGGTAAAGTGAAGAAAATGTAAACCGCTGACATCAAATGGCAAACTCACCGTATGTATCTGCACGCAACCATAACTTTCCTAATCAAGCTCGATGACTGTGTGGAGATTCAAAGGGCGCGCTGTTGCTGCACTGCACAGCTGCTATGGTCCAGTTGATGGCCGTGTACCACGTGACGTGACGCTGGACGCGGAGCCAATGAAGGAAATGAATATCCTAACGATATTAATAATTGTATAAATAATTGTGTTTGTAAATAAACTAACAGGAACTTATCTTCAGATTAACTTGCCTTCTTGGTGGCTCGTTTTCAGTGCTTTACTGCAATTGTTTGGGGTTATATGGAAAAAAAATCAATAAATAAAAAAATAACAATAAAAATCGCAAAATAATTATGGGGTGGCTAATACCAACGAAGGGATGACTTCAGCCACCCTAAAATAGGTCTAGCCACGTCCCTGTTCCAGCCATCCTTTTGCAAACCTGTCTGCCTGTCTGTTGGGATAACATCTGCCTAATCTGGATCTATAATCAGTTTTCTGAACAATACTAGGTGCATAAGAAAGCAGACACCAGTTTGCCTTTCAGCTGCTCTATTAAACTCAGATTTTATTGTCACGCAAAGAAAAAAGTTCCAATGTAAAATTAGAACTTTTTAGAAAATGGAAAAAAAAAAATTTGTTTTCCAGATATAAATACTGCCTGGTTAAAGTTTGTGCCACAGTCAGACGTAAAAGGTGATCAAGAGAGTTGATTTTTAAATGAACAAAGGCAATGGAAACATGCATCAGGCAGTTTTAGGTGACAGCAAAAGCACTGACATTTAGTCAAGTTATATTATCAGTGGCTGCTGGATGAGCAGGATAAGGGAACAGCACATATCAGCGTTTGTTTTGTGTTTAGGCGTTTGACCCTAACACAGTGTTTGAGAGATCAGAGGTGAGAAATCACTGAAGCAATTCACTTTATTTCTGTAGCAACAGTTTACAACATGTGTCACCTCAATGCACTTTACAGAGACAATTCAATGATGATCATCCAGTTAGATTGGTAAAAGTCTAGCAGGAAAACCCGCTGATTGCATCCCGTCATTGACTTAGTATAATTGTGTTTATCCCAACACATTTCTTTAAAATTGATCTGTTACACTAAAAATGCTAAAATATTCAAACAAATAAAGCTTACTTTATTTTTAGTAAAGGAAGCTTACTAGGGCTGCTTAGTGGCGCAGTTCGATTCCTGTCCCGGGGTCTTTCTGCATGGAGTTTGCATGTTCTCCCTGAGCATGTGTTGGTTCTCTCCGGGTACTCCAGCTTCCTTCCACAATCCAAAATCATGACTGTTAGGTTAATATGCTTCTCTAAATTCTCCTTAGGTGTGAGTGTGTGCCTGAATGGTTGTTTGTCCTCTTTGTCTCTGTGTTGCCCTGCGATGGACTGGAGACCTGTCCAGGGTGGACGCTGCCTTTCGCCCGTAGACAGCTGAAGATAGGCACCATCATCTTTCAGCACACCATTTCACTTTGTGGCGGACTTGCCAATTCCGGTGTTCTGTGGCAAATTCTAATCGGGCTCCACGGTGGCGGGCAGTGAGCACAAGGCCCACTAGAGGACGTCAGGCCCTCAGGTCACCCTCGTGAAGTCTGTTTCTGATTGTTTGGTCTGAGACATTCACACCAATGGCCTGCTGGAGGTCATTTTAAAAGGCTCTGGCAGTGCTCCTCCTTCTCCTCCTTGCACAAAAGAGCTGATACCGGTCCTGCTGATGGGTTGAAGACCTTCTACGGCCCTGTCCAGCTCTCCTGGACTAACTGCCTGTCTCCTGGAATCTCCTCCATACTCTTGAGATTGTGCTGGGAGACACATCAAACCTTCTGGCAATTGCACGTATTGATGTGCCATCCTGGAGGAGTTGGACTGCCTGTGCAACCTCTGTAGTGTCCAGGTAGCGCCTCATGCTAACAGTAGTGACAGTGACCCTAGCCAAATGCAAAACTGGGGAAAAAGAGTCAGAAAAGATGAGGAGGGGGAAAGAATGTCAGTGGCCTCCACCTGTAAAACCATTCCTGTTTTGATAATCGTCTCGTTGTTGCCCCTCTAGTGCACCTGTTGTTAATTTCATTAACACTAAAGTAGGTGAAACTGATTAACAATCCCCTCTGCTACTTACCTGACCAAATCAATATCCCAGAAGTTTAATTAATGTGATGCTATACTCTGATTACAAAGTGTTCCTTTCATTTTTTTTGAGTAGTGTATTAACAGGAGAAGCGGCGCAAGTCAAATTAGACACTGTTGTCGGAAAACATGCGGTAATTTATAAACGTTTCAAATCAGGTTTGGTTGGGATTAGCCAGCAGGTGGGCCTGTATCCAGACCCTGGTCCGCTAATCCGTGATCTCTGATCTAAGGGAATCAGAGAACATATTTCTAGCAAACTAATTGGCAATGTTTACATACACAAACTAGTAAAGAACTCGGAGAGCACAGACCTCTACCAAGCAGCACATCTAAACCATATTGTGACTTCCACCTATAGCAGATTATCATCCAGATTATCACCAAACTTTAAAGGACTGTTCATTGGACTGAGGAGCACTTTTGGTAAACATTACAATCAGTTCATAACTTTTCAAGTTACTAACTAACAAAAACTCTCCCATAAACATAACCTCCTAGTCTACATCTAGACAAAAAAAATTAAAGCCAGTAACTAAGTATACATACTTAGTAACTAAGAATAAGAATAAGTAGCATTTTGGTATCTGTACTGACTGAGTATGTATTTCTGTCTGAGGACTTTTACTTCCTAAATTTTAACACAAATATCTGTACTTTCTACTCCTTACTTCTCCAAAGTCAATACTTCTAATCAGATTGAAAGTTGCACAATGTAAGAGCTGCTGGAAAAGACGGGGGAAGTCATGAGTGCAGGGAGAATCTGTACAATTGGAGAGCAGTTTGTTTATAGAAAATCTTGATGAATCAGATCCTGAGATGTAAGAGATTTCCCATTCATTTCCCCTTTAATTATATTTGACATTATCATGTTAATTATGGTCCAATTCCCGGTTCATATTGAATGCTATTAGCAGTTTTAATGCAGCGAATACCAGAAATCTTAAAGTACTTAGCTGCTCATCCAGGATGTCTGTCTGATTTTTTTTTAAATAGAAATTTTCTCACTTTTGGGACAATATGGTCTGATAAAGAGTACATTTATATACATGTTTAAGCCAAAATAATTTGAAATTTAAATATGACTTCCTTATGACTTTAAAAGCTGTTCTTAAATAGCAGTTATATCCAAAGTGAATTAATTTTTCCTGTATATGAAAATCAACATATTAAACACTGCAAAATGATCTAGAAATAAAAAAAAATTAAATTGAATGCCTTTACCCTTAATTTGAGTAGGTAAATAAGATGATTTGCAAATGTAATTAGATTTTTTACTCTTAAAATAAGATAATTAGATAATATGCTCTTGAAATAAGACAATACCATTGTTTTTTGTATTCTAAATTTAAAGTGTCTCAGAGTGTCTCACTTAAGTCCTCAATTCAAGAAAAAATACACTTATTTTAAGAACTCTCATCTTATTTTTTGCAGTGAAGTCAGATACTGCTCCTTAATCATGCTTCAATAAAGAATTCAAGAAAATAAGCTTATGAAACAGGCATCACAAAAATGACGGTAGTGCTAGAAAGGCTGAAAATAATGTAACCAAAAAAACCACATGTTAAATTAAGTCGTGTCTACAGTCAATGCTCCCCACTAGAAAAAATCGAAATCTAGATAAGTGTGCATTTGTTCTTGAATTGAGGAGATTAGTGAGAAACCCTGCCAATAGAACAAGACAATTTACACGTAAAATAAGAAAACACAATTGTATTGTTATATTTCAAGTGCATATTATCTAATTATCTTATTTTAAGAGTAAAAATACTCATTCCATTGGCAAACCATCTCATTTACCTATTCAAATTAAGGGTAAATGCACTTAATTTAAGAAATATTGACTTATTTTTAGATCGTTTTTCCAGTGCATATGTAGGGCTATATGTGTGTAGTGTTTAAATCCGAACTCCTCCTTGCAAATGAGTGGTGTGCTCTGTGGTTCTGTACAATTTTCCCGCCAGTTGCCAGGTCTGCTAACACTAATATTAGCATTAACAAAAAAAGAAAAAAAAAGAATGAAAAGTCACTTTGCTTCCTTAAGTCGGCAACATGTTCACCCTCTTTTCTATTGTCTTTTTTTAGGCTTTAATATGAGAAGTGTTTCACAGAGAAGAAACCATGTCCGTTTATCAATATGTGTACTTGTGCGTTCTTGTGTGCTTGGGAAAGATCATCAGCCTCAGCCCCACTACTGTTCTGAATCAGAAAAGAAAACCTCCCTTTTTACCCAGCATGCATCAGAGCAGATTTGTCCGCTCTTGAGATTGACAGCTGTCCAAGCATGCACTGCGGCAGCAGCAGCTTCCAGGTTAGCGCTCACAGATCTCAGAGTATAGTCTGCAGCAGCCAGCACGAAAGTTAGCCCGTCTGCAGCGGCCAGTACTAAAGTTAGCCCGTCTGCAGCAGCCAGTACTAAAGTTAGCCCGTCTGCAGCAGCCAGCACTAACGTTAATCCGTCTGCAGCAGCCAGCATGAAAGTTAGCCCGTCTGAAACAGCCAATACTAAAGTTAGCCCGTCTGCAGCAGCCAGTACTAAAGTTAGCCCGTCTGCAGCAGCCAGCACTAAAGTTAGTCCGTCCGCAGCAGGCAGCGCTAAAGTTTGTCCGTCTGCAGAAGGCAGGGCTAACGTTAGGCCGTCTGCAACAGCCAGCGCTAAAGTTAGTCCATCTGCAGAAGCCAGCACTAAAGTTAGCCCGTCTGCAGCAGCCAGCACTAAAGTTAGTCCGTCTGCAGCAGGCAGCGCTAAAGTTTGTCCGTCTGCAGCAGGCAGGGCTAACGTTAGGCCGTCTGCAACAGCCAGCGCTAAAGTTAGTCCGTCTGCAGAAGCCAGGGTTAGCCCGTCTGCAGCAGCCAGTGCTAAAGTTAGTCTGTCTGCAGCAGCCAGCACTAAAGTTAGTCCGTCTGCAGCAGGCAGCGCTAAAGTTTGTCCGTCTGCAGCAGGCAGGGCTAACGTTAGGCCGTCTGCAACAGCCAGCGCTAAATTTAGTCCGTCTGCAGAAGCCAGGGTTAGCCTGTCTGCAGCAGCCAGTGCTAAAGTTAGTCTGTCTGCAGCAGCCAGGGCTAACGTTAATCCGTCTGCAGCAGCCAGCATGAAAGTTAGCCCGTCTGCAACAGCCAATACTAACGTTAGCCCGTCTGCAGCAGCCAGCGCTGATGTTAGCCCATCTGCAGCAGCCAGGGCTAACATTAGCCCGTCTGCAGCAGGCAGGGCTAAAGTTAGTCCACCTGCAGCAGCTAGCATGAACGTTAGCCCGTCTGCAGCAGCCAGGGCTAAAGTTAGCCCATCTGTAGCAGCCAGCATGAAAGTTAGCCTGTCTGCAGCAGCCAGGGCTAACATTAGTCCATCTGCAGCAGGCAGCACCAACATTAGCCCGTCTGCAGCAGCCAGCACTAAAGTTAATCTGTCTGCAGCAGGCAGCGCTAAAGTTTGTCCGTCTGCAGCAGGCAGGGTTAGCCCGTCTGCATCAGCCAGTCCTAAAGTTAGTCTGTCTGCAGCAGCCAGGGCTAACGTTAGTCCATCTGGAGCAGCCAGCACGAAAGTTAGTCCGTCTGCAGCAGCCAGCACTAAAGTTAGCCCGTCTGCAGCAGCCAGCACTAAAGTTAGTCCGTCTGCAGCAGGCAGCGCTAAAGTTTGTCCGTCTGCAGCAGGCAGGGCTAACGTTAGGCCGTCTGCAACAGCCAGCGCTAAAGTTAGTCCGTCTGCAGAAGCCAGGGTTAGCCCGTCTGCAGCAGCCAGTGCTAAAGTTAGTCTGTCTGCAGCAGCCAACACTAAAGTTAGTCCGTCTGCAGCAGGCAGCGCTAAAGTTTGTCCGTCTGCAGCAGGCAGGGCTAACGTTAGGCCGTCTGCAACAGCCAGCGCTAAAGTTATTTTATTTTTTAGTTTATATTTTAGTTTATTTGTGTTAATCTGATTGCGATAATTATAATTCAGATTCCAGACTAGCTTTGAATGTGGTGACGTCACCAGTACGCTTCTGACCCATATTTATCCTGCGTGCTCTCGTTCTCCCCACGTCCATACTTTCCTGGGTTTTTGTCAAGAACATACTTGGTGAGAACACCGGTCCATACTTTCGATCTTGTGAACTGAAAAGCGTCCCTTTTCTCAGCTCTATCATGAAGCGACTAGAATCTGCCAGAGCCTCATCTCATATGACTTCGACCTACTATTCCTACTGTTGCAGAATCCTTTGGTGTTGACATGGGCATCATAACCAGAAGTAAACATTTTTTATCTTTTGGACCCATTAAAATTTATAAAACTTTTTTTATATACTATATTTTTGTCAGTAAAATTAATACTTTTTTTTTTGCACCACTTTAGACCTCCTATGGATTTAATATGATTAAAAATCCATCCATCCATTTTCTAACACGCTTATTCCGAGTGACCTGGACAGGTCGCCAGTCCATCGCAGATGATTAAAAATATGTGGTGTAAAGGTTGTAGTTATGTTCCTGCTCAAATGGGATCCAGCTTTACACCCAAAGAAGCATGATGTAGAGAACTATTGATCTGTAAAGTCTGACCTTCACTGACAGACATACTTTTCCACACACTGGTATACTTTTATATTAATATTAATAGTTTTCTATCTAAGAAAACCCAGTTGCATTGACTCATTGACTCAAAGGCAATCCCTCACAGTAAGTATGCTTGTAGCGACAGTGGAGAGGAAAAGCTCCCTTTTAACAGGAAGAAACCTCCAGCAGAACCAGGCTCAGTGTGAGCGGCCATCTGCCGAGGCCGACTGGGGTTCAAGGAGACGGAAGCAGAGATAGGAACTTTACCTGGCTCCTATATTCCCTTTTGAAGCAATCAGTTTTCCTTACGCACATAACATCTGGAATTTCTTATAGTTTTGAATAGTGTTGCGCCGATGCCACTTTTTGGCCCCGATACCCGATACCCGGCTGTGCAGTATCGGCCGATACCGATACCATCTGTTTGAAATTGATGTGTGTGTGTATATGTGAAGAACTGCATACTACTTGGATGTAAAATAATTGCCATCATGGCTTTGTTAAGCCGCTGCCTACCTTTGTGAAGCAGGAAAAAAACTAATACAAAGTGAATCCAGTAGAACTTTTTATTGCCTACCTGGAATGGATGGCAATGGAATAAACTTTTGGCTCTCAAAATGGTATCGGTGCCCTATTTGTTTGTGCTTACCGATACCGATACCACCATTTTAGTGCTGGATCGGGGCCCCGCCCGATACTGGTATTGGTATCCATGCAACACTAATTTTGAAGTTAAATTAAGGAGAAATTTCCTTTTTCCATGACGGCACTAAAACAAAGTAGCCTCTAAAGTCAGTGTTAGCCTTTCACTTCAAGATGCTTCAAAGAATTTTCCAACAGATTTACAATGTTCAGCTTTTAATTGTTTAGCTCCACAGCTGCTGATTCTGATACCTGTTTGATGGGACAGGTGTTGTGAATGAAACGGTGTCCAGCTTGAAAGAGCTCCTGTGTGTCGCTGAATGTGAGCATTGATGAATGAAAGACATCTTCTGCCTCCATTTATCTGTTTACTACAATGTGTTGAATTCATGTTAATGTGGATTTAAAGACATTTCAATTAGTGGAAAAAATTGCAGGGGGAATATAAAAAATAAGTCTAATCCACCAAAACTTTCATGACCCCCATGCAGTAACTCTGTGGACCTCCTAGGGGTCACGGACCCCCTGTTGAAGACCTTCTCATTAAGAAATAAAGTCAAGTTGTATTGCTGTGATGACTCAAGAGTGGTTTTCTCGAAACAGAGGAAAGCAGCTGTGGTTTTAACCATAAGCTGTGGGCTTAATATTAACTTGTCACAGAGAATAATTAGAAGTCATTACGCTAAACGCCCTGAGAGCACTCTAAATGTGGTTCTCCATGCTAAAAAAAACTGCTCAGTATGCTCTAGCTTAAAGAGCTTGCAACTTCAGAATTATCAGGAGGATTCCAGGAAAACAGACACTTTATTCTGAGCTCTATTTTCCTGCGTAGCTTAAAAAAAACAAAAAGGAAGAGCGGCGGAGAGCTGATTAGCGGTTGGATTCTGCTGCTTTTAAAGCATTTCAAACATGCTGCACAAAGAGGAAGTTTAACACAGGAAAAATACGTCATTAACATTTCCCTTGTTTTTCTTCCGAATTGATTATATTTACATTAAACCACACTCAGAGTTGAATGTAAGCATGCTGTGCTCTAAATTCTTGTAAAATGTCTATTTATAATCTATGTTTTTTTTTTTTTTCAAACTTTCCTAATTCCTGTCAACACTTTAAATCGTTTGATTTGGCTTTATAACGTTTGGCAACATTAGATTTTAAGGTTATTTTTACAGAAATTAAACCTTTGAGAACAGTGTGATAAGGTTAGTAGAATAACCCTCTTTGCTCTGCATTAAGGCCTAAAAGACAGAAACATTTTCAGAGAACCCCCAGTCTCTAGAGATGCTTTCTCTCTCTTACAAAAGGATCTAAATGTTTTAAATAAGTCGCAGTAATTGACTTTTATGTGTAAAAATTCCCAATGTATCCTGTTCCTGTCTACATAACATCTTGACTTCTCTACTTTTTAATTGTTTAGTAAAAAATAATAGAGCAATCTTAAATTTTGAGCGATGTTAAATATACATTTTTAATAACAAAGTTTTTATACACTTGAACATAAAATGGCATGTTGAAAATGAGTAATTCCCCCTTCAATAATAAAAACAAATCTTAAATGGAGGTGCAATCTTTAAACCAATGGTGTAAATATGGTTGTTCTTATGATTCTTTTTTTCTGTTGGTTTTTCTGCAGGTTTAGAGACTTCAATGGTGTTGACTGGTGTTGTCTCTATGCTTCTTTCTCTCCTCTTTAAGGGCTGGTTATCCTCCCGCAGCAGTGTGTCGCAGTGAGCTTGAAGCAGATATTTTTTGATTTATGCCCAATATTGAAGCCTTGTCTGCGCTATGTTATTCCACGCCACAATGCAAGAGGGACAATCAGGAACTAGCTGTTGGTCTAGATACGGCGGTGAGGAAGTGGGCGCAAGTTTGCGCGACAACGGAGGGACATGAGGGTGAAAAAGAGTGGGGATCCAGGTGGAAAAAGGGTCCCAGCGTTCTCACGCACCTCGCTCTTCTCGCTGGTCCATCTGCATGAGTCGCTTTCCGCAATGCCGGTCATACAAACAAAACAGAGGCCTCCTGTCTGCAGCACTGTCTGCAGTCACCTAGAATTTTGGAGAGGTGCACCAGAGTGTCTGTGGAAGGGAAGGGGCATATCTGCGTTAACTGCGACACACATGCAGACGACCTGGTTTCTGAGTATCAGAAGTAAATCAGCCTTTTGCCCCATTTCCACTACCCTTTAGAAACTGCCGATATCGGTCCGAGCACGGTAACCGAGATAACTTTTGGGTGGGAATGGTACACACAACTGAACTGGATCATTCCAGACACAACCAAACCGCACTAAACTGGTACTAGTTCATTAGTAGGGCTCGCCATGGTTCAGTTCTGGCTCAGTTGTCTGATAACAAAGAGCGCATGAGCAGAGCACGTCATCTCCTTACAGTCAGCCTCTGTAAACATGAACCTTTCAAACTGGTTCCAGAAAGGGCCGTGTGGCTGCAGGTTTTCTTTCTAACCAAGAAATAGCGCACTAGACTCCAGTCATCTCATCAAGTTATCGTGTTCAGATTGGACTCACTTGATGAGGTGACTGGACTCTGGTGTGCTATTGCTTGGTTGGAAAGAAAACCTGCTGCCACATGGCCCTTTCTGGAACCACTTTGAAACCTGTGCTTTAGACATTCATAAAAATAATAGCTCCCCTACCGTGCCACATGATTTCCAGTGATTATTCTGCTTAGCAGTGTGATGAACCTCAACGCCTGTTGTTGTTTCCTGTGTCTGTAAGCCCTGATTAGACTATTGTTTGTCGTATCCACTTCCCGAAAGCCGACTCTGTCAAGTAAATTCACCAAAGGCTGCCTTCTTTGCCTGACTCTCCCCAAACAACAGAATATCACAATTCTAACTAAACCTCCTGAATGTTACGGGCGCCACCATGTTGGTTTGCCTGTTTACCTCAAGAGAGCAGTAGTACCGTAGCTCGTCACTAGGAGGCGAGGAAACATGCGTGGTTTGTAAATGGTCTTAATGAACCAACTCGGTATGGATTGGTTTTCAGAGGGTAGTGGGAGTGAGGTATATTTCTCTCTTTTTTTCCCACCGTTCTTTCATTTCTCCTTTTCTTTCCTCTTTGTGTCAATTACATTAAAAAACATTTAATGTAAGTGTTGAATCACCGTCTGCATGTTCCCAATGTATGGTTTTGAAGAGCTCCAAAAGCCTGGAAGGCCTCATTTTCATCTACCTAATCTTCAGCTCCTTTTTAACAGATTGAAGTCAGAAGTCTAACTACCACCAAAAAAAAAAAAGCATCATTTAACATTTAGTCAGCAAAATTTAATCAGACTTCCAGGAGAATTTATAATAAAGGGTTGAAATGTTGGGATGTTAAACAACATTAGTTTATTGAGGTTCAACTAATGGTTTTTGACTCAGACGTAAACTATAGCTCTAAAAAATGACACCTTTAAATATGAAGTGATGCTAGAGGCTTTTTGAAAACGGTTGTGTTGTATTTGACCTAACACCTTTATTCAAAGTGTGAATATGTACTTATGTTGAGGCTATTTTAAGTAGTAAATGACACTAAAGAAGATTTAAAAAAAAACCGGTGGTGCAATGTTAAAATTTATTTCTATTTTGAACAATCTACTTTGAGTACATCCAAGTTCTTGAGTTGTTAAAGTTGTAGGGAAGTCCTATTTAAATTTCAAATCATTCCGTCTTAAACATGTATATAAATGTACTCTTTATAAGACCATATTGTCTGATAAAGAGATAAAAATCCTGTCTTAAAATCTGTCTTTTTTTGTCGTTATCTTATTCAGGCCAGTTAGCTATACGTCAGCCTGAACTTCTGAATTCGGCCAATCATATATCAACGGTCATCTGTCAATCAAATTTTGTCGGTCATAGCATCTTGATTCATATGTTGTAGCTAATATACGCAACGGTTGAAATCAAAATAATTTCCTTTCCCATTGAGTTCCGTCCCAGTGTTCACAGGGATGGGCGTCTGTGTCTTCAGCAGGCGTAGAGCTAACAGAACTGGCAGCGTTGCGAGGCAAGGGCTCAAACATGTACGGCTGGAAGCCTTCTACACCAAACCAAGCTTCTGCCGCCCTGGTGCTTTTCTAAGTCACCAATTTAGTGCTACTTGGTCCCAATGGTATTTCCCATTGGGAAGCTACTAGCACTAGGTTGCTAACTGGTTAGCAAGATGCTTCCAACAAATCGGCCACAACCAAAAAGGCATGCGAACCTTCCGCCACAACAATCCTGCCCCCTAGATAATCGACCAATCACATCCACTTTATTCCACGGCCAGGAATAAAGTTGTGGAGGAGTTTAAGTGTCTTGGGGTCATGTTCACGAATGAGGGGAAGGTGGGATCGATAGGCGGATTGGTGCGGCGTCTGCTGTGAAGCATGCCCTGCCGCTCTGTTGTGGTGAAGAGGGAGCTGAGCCAAAAAGCAAACTCTCGATTTACCGGCCGATCTACGTTCCTACCCTCATCTATGGTCATGAGCTTTGGGTCATGACTTAAAGAACGAGATCCCGGATACAAGCAGCTGAAATGAGTTTTCTCCGTAGTGTGTCTGGGCTCTCCCTTTGAGATAGGGCGAGGAGCTCAGTCATCCGGGGAGGACTCAGAGTAGAGCTGCTGCTCCTCCACATCGAGAGGAGCCAGGTGAAGTGGCTAAGGCATCTGATTAGGATGGCTCCTGGACGTCTCCCTGGTGAGGTGTTCCAGGCACGTCCCACCGGGAGGAGGCCCAGGGGGAGACCCAGGACACGCTGGAGGGACTATGTTTCTCGGCTGGCCTGGGAGCGCCTTGGGATTCCCCCAGAGGAGCTGGACCAAGTGGCTGGGGAGAGGGACGTCTGGGCCTCCCTACTGAAGCTGCTACCCCTGCGACAGCGGAAGAAGATGGATGGATGGATGGACATTCACTTTATTCACTAGTGTAAAGTTGTGCAACACTCGGGAGAATTTGGAAATGCAACGGTTGGTAGATATAGCTTCCCTATGACTTTAAGTACATCATCCAGTTTCTTAATGGTTTTTTTTTCAATATCATCATTCCTAATGCTAGTCTGATTGCATCATGAATCTTCTCAGTGATAATGACAACCCTTTAAAAACTGATCTGGATTTTTGGATCTCCAATTTCTTCCAATTTCTGCCATACCAAGAAATATTAAATATATTTCCTGTTTCATTGGCTCCTGTTTTTTTCTGTGCTGTGACATGAAGGTTGGCTGTAGTGAGAAGGAACAGCTGTGCCTCTTGTGCCTGGCAGCTTTTCTTACATCCCACAGTCTGATCTCAGGCACATCTGCACAAGGAGCCTTTAACAGGCTGTGAAAAAACCCTGCAGCAACCACCATGCTCTAAATGTGCTTGGTTAGCAGGAAATGTCCACCGCAGCTCTTAGTTCAGTAACAAGCCTGTCGCTTGCTTTCTCTTTCTGCCATCAGTTTAGTTATAAATCAAAACCTCATAACAAAAGTTATACTTTTTATGTATGAAGTTATGTATAACTCAGGCTTGAGTTATACAACACAAGAAAATATTATAAATATATATATATCTTTTCTTGTGATATAAGGAGGAATCAATGAATCTTAAGCATCATTTCCAGAGAAAAACTGTTCAAAAGGGGAGTGAAAAATTCATCACATCAAACCCTTTATACGGAGGCCTTGGAAATTAGTCTATAAACTCATGTTCAACAGCATCTTTAAACAGCTGAGGAAGTCCTTCTAATTGCCACTCCAGCCTTTTCATTTGAGTTCTCTTGATGTTGATAGGGAATGCCAGGAACTCAAAATGTTTCCACAGAGTGACCAACTCAGCCATGTGTGGGGGCCCAGTCAGACCGGCTAAGCGGACTCCTTACAAAACCACAGATATGCAGACATGGTTTAATTTTCTCAGGAGGCACGGGCACTGTGTCACTGAGAGGCTATGAATAACTAGACAGACGAGGGCCCGGAGGGTTTAATTGAAAGAGAAACACAGAGGGGTTACACTTTAAAGGTGCACAGTCACATTAAAAAAAAGGCCCAAACCAACTGATCTACGCTCTCTGCATAGTGTTTGAGGGTTCCCGGTAGATTGCCTACTCAACTCGTGTTTTTTGGACCTGGAAAAGGTATTCAACAATGCCCCCTGTGGTGCCCTGTGGGGGAACTCCAGTATTATTGAGTCAGGCCCCTTTACTATAGTAAAGGGACCATCCAGTGTCTGTACAAGAGGAAGTTTGGTCCGTTTTGCCCGCATTATGTCGAGTTGTTTCCGGTGCTTGAGAAAGTAATTTTTTTGGCTTTACCTCGACACCTCGATGGCAGTTCTAGTGCCATACTGGAAGACAGGAAACATTAAAAAATTAATTAAGAAATAAGCAACTTAAGCTGACAAATGGTTTCTGTCTTTATTCATAATGTTTAGTGAAAGCTTATAATTATTCTGTTTCTGTCATGATTTGCCCTTATAGCTCCAGGCCTTAATTGTTCTTTTCACTCATCTGCCTAACTCTGCCCGCTCTCTAATTATCGCTGATCTCTTCCACCTGCGTCTGTTCCTTTATATTGGGCTCAGTTCCAGCTATCAGGGCCAGATCATTGTTTGTTCCCTGTTTGCCTTCTGTTTGGGTCCTGTCTGTCGGTTTTGTTAGTTTTATTTATTTCCAAGGTCCATGTTCCCGTTTCCAGTTGCCGATTATTTTTGAGTCTGTGTCTTCCTTGTACTCCTACTGGATTCTGCCTGTCTGTATCTGTCCGTTTGGGCATGCTTGTGGACCCGTCTGAATCCAAACCTGTCTTTAGGAAAGATGCAAAAGCACCAGATGGATGAAGAAACAAGGCACGGTTTTTTTTAAACCAAACTATTCAACATAAAACTTTTCTTTATTAAATTCTTCCAGAATTTTGGAAACTGTGACTTCTTCCACTGTTATTCCCATACCAAGCATTCACTCAGTAGCATTGGTAAAAGGAATTATTGGTCACGGGCTGCTAAGTGGCTAGCACTGCTGCCTTGCAGCAAAAAAGTTCCGAGTTCAATTCCCGGCCCCGGGTCTTTCTGCATGGGGTTTGCATGTTCTCCCTGGGCATGCGTAGGTTCTCTCCAGGTACTCTGGCTTCCTCCCACAGTCCAAAAACATGACTGTTATTTGGCTTCTCTAAATTATCCGTAGGTGTTAGTGGACAGCTGGAGATAGGCACCGGGACCCCAGCAGGGATAAAGCATGAAGGAAAATGGATGGATGGAATCGTTGGTCTCAGCTAAGCATGGTTACATTGTGTTACCCAACAGACTAACCCAATGCTCCACTTTTTCGGAGAACTACAGTGCTTTTTGCATGACACTTATCGTGACCACCTGGGATTCCATTTTTGATCACAGAAAACATTAATTTAAGGGGCTAAATAAAAACTCTGAATGAGAGACACATCGATAAGATTTTTCTTAAGATAACTCAAAAAAAGCCTGAAATCTATAGCCTGCAAAGGTTAGAGTAAGCCTCTGAGTCACAAGTCTGACACCGGTTGTCATTCAGTTTAATTTTATGTGGCAAATAAATCCTTATATCCTTACCACTGAAGCATGTGGAAACTGTTAAGTACTATTATAATAATAATAATAATAAAAAATGCACAGACCATAAATAGTTTTTTTCCCAGGTCCTTCAAGGTTCCAGACTTGCAAACAAGTACGGTCTGCTACATTTAAATGAGCACATTGTGGCTGCACCTGGGTAGCTTGAGAGTGGCTATAAAAGAAAAACGAAACTCTAAGCCCTGGAAATGAAGGTCATAAAATTAGCTTTTATTTTCAAGATAATAAAAACGAAAATTATGATTACTCTTACCTACAGTGTTTTTACCACAGCACTGTGTAATGTTTAGCTACTAGGGGTGTAAGTCCTGTTGGGACTCAGCTGCAGCCTTCTGTCATCTCATAATTCTCGTAAGTCTAAAACCTGGTCCTCCATATCTACAGCACCTGCCAACCTATCCTCCGTTAGTCTCTTGATTCCTCGTCTGTCAACAATCAACAGGAGCAAAACAAATCCGATCAGAGCATAACCTTGTCAGTGTCAGCTCAGTGGGTGCTCATTGCCTCCCAGCAACTGCATCCTTTCTTGGCAACTGCAAACAAGATGACTCTCAGAACTATCCCACTGACATCTTTCTGAAACAATATTAAATGCACTCACCACTTTCCTCATTGTGCCTATTGTCCAGTTTCAATTGCTGTCTGGATCTCTGGAAAATATGTTTCAAAAGTAAACCTTTAAAGGTAAAGTCCGGTCATATTCAGAATACAAAACTTTGAAAGTACTTTAAATATGAAATTATTCCATTCTGTTTAATAAATGATCAGTGTTTTTTTAATTCAGAGTAATTTCATCTGAATGTGCTTTACTGTAGGCATCCATGTTTATCAAAGAACACTACTGCCACCTACTGGTTTGTGACGTCACGGTGCGGTATCGGCTGTTGATCAAGTCCCAGTGCTGTATCTGGTGTTTGTCACAACGCGCTATTATCCAAGTCATCTTGAAAACATTCTTCTTCCAAATGTTGGCTACATATTACGGGTTTTTTCTCTGGCCAGAAGTTCGATGGCAAATCCTCCCTCTTCAAGTTGGCAATCCAACGACGAACCCGTCCATGGAATCGGAAAGGTGGAATAACTCATTATTTTTAAGCTGATGAAGGTTCTCAGTCATCCAGGTCATAGTCATTCCGTAAAAATTCAAAAAATATCCACTGGACTTGGTTTCCAAGATTTGAAGATTTAAATTGAGAAAGCTTCCTGGAATGGTGGCAAAACGTCTTCAAATCTTGGAAACCAAGTCCAGTGGATATTTTTTGAATTTTTACGGAGTCATTATTTTTAACTTTTACCCGATGTATTCCAACATCCAGCATCAGTTTCACTATAGCTCTGGTGAATTTCAATGGTGAAGTCCTCTGGAAATCTTCAATAATTGTTGTTGATTGCAGATGTGTCTAGTAGTTCCCATTGATTTTGCCTGTAAAGCGGGGAGAATGGCGCTAGGCTTACCGCACCGTGACGTCACTGCTGGAAGATGGCAGGAGGGAGGGGTTACTATATTTATTGTTTTTTTTTACTGATTTTCACTAAATTAGTTAAATCAAGGCAAATGTATTAGTTTTAGATATAAATAAAGACCGATTGGTTGTTCCTTGCTGACCGGACTTCTCCACTTAATTTCATTCTAGTTGACTACAGTCAATGCACTTTTTAGAAACAATTCATTCAGGGTGGCAACATATTTCTGTCTAAGGAAAACCCAGGTGATCACATTAGGTAATTGATTTTGCAGGATACACAGTCTCTGCAAATTTTTCAGGAAGAGCAGGCAGAGACAGTAGATATTGGCTTCCATTGTGTTGTTGAATCTACAGCAACGATTCACACTGAAAATGCAAGCAGAGAAAGTGGAGAGTAAGAACTCCCTTTTAACAGAAAGAAACCTCCAGCAGAACAAGGCTCTGATTGAGTAGCCTACCCTTAAAAGTAGACAGGGTGTCCCATTATAGTTTTAGGAACTCTTGTAACTGCTAGTAAAGTATGCTTAGGATGCTTGTTCCATGCAAATTAAGACTGAAGTGATCTTTTAGGAATATAAGGATGAATCAGGTCTCTAAGTTGGTCCTTTAGGGCTTCATAGCTGAGAGGAAGGATCTTAAATTCTATTCTGGGTTTACCAGGAAATCTAGCCGTATGACATTGAGGCTCTCTGATGGGTATTCTGTGTTTTTTTTATGAACATGCTACAATTTTTACATTCAGTCCAACTGTTTTTCACTTTGGTTTAGCTACAAATAGAATTGCTCACTGCTGCATTACTCTGTGCCAGGCTGGACTTTTCACCCACTGTACTATTATTACTGCTGACCATTCAAACATGTTCAGTGTCTCCTTTCTGACCACAATGACCAATGAAATGCATGCATGTGAATTTGTACCTGATATTCAAACATACTAACTATAGATGCAGGTTAAATATAGATTCAAATTGAGTAAATCACTTTGCGGGTATGAGGTATTTATATTTGTTTATCCTTCCATACAATTGCTAGCCTGGTCAATTGCATTATTATAGGCATATTCACTAAGACTGCGTTGATTTTACACACAGAAATTGCTTGTGTGAAGATCAGTCTTGCCTGTGCACACACTTTTGCACATTTTTTATTAAATGGAATCCCTTTGGCCCTATTTTTTATGGATCAGGCATATTTAGTCGGCAGGTTTGTGTTAAAGGCATGTATGACAAGTAATAGGAGGAAACGAGAATCAAACCCAAAAATGTCGGATTCCATATCAACTTCCCTTCCCCTTGAGTGACAGTCCCTAAATATGTTTTCATAAAATAAATTTAACATTTGGAAAAAAAAAGAAGTAAAACTAAAACAATCATCCTAATTTTCTTGTAACTAAAGCAGTTTGTATAAAAACAGAAAAGCCTTTTCTCCTGCCAGTTTGTAATGTGGCTAAAGTAGAAACCAATTGGCTTTGACATAAACATCATGTCCTCCACCCATATATATATATATATATATATATATATATATATATATATATATATATATATATATATATATATATATATATATATATATATATATTAGTGCTGTCAAAATTATCGCGTTATTATCGCGTTAACGCGAGGCCATTTTAACGGCGATAATTTTTTTAACGTGAGATTAACGCTATGTGGTTTTATGGTAAAATTTTCCAAGTACATCCCGTTGCAGCCTGCGGAAAGGCGGGGCTATTTTCCCCCAGTCTATGCATTTCTCATAGGCTTCAAGAGCGGAGCTCCTCAAGGAAAAAAGACGCTCATACACTGGGTAGCGCTAGTGCCTTTTCTTTAAGCCCCACCACCAACAAACAAGTTGAGTGTCTGGTAACTAGTAGCAACCTGAAATACACTGAGAAAACAGATTACTGAGGTGAAATGGAATCTGGTACGGCACGCTTGCTGTTTGTGTACGCCACAGGTCGGTATCGTGTGTGTGTGTGTGTGTGTTCTTGTTTTTCCAACTGAGTGGGGACTTTGGCCTGACTCTATACATACACGTGGGGACCTATGTACCCGTGGGGACCAAATTTTAGGTCCCCACCGGCACAACCCCATTTTGCAGCTAAAAATGGTGTATAAACATGCCTCGTGAAGTTTTCCAGGAAGTCCCCATGAATTTCATTTCAAGACAAAATTTGTGCGTGTGTTTAAGGCATGCGCTCCTAGTGGTCACACAGGGTATTGCAGTCCCCTTTAGGCTAGGTGTTCCGGAAGTGTGCTCACTCTCTGCTCAGTCTCTAGCCCCCCTATTGGTCAGAAAGAGTTTTACAATTAAATGGTCAAATTAAACTTTAAGTTTAAAAATCAACTTTTTAAACTTAATGTCTTACAGTGTGGGATTAATAGAGTATTTTTAATGTAATTTATTTTAGGTTAATTTAAAGTGAAGTTTAAGAATATTTACTTTTTTATTTAATTTATTGCACTTAGCTTAGCACAGTTAAGCGCTGTGAAAACCTATTGAAACTCAAAGGCTTCATGATGATTCTTCTCAGAAAATAATCACCAATTTGGAGGTCTAAGAATATTCAAAAAATCAAACTTTGGAGGCTCACGTGGGACTGCCAAGGAAAATGGCAGCATACTAAGAAAGCACTGGAAACCAACAATTTTCTCTCACATTTATCTGGAATATACACCTCTCAATTTACCCAGATATGAATACATCTGACATGCTAAAACCTAAAGCCTTTCTAAGAGGCCAGATATTAATAATTTACTGATGAAATGTCAAGCAACAACAAAGCTAACTTTTTCAAAGGTGCAGCAACGAGAAGCAAGCTAGCAGCGAGGACCAGCCCCATGCCTGACTTCTGCTAACCTGTTTACAGACTTAAGCTGCACTGAAGAGAAACATACAAACCCCAACTTCATGGAAGAAATATGGAACATGAGCGCAACACCACAAATTGTTGCAGCACATGTTGTCTCGATTAAAGAAAGAATTAAAGAGTTTAGAGACTGTGGAAAATATTATAATTAGGCTGGGGGAGGTTGAACAGAGGGTGTCCAACATTTAAGATGCAAGTGCTCAAGTTTAAATTGAGGGGCTATGAAAAGTACCAAAAGTGGCAGCATGTGTTGCTTTGCTTAGTTCTATGTTGGATTTCTTTTCTTTTTTCTGTACCAGGTCAGGGTACTTAAGATTGCAAATGTTGTTAGTATTAGATTAGATTAGATTAGATTAGATCAGCTTTATTGATCTCACAGCGGAGAAATTCACTGGTCACATATTGGCATAGTACTTAAAGAAGGTGCAAACAAAGAGGAAAAGGTGCATTAAGAATAAACAAGCAAGCACTGTATATACAGTATATCAAGATAAGAATAAGAATTAAGGTACAAGTGTACACGTATCACACACAATAAAAAAAATAAAAATAAAAAATACAAGGGAGTAACACAGAGATTTGAGGTTACATATGTACAATCAGGATGGCTTATATACAGGTGGATTGACTTTTATATTAGAGTGTAGTAGGTGAGGAGCAACGGTGAGGTAGTGGTATGACTATTCTATTCACATATATTACACAGTCAGCATATTGCACAGAATATTGCACAGTCAATAAATAAAAACTATAATATAGCTGCACAGTGGTTTTTACAGGAGTTATTGTGGTTATAGTGCATTATTATAGAGTCTGGTGGCAGCAGGAATGAATGACCTGCGGTAGCGCTCCTTCTTACAGACTGGGTGTCTAAGTCTCTGACTAAAGGAGCTGCTCAGCTCCTCTACAGTCTGGTGCAGAGGGTGAGAGGTGTTGTCCATGATGGATGTGAGTTTGGACAGCATCCTCCTCTCTGCCACTTCCTCCACCAAGTCCAGAGGGCAGCCCACGACAGAGGTGGCCTTCCTCACCAGCTTATTCAGTCTCTTTCTGTCCCGCTCTGAGCTGCCAGGGGCCCAGCAGACGACAGCGTAGAGGAGGGCTGAGGCCCCCACAGAGTCAGAGAAGGTTTTAAGCAGGGGCCTGCTGACTCCAAAGGCCCTCAGCCTCCTCAGGAGGTGGAGGCGGCTCTGGCCCTTTTTATACAGAGCGTCAGTGTTATGAGTCCAGTCCAGTTTGTTGTTGACGTGAACACCCAGGTATTTGAAACTCTCCACAGTTTCTATGTCCTGTCCCTGGATGTTCACGGGGGGGTGGGGGGGTAGGATGGTGGTCTTCTCCTGAAGTTGATCAACATCTCCTTGGTCTTACTGGTGTTCAGAGACAGATGGTTTCTCTCACACCAGTCCACAAAGTCCATGATGACCGACCGGTATTCCAGCTCGTTCCCCTCAGACACACAGCCCACAATGGCCGAGTCATTGGAGAACTTCTGGAGGTGGCAGCTGTCCGTGTTGTAGGTGAAGTCCGAGGTGTAGAGGTTGAAAAGAAAAGGAGACAGGCCCCCTGCGGGGCCCCGGTGCTGCAGAGTGCCACCTCTGACTGGCAGCCGTGCAGCCGCACGTACAAGGACGGTCAGTGAGGTAGTTGGTGGTCCAGGCAGCTAGGTGCTTGTCCACCCCAGCGTCCTCCAGCTTCCCCCTCAGCAGCACCGGTCTGAGGGTTTTGAAAGCGCTGGAGAAGTCAAAGAACATCACAGCAGAACTCTCAGAAGTCACAGAACTCTCACAGCACTCCCAGTGGTCTCCAGGTGGGTGAGCGCCCGCTGCAGCAGGTAGATGATGGCGTCGTCTACTCCGATGTTGGGCCGGTAGGCGAACTGCAGCGGGTCCAGGGTGGGGCTCACCACGGTGCGAAGGTGGGCGAGGACGAGGCGCTCCATGGTCTTCATCAGGTGAGAGGTCAGGGTGACTGGTCTGAAGTGGGCCGGATCCCTGGCGTGCTGCGTTTTGGGAACCGGAACCACACAGGAGGTCTTCCACAGGGTGGGGACCACCCCCAGGCTGAGGCTCAGGTTGTACATGTTGCTGAGGACTGCACTGTCCTCAGCAACCTGTCCTCAGCAATCCTCCACTGGAGCTCCCGCTGAGCTCTACGCTGCTCCTCTCTATCCCCTGAGGGAGGGGATAGAGAGGGGGACAGACGTGTATGCATCCTTCACGTTTGCATAAAAAAGGTCCAGCGTTTTATTGTTCCTGGTTGCGCATGTGACGTATTGTGTGAGCGTGGGGAGAGTGGAGCGGAGGGGGGCATGGTTGAAATCTCCTGTGATGAGCAGGAGAGCACGGGGGTGTTCGGTCTGTAGTTTGTTTACAACGCTGTGGATCCGCTCACAAGCAGCGGCGGCATCAGCGGAGGGAGGGATGTAAACGCACAGCACGATCACGTGACCAAACTCCCGTGGCAGATAATAAGGTCTTAAACTCACTGCAAGTAATTCCACATCTGGGCTGCATATCTGCTGCTTCACGTGAACATGAGCCGAGCCGCACCATCTCTCATTCACAAACACCGCCAGACCCCCTCCTCTCTTTTTTCTGCTCTCCGCTAAAGTTCTGTCCGCGCGGAAAAGTTTAAAGCCGTCCAGGGAAACCACTGAGTCCGGGACAGACCCATCTAGCCACGTCTCCGTGAAGCACATTAAACTAGCGTCTCTGTACCTCCTCTGGAAACGCGCTAGCGCTGCGAGCTCCTCGGTCTTGTTGCGGAGAGATCTTACGTTTCCCATGACAACTGATGGTAGATAACTTCCTCCGCTTCGTCCTTCCACGTCTGTAGCCTCTCCGTCTCCTCCGTATTTCTGCAGGGATGTCTGGTTTCTCATTGTGGTGGGGAGCAGGGCAGCGGTGTGTAGGGTCCCGTAGTCCGAGGAGCTGGTCTCGCGTGTAAACAATGGGCCGTTCAGAGTCGCGAACAAAGGGGTCTCCCCTTGCAGCATCAAAAAGTGCTGAAAGTAGCAGGAAGCGCACAAGAGTCCTGAAAGTTAATGTCCTCAGTGTGCATAGTTTTGAAGTACCAGCTACGTTGATCAATAGTATAAAAACACGCTAAAAAACACTATAAAGAATAGAAAGAAGTCAAAGAAAAGTAGGAGCCGATGTGACCGGCTGCTGCCTGCGCAACGCCATCTTGGAAAAAGTTATTATGCTGATGTGTATGTGCCTCGTTAAGTGGCAGATGAAATCACCTAAAGTATACCAAATAGTGAAAGATGTCTAAGGGATCTATTAACATAATTTTGTGGAATATTAACGGATGTAGGCACCCAATTAAAAGACAAAAGGTTTTGACTTATCTAAAATCCAAGGGTGCTGACATTGCATTCATCCAATAATCACATAATTGGGGATGAAGAAGCTGCTAAGTTTCAAAGAGGCTGGGTGGGTAAAGTGTACCATAGTTAATTTTCAAGCAAACGAAATGGTGTAATGATTCCTGTTAATAAAAACATAACTTTGTTATGCTTAAACAACATAATGATAAGGAAGGGTGCATCATATGTGTTGAAGCCTCACTGAACAGAATTAGGACTGTCCTCTGCAACATTTATGTTCCTAATCAAGAACCCAACTTTGTTCATGAAATTAATAGAATAATAGGAAACACTGAGGGCCATATTATTCTGGGAGGTGATTTTAACCAGGTGATGGATGGATTTATTAATTAAAGCATGCCAAGGGGGAAACCAGCAGCACCTAATGACAGGGCTGCTAGCACAGGACTGGAGTCTGGTTGATTGTTGGAGACTGGTAAACCCACAAGAGAGAGAATATAGTTTTTACTCTCACAGTCAAAAGATATATTCTAGAATTGACTTTTTCTTTATATCTAATAAGCTAGTGGAGTCCATAATGGGCTGTGAAATAGGAACAGTTATAAGTGACCATGTCTCTTATTTGGGAGCCAGGCATGACACTTGGAGTACATTCCTGAGGTCAAACATTGTCAATGGCCTTCAACCAATAAATCAAAGATGGGCTAACCCAAGTGAGATCTCATAGTTCCTTATATATTCTTCTTGATAGAAGAAATTATCTGTAAAAGCAAATTGAGATTTAACCAACATCCTATAAAGTACTTCATATTTAGATCAATAAACAGCCTCTTGTAAATATTTCAATAACATATATGCTCAACATGATTGTGCAAATTGGTATTATGTCTTTCTCAACTCCCCTCATCTTTTTCCAATGGTTTGCCCTACAAGATCTTAAGAAGGCCTTTGGTGACAATGTACCATTTGGGAGCAGACCCTGGCCGGGGAAAGGGGAGTCGGTCGGATGTGGATGGTCGTTTGGTGCATGGCGCGTGTTTTGAAGCTGCTTATGGAGAAATGTCTTGGGCCGTGAGTAGTGAGGAAACAGGAAGCGATTCTTGTGGGATGGAAGAGGGAAATAGTGACAATGAAGGGTGGAAGATAGCAACATCAAAAAATGAGAAAAAGCGGAAAAAACAGAGATCAGTTCAAGGGGAATCTAGTTCAGAACAATCCAGTGATGATCATTCCATACATTCCACAGCACAACAAAATGAATTCAAAGTCATATTCAAAGTCGTTAATCAGGCAGACTCTTTTACAAATTGGAATCCGGTTCACTTAACAAAAACCATCAATAAACTTGTCGGAGAAGTCAGAGGTGCCAGAATTCTGTACAGTGGAGACCTGCTAATTAACTGCAGAGACAGCGCCCAGCAAGGCAAAGCAATACGGATCAACAAAATTGACGGGATAAGAGTTCAGTGCAGCCTAATGGAGAACAAAAAGATCAGCAGGGGAGTCATTGGAGGAGTTCCTCTAAAAATTTCTGAAAAAGAGATTCTGGAAAACATAAGCGGTGCAAAAGTAAAAGAAGTAAAACGGTTAAAAACAACAAGAAACGGAGAAAGATCTGACAGTTTATCAGTGCTAATTAAATTTGAGGAAGAGCAATTACCAAGCAAAGTATTCATCGGTTACATAAGCTATAATGTCAAAATCTACAATCCTCCACCATTGAGATGTTTCAAATGCCAAAAATTCGGTCACATTGCAGCAGTTTGTAAAGGGAAACAGAGGTGTGGAAGGTGTGCAGGAGAACACGAATATGGTAAATGTGGAAAAGAAGCTATAATAAAATGCTGTAATTGTGGTGGAGAACATACTGCTGCTTATCGCGGCTGTGAAGCAAGCAAAAGGTCTGAGGAAATTAAAAAAATGAAATTTGAGCTCGGAATAACCTACGCTGAAGCTGCAAAAAGGATCCCATCTCAGTCAGAAAAACCCAAACCTACAGTTCAACACACGGCAAATTCCAAACCTCTAGAGAATCAAAAAATTGATGAAGACTCACTTATTGTTAAAAAGACAAATTTTGTTCTTTTCATGGTAGAAGTAATTAATTGTACTGCACAGACAACAAAAAAAACGGAAAAAATCAAAATAATAGTGAAGGCTGCAGAAAAATATCTGGACATTAAAGATTTGAACTGGGAGATGGTTGGAAGTATGATGGGAGGACCGATGGGACCATCAGAAACTGGCAGAGTTAAGATGACCTAGAGTAAATTAAAAATTATATGGGCAAATGTGATTTAGTATTATGTTGGTTTAAGTTACACAGGTTTTTTTTTTTTTTTTTTTTTTTTTTTTTTTTTTTTTTTTTTGGGGGGGGGGGGGGGGGTGAATCGTTTTCTGTTTTCTTGCTTTACTCCATATCAGTTGGTGGCGGTAATGCACAATTCACAAGTCTGCCAACCGCCATAAAACCCCATAAGAAGAAGAAGAATGTACCATTTGGTCTTTCTAGGCCTGACAAGAAGTTAACTAAAAGAAGGATTTGATTTGTTTGACTGACTCTGTTTAAGTTAGATTTGTTAAAACAATGAACTGTAGCATTTTTGAACTTTTAAATCAAATAGCTTGGTTGAAGACAAAGAATGGTTGAAGAGGAATCAAGAATCAGCATGCTACTCAAGCAGGTTGACTGGCTCACATTTATATATTTATTTATCAACATATAGTTTTTCTATCTACTACAGGCCTCCACCCAGTTTCTCCATAATGGCTGCCATCTCACACACACATCCTGAGATTTTGCGTCCCCACCTCACCCATGCCCATCCCCCCTCAACATTCCCTCCATGGATTGGAGGGAAACATGCTAAACTATAAAGTGTAGCATGTTTGAACTTTCAATTCAAAGTGCATGGTTGAAGAAGAGGCATCAAGAATCAGCATGCTACTAAAGCAGGTTGACTGGCTCACATTTATATATTTATTTATCAACATATAGTTTTTTCTATCTACTACAGCCCTCCACCCAGTTTCTCCATAATGGCTGCCATCTCACACACATCCTGAGATTTTGCGTCCCCACCTCACCCATGCCCATCCCCCCTCAACATTCCTCCATAGCTTGCTCTCAAACTTTGCAGATTTGACTGGTGTGGAACCAACAAAATGTCCATTACAAAGAATATTTTTTTTCTCCTGAAGCATTACTTTTGGAGATAATAAAAGTTAACTGATTAATTTCCTAGTTTTATAACTTAATTGATGCGAGGTAGAGTTGTGGCGCCAAAGTTAAGGTGTCATTAGTTATTAGCACAGGGCTGTGCCGGAAGCCTCTGCTAGCTGCTTTTTGCAAACAAGCAGGAACCCAGGGCTGTGCCGGAGCCTAAATCAAGCGCTCCTTTTTTGACTGCTGGACACCTGCACCGAAGGAGGAGATTCAGACCTTCATGCTAACATCTGAGGAATGAGGCACAATCTAGCTAAAGAAAATGGTAAGATTATTGTTATCTTAATGGACTCCCGGTTATGATCTATTATATCACTTGGTCAGATATACTTTTAAATGCTGTTTAAACGTGTTGACCTGTAAAAACTGTTACAATTGTGTTTCACTAGGATGGCTAGCTGACATTAGCCTAGCTACAGCTAATGAGAAGCATGCATGTTTTATTTTCTATTTATTGAGATCCAGTCTTACAGCAAATACAAAGAAATAAAAGTGACAGTTAACCAAAAAAAAGGATAAGTTATTAAAATATGACTGCTCACAAAATGACTTGCAAACCTAGAGCATAGAGCAGAAGTTATGAAATATGCAATATTTTCAGTAGCCCTGCTTGTGTGATTGAAAAGGTAATAACTTTTTACAAGTTCTCTGAATTGAGAGACGATAGACATGAGGAGCTAAAACATGAGGCAGAAGTAAATGGATGCCTTGTGCATAAAGGTTGATTCTGCTGGGAAGGGGGCCTTCAGGCCACATTACACCAGACTACATCCTTTTAAAAATAATAAAGATTGGGATTTATGGGATTTTTGGGGGATGTAGGAGTGGGGGAGGGTATATTAGGATGAATTGGGAGGTTTGAATTGGAAACTAACTTCAGCATAATAACTTTTGGAAAAATTTTTTTACGCCTTTGACACTGACTTATAATCATTGAATGTTTTTGTTTTTTTTCAGGAAAATGCCAACCAGAGAAGTAGATCCAGTGATAGGAGTGACGGCGGAGTAGAGTCTACACCCAGCTGTTCAAGTTTAACAGGTGAATTATGTAAGGGAAAGATGCATTAGCCCACAATGTTTTCCCACATTTAAGTAATGTATTATTGTTTCCACTAAATCAATATAATGTAAGTTATAACTGTTAAAGTGAGAGAAGGGAGGTGTGACAAGAAGTCTATTAAAATTATATATTTTTTTACATGATTTTAGTTGCCTAGAAGAAGCTACCACAATATCAGTTAATGTTTGATTTAAGAGTACTAAGACAGGTTTTTCTTAAAGAAAAGGCTCAACAAATCTGTCGGTGATTTTACTTCAAATGTCAGTTGTTTCTAAATGTCCAAGGAAATAGAGATTTGTGTTAGGGGGGAAGCTTTGGTAGAACCCAGGTCAAATTCTTTCCTTTTTGGGTCATTCCATGGAAAGTGTAAAGATTGGACCTCTGAATTTAGACGTTTTTGATCATAACCTTTTTGGTTTTTTTTAGTTTCATAGCCTATAGAACATGTAACACTTGCAATAAAACATATTTTTCAAGCTCAGACACAATTTTATACGAATATCTTAGCACATTATACCCAGAGAACAGAGTTTCATTTTCCACCCCGTCACAGGACAAAGGTTAACAAATTCAAGGGTAATTTTAGATTAAAGTAAGACAAACAAAATGTTATTCACTTTAGAAAGTGTCTATTTGTTCAAAAATACCAATAGTGAGTTCAAAATGTTTTTTTTTGTTTTTATTTAATGTACAACATTAATAATGTAATATGTAAGAGATCATACTTTGCTAAAATTTTCAGTATGACTTCAGAATCTACAATGAAACTTACATAATATGTACATTATTGCAAACATGAACTATGTGTATAATTGCTTTGACCACTAAATTACATTTTGTCTTTAAAAAAATAAAAAAATCACTCTGTAACGGGGTGGAATATAGTGTGACGGAGTGGAACACTGTGACGGGGTGGAATGGACAAATCTAAGAAGTAGACAATTTCGATTTCATAGGTGCTCAAATTTGGTAGTTATGATTCAGGTCACAATTAATGATAGACACCAACAGAAAAAAACACTGTTTTATTTAAGAACAGCTCTTAAAAAAAAAAAAAAAAATGCAGGTTCTCTCACACTAGATATTCCTCCCTTCACCCCACCATAGGAAACAGCCACTGTTGTAACATGGCAGCTTCCATGGAGGAACATAACCCTATGAAGGTTTCACCCTCACCTAAAAGCCATTATTAGTTTCTAGTAATTATACTTACTAAATAAGTAGCTAAATATTACATTCCATTTTCCCCATAAAGTCTAAACTCTGTACCTTCAACCATCAGTGACAAATGTGTCTGTGAGTTCTACTAATCTGACCTTGACTGCTGCTGTCTCTGGATCAGAGTCTGGACTTTGTGGTGGGGTTCAGTTTTTCAAGGCCTCTGTTTTCTCTTCCCTTCTACTTTTATGCTTCCTCCACTTTTTCCTTTTCTGATGCTTGGCTCTCTCCCTTAAATCTTGTATCCTTGTCTTTGTGCCTTTCTCTATATCCCTTCTCCATCTCTCTTGCTCACATTCTAAATACTTTTGCCTCCTTTCAGGATCAACATTACGGTGTGCCCGACAACACCTCTGATTTTCTGCTGCATTTAATGGACTCATTTTCATCCTCCAATATAATCCTGATAACACAGAACAAACTGTTCAATTTGATGCTGGGGGAGGAAAGTGTTAAAGAGATTTAAATATTTTATACTAATTCAATATGAAGAACGTTGCCACCACACAATGTTTCCAACCCGTCACAGGCTTTAGTGTGACGGGGTGGAAAATCTAAAGCAATATGGCTCAATTTCTGGATATGTTAAAACCTGATGGTGCCATTAGCATTAAAGTACAATGAAAAATGAATAATTAATACAAATATAATTTCATAATTTGATTAACAAATAGTTTTTCCCACTTTTTTAGGTGTGACGGGGTGGATATGCTATGATTAACAGAAAGGATTTTGAAGGAAAAATGTACCAAAAATGTTCTTAAAGAAAAACCAAAACTCACCATTGTTTGGACTTCTCTCCTTCAAACTTTTGAATGATGTCACTTCATGTTAGTGATGTCACTTCTAGGAATTGTATTGCATTTTTAGCGCAGAATTACATTGGTGTGACGGGGTGGAATATGAAATTGATGGACATAGAAAAATCATGCTATTTCAATAAAAAAAATATGACATTTTAATATAATTAACACATTTCCTATTAAGAGGAAAGTATTTCTAACCATAACAACAAAGAATTTTTTAGATTTATTTCATATTTCTTGAGTTTAACATTACACAAATGACAAAAATAGTCAGAGCGGACATGAGAAAATGATTGCAGTTTAACATAAAAAGTTATAAATATGCTAAATATATATTTATTATTCAATTTTATTTGACCTCATGCTACCAACTAAACTTGAATCAATGGCTTTAGACATGTAAAGTATTTAAATTACGTTTTATTATGCTTCCTATTCCTCTTTGAATGTTATGGACCCAAACTTAACAGTTTTCATGGAATGACCCTTTTGCATTTTTGCATTCAACATTGCAAGTCAACAAATCATTGTTGACTTGCAATGTCTTTGCTAATTTTATTTAATAACCCCTTAGTCTAGTTGTTCCAATCTTGAGTATTAAATTGCAAAACTTAGAAATTTTAAAGAATTGCTGAAATTATTGATTACTGCAGGTCGGATATTTATTTCTAATCCCGTATTTAACATTTGTAACCTAGTGATAAGACCCGGAAATTGAGAAGACCAAATATAGGAGATGTGATATTAACTTTTTTTCTTTTTAAATTTCAGCTACAGATGAAACATATGGGCTTGATCCAGAGCCGGGGCAAATGGTAAGTGTGCCTATGAATAAGTTCAATGAATGTGACAGTATTTCAGTTTCATTCTAGCTCACATGTACTCGTAATACTGCATATGTTGGAAAAACATTTGAGCAAACAAGCACAAAAAAATAAAATAAAAATCATACTAGTATTGGGAGTATTTCTTTTTTAACCTCCTGAGAGCCTGGGTCCACCTCCGAGGACATTGCATATTTGCCTCTCTGCCTCTAATACTTTATTTTTTTTAACTTTAACCCACTGGCCTCATTAGTAGACACTCCCAGTATCCTGAATTGAATGAATTCACCGGATTCCATCCACTGGAATCCAGTGATAGAATTCAACGATTCCATTCACTAGGATTCCAGCGGAATATCCAGCAAAATTCAGTGGACATTTCACTGGATAGTTCACTGGGTTCCAGTGAACTTCACTGGATATTTCACTGGATTCCAGTGAACTTCACTGGATATTTCACTGGAAATTTCACTGGGTTCCAGTGAACTTCACTGGATATTTCACTGGAAATTTCACTGGATTCCAGTGAACTTCACTGGATATTTCACTGGGTTCCAGTGAACTTCACTGGAAATTTCACTGGATTCCAGTGAACTTCACTGGAAATTTCACTGGGTTCCAGTGAACTTCACTGGATATTTCACTGGGTTCCAGTGAACTTCACTGGATATTTCACTGGGTTCCAGTGAACAGCACTGGATATTTCACTGTGTTCCAGTGAACTTCACTGGATATTTCACTGGAAATTTCACTGGGTTCCATTGAACTTCACTGGATATTTTACTGGAATCCAGTGAAACATCCGGTGAAGCTTGCTGGAAATTTCACTGTATTCCAGTGGGTTTTGCTGGATGTTCCACTGGAATCCAGTGGAATTTTCGGTGAAATATCCAGTGGATTTTGCTCCCTGGGTTGCTGGAATTTAGCGAAATATCCAGTGGATTTTCACTGCATTTCACAAAGGCCAGTAGGCCTGTTGAGGAAGGACAGACTGCTTGTTGCAAAGTTTTTGCACTTTTCTTTTTATTTCGCTATGTGCTTGGCCTACACACCTGTTTGCGCCTTTAACAGTTTCACCTTAGACCAGTATGGCTGTTCTGGATAGGAATATTGCTCTTGACAGATGTTTTGTTACTTTGTAACGGAACATCCTAGTTGCCTAAAATACTATCTTCTTATTTATCCTTTGTGTTATGCCCAAATGTCGTAAATAAACAGGATTTATATGTTTCAGCTAGGGATGCACGATATTGGGATTTTGGCCGATATCCGATATGCCGATATTTTAAAACTCATGTAGCCGATAACTGATATCGATACCGATGTTAAAGCTGGACAAAAATACGTAGTCATTGAAAATAGCAGTTTTGTTATCCATTTCTGACACTTTGAAAAATAATATACTCCAATATATTTTCATATGCTGATATCAAATAGATTTTTAAAAACGCGGTATCGATCTATTTTACTTTCAAAATCTCGTGAAATTTCATCGTTCTGTTACAAACTCTCGTGATATTTAGCAAATTCTTGTGAGATTTTGTTAGTAAAATAGATCGATACCGCGTCAATATATCAACATATAAAAATATGGCAGAATTTCGTGAATTTTCGGGGGATTTCGTAGCATAACGATGACATATAGCAATATTTCATTAGTAAGAGAGATTGATATGGTGTTTTTAAATGGCAATATATCAGCGTATGAAGATATTGGGATATTTTAATTTATCAATATTTTTTTCCTTGTCTTTAGAAGTTTTTAAGTCTGTAAAAAATAAGTTTTTGAGGAAGAAGTAGTACTTTTTTTTTTTTTTTAGTCTTTAGAAACTCAGAAGCTGATCAAATATCGGGTTAAATATCGGTGGGGTGGCCGATGTCCGATATTCAGTTTTAAGGCCGATACCGTTAGGGGGCCGATTATATCATGCATCCCTAGTTTCAGCCAATCATGTTTTTTATTGTGTCATTTCAGAATATAGACCCAGTGTCCTCATATGGACACATTGCTTTTTTAGAGAACTGCTGATAGTAGAAAGCTGAAATTTTGTGTATAGGGTAATTGGGATCTTCTAATCCCAACTTGCAAAAAATAAAATTAAAAACAAAAATAATCTGTCATATGAGGACATCATTTTTTTCAAAAACTACTTGTGGCATCATGACAGAGTTTAGTTATTAAGCTTATTAGGTCTTACTAATCCCATGTAACTTGGAAATTATAAAAACAAACTCCAAATAGGAGCTCAGGTCTCAGGAGGTTGATGAACTTTTTAAAACTAGTTGTACATATTTAACTTCTTCTGATTTGTTTATATGTTTGAGAAATAATCTGAAATTTCTCTCTTTTTAAAAAAAATTTCAGAAGATGCGTGAAACCGCACAAGTCGTTCTGCAAGGAAAGAAAGATGGCAAGTTGGAGACCCTATCAGATTTCTTTGTGCCAGCTAACTTCCCTCGTGTTATAGATGCAGTTAAGAAAGTGGCTGGCTTGGATGAAAGAACAAACGTCTTCAAAACGCCATCTTTAGCACTCAAATTGGGTCACAACCTCAAGAAAGTGGCAAATGTTCTTGAATGTGAGGCCATGATCTCAGGCGACGAGAGTACCATTCACAATGTGCGAATTTTCAAACAGATCTGTGAGACCAGATGGAGCGAGTGTGTCTCTTCCCATGCCCTTAGGACTTTGAATGAGGCTAAGTGGAATGCTCCTCAGCTTATTCCCTTTGCTGAAGACGTTAGGAAAATGCACCAGTATCTTGAGACAAAAAGGATGGAGTGCCAGAGGAACCTGAAAGAAGAAGCTGTAAAGAAGAACTGGGTTGAACTTGCCAAGATCACACTTTGTGAGGTGATAATATTCAACCGGAGAAGAGAGGGAGAAGTATCCAAGATGCCACTGAACGCTTTCACCTTGAGAGATACCTCTGTCACCCATCCAGATGTGGAGCTTGCTTTGTCAGAACTTGAAAAGAAGCTGTGTAAGCACTTCCAGCGAATTGAGATAAAAGGCAAACGTGGCCGAAAGGTTCCCATTCTCCTCACTCCTGATATGGCATCATCAATGGAGTTGCTTGTCCAAAATCGCCGCAATTGTGGCGTTTTGGATGAAAATCCATACATGTTCGGGAGACCACAGACTCTCAATCACTTCAGAGGATCAGACATTATTCGTGAGATGGCTCAAAACTGTGGAGCAAAACACCCTGGAGCATTGTCCTCAACCAAACTGAGGAAGCACATGGCCACTATGTCAAAGGTACTTAACCTAAAGGACAATGAAATGGACGAGCTAGCTGACTTCCTCGGCCATGACATTAGAGTTCATCGTCAGTATTATAGATTGCCTGAAGGGACATTACAGTTGGCAAAAATCAGTAAAGTGTTGCTGGCACTAGAAAGAGGACAGCTCTCCCACTTCAAAGGAAGAAATCTGGATGAAATCAGCATAGATCCACAAGGTAAATTGGTATATTTTCTAGTGAAGATTTAATTTGACCCCTGGCATGGCAGGATTTATTTATTTTAATGTTGAATTTGTAAATAAAAAAAGATGACATCTATAAAAGTTTGAGTGTCAGACATTGACAACAGTAGGAAAAGGAAGCTCACCAGGCATTTTTTATATTACATATTCTAATTCTTGTACTTTTTTTGTTTGCTTGTTTTAATCTTTGGGATATTCAATCATAATTTCCTATTGTAAATTGCTCACTTTGATGGCTATAGAACAAGGAAAAGCGCTAAGACTGTGCTGACAGCATATGCAATGCTTCATAGTTTAATATGATGGATATTTGTTACTTCATTTTCCAGAGAAAATGTCTGTGGACAGTGGATCAGACACTGAAGAAGAGGTTGACTCAGCTGAGAGGGATGCTGGAACTTCATCTTCCAGATCACCAGATGTGGATGGCAACAAAAAATTAGAAAAGGGTGAGGAATCACAGATACATTCATTTCTGCCTTTTGTACAAATTGTTGTCAAGACAGCAGTGCACTTTTAGATTTGTGCTTAGGCATTTTAACTTACTCTCCAGTGTATTATATATAATATATTTCTATTACATAAATTAGATTTTTAGAGTAGTTGTCAGAAAACCACAAGGTTAAGCTGTTGCCATCTTGTTTTCCACCTGGTAGTTGGAAACCAGATTTTATGACGTTAAGTTGACTGACTATATCACATTCATCACTGCCAGGAATGTGGACATGTGAAAAAGTGTTTTTCAATGACACTTTAGTGAATTTGGGGATTATCGAATCCCCGGAAAAAACAGATCCTGGAATCATAAAAATGGTTTACTCGACATTAAGAAGTTTTTTCAAATAAGTGCCGTTTCCATTACAAGATCTTTTTTTTTTTCTTTTTTTTTTTGATGGATAGATAAAGGACATGGAAATGTGTCTGATAGTTTCATCCAATAAAGGAGAAATGTTTTCAAAAGTGTTGCTAACAGGGCCAAACTAAATGTTGACATTAAAAATTAGATAAAAAAAAAAATAAAAAATCAATTTTATTGTCATTCCACTGTCACAAGTACAGAGCAACGAAATTAATTCTCTGCATTTAATCCATCCCCTTGGGGAGCAGTAGGCTGCCATTGCGTGGCGCCCGGGAAGCAGTGTGGGGTTAAGGGTCTTGCTCAGGAACCCAGAGTAGAAGTCTGTGGGAGTGGGGGATGGAACTCACAATCTCAGGATTCAAAGCCCTATGCCCTAACAACTAGGCCGCCGCTCCCCCTCAGCAGCTTCTGATTTAGTGCTGTTAAGAAATTAGCACAAAGTTAAACTGTTAAGCTAATCATTTGAAATGCTTGTTTAAAGCAAACACACTGACTGCTTACACTGTTGAATACTCTTTTATTTAATTACCTTTGTTTAGGTCAATTCGGGGTGACCAGGAGATGCACCACTAAAGTTGGACAAAGCAATGATCTGGCCTCAGCAAAAGGTAAAAATATTTATAAGTGTGAAGAAAATGAGATGATTTCTGATAAATATTGAACCTTTAGAGGCCACTGTCCTCTATCATTACTCTTTCTCATGCAAGCCATTTTTGGCTTCTGTCATTTATACACATTTTCAATGTACTTTGTACCTGATTTTGTTGTCCAAGTCACATATATTCTGAAATCTGTTTGGTTTAACAGAGAGGTCAGATGACGAGGTACCAGCAGACATGGAAGTCTCTGGCAACTCCAACACAACTAACGGTAATTTCTCTTCCTCTTTGGACATTATCTATGAGCAGAAGCTTTAAAAATGTTGCCAGACTCATCTTTCAAACTGAAGAATTTATCTGCTAATTTTTATTATAAAGAAATTATAACCACTGGGTCTAATGTCTCAACTGAATTTCCCACCTGGAAGTCAGGCTTGAGAACATGTAAACCTTTAGTTATTTTTGTACACATTTAGTGTTCATTGAATATTTCACATTATCAGGTGTAAACCCATTTCCAATATTTTCTTAATTTTTTTATTGAACTAAACAGATGGGAAAATAATGAACATTTCACAGCACTGTTTGTGTGGTGTCAAAATGAGGCTTCCTCATTTTATAATCTCATGAGGATCACATGATATCTCTACATATAAACTTTAGAATAGCTCAATTTTCATTTTACTGCATACCCTCAAGCAAAAACTTGGTTTTATTTCTTCTCCCCCTTCTCTATTATTGCTGCCTTGAACTGTCTTCGAACAGCAAACTAACTAGAATGATCAAAGGTAGTTTGGGTGATTATTTAAATTTTTCTGCCTAACTGCACCTATAAAATATTTCCAAAACTTGTAGTGTTAGGAGAACTTATCAGGCCCTGCGAGTTTTCCCAGGTTGGACTCTGTGACAAAGGGAGATTGAAGTTTAATCCATTAGAGAGCCCTGCTTATGTTGATGCTCTCAGAGTCTCCAGCCACCATCAAACCACTCAAAATCTTCCTTTCGGTGAAGTCCTTTTGGAATGGATGATATTTTAAACAATTTTGTCATATTTTTTTCAACATCCCCCTGACCTTAATCATTTACGCTTGTGAAGTATTTTGTACAACTAATTCTCTCTTGTATCTGCTGATGCTTTTATAAGGGATGGGCAGATTCATGTGTTCACTCACTACCAGCTGTCGGCTCCAACAGTGACAACTATTGAAGCTGACAACTGGCCCCTAAATATGAAATCATACTTTACTACAGCTGTGGTAAAGAAATGTTTTCATGATAGCTTTATAACTTGCTCTGTCATACAGACTGAAACATTTTTTTCATTGAAGAACACTTAAGTGCCCCTAATTATTTTTCAGACCCACCACAAAAGAAAAGATTCAAGTGGAGCCAAGAGGAAATCCAGGCGGTGGAAAAAACACTGATGACCTGTATTGAGTCTGGAAAAGTTCCTGGGAAAGCCCAGTGTTTAAAGGCCATTGAGACCTCGCCAGTAGCCCTCAAAGACAGGACATGGCAAGGTGTAAAATTCTATGTGAAAAATCGCATAGATGCATTAAAAAGAGAGACTTTCAAAAGAAGGTAAGCGTTGACCTTTTTTACTTTGAAAGAAAACGGATCACAGTTTTGATCACAGCGTGCCATTAGCATGCTAATTCTTTTTGTAGTTCTGCCAGTTTTGAGACAATTGAGAACATGTAAACCTTTAGTTATTTGTTACACATTTAGTGTTCATTGAATAGTTTACATTTTCTGGTGTAACCCTGTTTCCAATATTTCCTTAATTTTTTTTATTGAACTAAACAAATGGCAGTCATGTTTGGATACTGTATGTTCATGGATACATATCAATGAAATATTTTCATTGATATATATGTTGAATTGTATGTATATTTTTTGCAACAACATACTGAAAATTGTGCAATAAAATTGTTCACATACAACCAGAAAATGGAGTCCAGTATTGATGGTTGGCATTAAGCATGTTACCAGGTACTTAAAAATAACTTTAAACAAAAACAAATCTGATATAATGCAGTTTATTGACTTAAAAGTACTAGGATTGCTCATATTTGACAGTGTTCCCAAAAATTACACAGTGCCACCTGGTGGTAGTTGGTGATGGACACGTCCCCACATGGTACCAAAAACCTGAAAGATTTTTGATTTTCTAAATTTGATTAATTTTTATGTTAAAGATTATATTTCATGATCCAATGTCCCTAAAAAAACCCAAACCTAAAACCAAATCTTTAGCTCATTTAGAAAGTTGGGTCCTCACGTGTAACCACCTAGTCACTCGCAAAAAAAAGTCCTCACGTTTCGGGAAATACAAGTATGTGTGGGTGGGTGTGTCTGTGTGTGGGTGGGTGGGTGTGGGTGTGTGTGTGTGGGTGTGTGTGTGTGTGTGGGTGGGTGGGTGGGTGGGTGGGTGTTCTCATTTTTGTTAAGAGGCTGAAAAGTAACTTTCTAGAGCATAGACTACCTCCATCTAGTGATGTCGGTCTATTGATTTTGATGTATTGATTGAAAATTGTTCATTATTACCTTGGTTAATTAACATCTAATGTTAACTGTACCGCATTTTATAGCAGTAGGGTAACATGCTTGTCTTTGTTCAAAAGACTGTATTAACTGTAAAGACTGTCTTTTACATCAGCCTGTTTTCAGGGCCTTTTTTTTTGCCTACATATTTGTTATTTGTTGCTACATGCCTCCCCATCTTCTTGCCATATGTTTCTATGGCATAAATCAGTGTCTGTGACCTGTTTTTATTTTAAAAAAAGAACATTGGCACAAACCTAGCCTGTATGTATTTTTTGTATGTCATCGAGAGTATTTAAATGATTTTCAATCAGAAAAAAAATTTGCGATTAAAATGCGATTAATCGCGAGTTAACTCAGGCATTGATGCGATTAATCGCGATTAAAAAAATTTAATCGATTGACAGCACTAATATATATATATATATATAGAGGTGAATTTCCCAGAGGGACACACCCATTAGATAAGTTGTAGCAAGAGCCCACCGGCATTAGACCGATGTCCACACACATTAGGCTAATGACCTTGGCAGGCGAATGCTTCAGGCATGCTGCCTGTCCAGATTCAGACGCTGCCTTTGAAAAGGAGACACTTTCTACCTGATTGAAGTCAAACTGTCAGTCATGTCTGCTTGACCTCTCACCATAAAGGAATTAAGCCAAGGCTAATTATGCTGGAGGCCATTACTGAGGAGCTGTAGAAGTCAGAAAACACTTGTTTTAAGTGCCTGGTATTATGTGTGAATCAAATAAATAACAGCAGCAATGTGTGGCTCTAAAGTGCTCCAAACATTGATCCTTCCTATGGATGCTAAACAGTTTAATCACCTGCAGCTGATCCAGTGCAAGAAACATATAAATTAATTCACATGTAGGTTTTCTCCTAGAGAAAGCTAAGCTAATCTAAGTAAAGGGCAAGCTGTATCTTCATACAGATCTGTTTCACCATTGGTGTTTTCCATCCAAAACGCAGTGAACATCATGATACCTTATATGACTTTACCCGCTGACTGGTTGCTGGGATTTATTTCATGCGTGATTCAGCTGTGGTGAGGTCAGAAGAGATCAAAAATAAATTGAAAACTCTTCATGAGAATCACTATAATCAGACAGTTTATCAACCACATTGTAATCTATTTTTTGTGGTAACACAAAAATTGTCGTTTAAACATATTATTGGCTTGTTTTTTCAGTCAGGTAAATTTTAGAGTGTTCTCCTTTTAAATAGATACGAGTGGCGATAGAGGACATCAACTTTAAAAATGGTGAAGTTCATACAGAGATGCGTCATTATCACTGCATTATGCTAGAGCCTCCATGTTGAATAGTAGAAGTGCTGGCAGGTGGATGTGCAGCCACACATGCTGTAGCATTTTGGATGTAGGCCAGTCAGTTTAGTTATGCACATACGTTCATGTGTTTGCTGGTTCTCCTATATGGCCTTTGGCAAAAACTCTAAAGATCTTCCATCATGATCTTTTTTGCGACGTTCACACTGGGCGCAGCAGAAGCAGCGAGTTTACATGCAAAGTCAATGGTTGATGTGCGTCAAGGGGCAGCAAAAGGTCCTGCAGCGCTTTTGAGCAGCAGGTGCAGAGCGTCTGAGCAACTGAAGCGGCGCTTCCGGAGCGTTTAACCATCTGACGCGCCGCAAACGCGCTGCTGCTCGAGATGGAAAAATTGAATTTTTGCGGCTCGACGCACCGCGTCAACCAATCAGAGAAGCTGATCTGGGTGCTGGCAGGGAGACAGACACATTGCTGATGATACAGAGCGCTGTGATCACTCCTCTGAAACAGTTTATTAACGTCTAAATTAACTTAAAATGCTGAAACCTGCCGACAGAATATGTTCGCTTTTATTATGCTGGTGCCTGCAGTTTGGATTATTTAGATGATTAACACCTACCAGCCGCCGCGGTGAACCGCGAGGAGGCGACCCGGCCATAGGCTGCTGTTGAATGGGATCCTACTGACAACATGTGGGGGTCTGAGCGGCTCTGACAGAAATAATATTGGAAGGCAGGATAATAATCTGGATGAACTGACTGCACAGATTAAGTTTTCAGGTGGATTTTCCCACTTAAAAACATATTAAAACTACTTTATTCCCACTGATCACAGCAAATATAGCTGCAAGGCAGAGAAAGGATAGTGAAGCTCCGCCCAACGCACGTCAGAGCCACTTTTGCACCGCGCAGCCAGAGCAGCAAAGCTGCTTCAGCCGCGCGTCAGAACTAACTGGTACAAGCAGCTAAAATGAAGCAGCAGACGTGATTTTGCTGCTCTTGCTTTAAAAAGTTTCTTTTGCATGATATATGCCCTTTAATCTGGGACTTCTCAGGATCATATTTTTGCATAAATATATTCATAACTTTCACTCTTCAGGAACAGCTGGAATGTGGAATTTACAAATTAAATCGTTTCTATCCATAGATATTTCAAATCATTCTGTGGATTTTTGCAGCTCCTCCTGCAGAGTGAGTTTTCTTTACTACTGACCATTTTGCTGTTGTGGTTTTCATCATGATACTTGTTGCCCTACTGGAAACATAACATCACACCAAATTGGTTTGAATTGTATGTTTGTAATGTGGCTAAAACCTAAAAAGGCCTTTTTCAAGGCATTCCAGCTCAATCAGTCTTGAAGAGTTTTGGCTTTTTAATTTAGAAACAATCACTTAACATTTGAGAAATCTTAAGTGAATAAACTGGGCTCTAATTGAAGACAGATTAACCTGAATCCACCCACTAAAACTGTCTTACTGGCAACAAAATGTTGGCTTTTATTCATAAAAAAAAAAAAAAGTCGGTTATGTGCATTTGTTCTCTATTACTCTCATGGTTCAATCAATATGTGTTAAAGTGTCTCTCTCTATTCTCCCACTCTGCAGAATCTATTAGTTCAATCTCTAACGTTCTGCTCTCTCTGCTTTTTCTCATAGTAGCTTCATCTGGTCTGTTCCTGTTTGGCTGTGACTCCATCCTGGAGAGAAATATCAGCTGTGCTGCTGCCATCAACACCTTTGATTATAGATGTTGGAGATCAGCCTGTTTTCCAGTGTAGTCCTGTTTCTCTGACTGTGACTGGCTGGATGTGCTCTCTTCATCCTCTGACATGGGAGCTGGCTCTGAGCTCGTCTGCCTGGCTGTGTGTTTCCTGAACAGGGCCGACTGTGGAGCTGGTTGACAGGGAGTTTTTCCTCTCCACTGTCGCTACAAGCATGCTTAATGTGAGGGATTACATTCGAGTCAATAAGTCGATGCAATCAACTGGTTTTCCTGAGATAGAAAACGTTCAATCAATGTGACTGTATGATCTGGTGAACTGGAAAGAGCCTTGAGATGACGTGTTAAGAATTGGCGCTATAGAAATACAGTGAACTCAACTGAACTAAAGCTGCTTAGGAACAAAAGAACAAACAAGCAAAAAAATAAGGACAAGAAAAAAACAGAAACTTTGCCATGGCTGCAGATACAAACACTCCCAGAGAAGATAGAAAAAGTATGAAAATGGACATTAGCATATGAGTAATACACCAAGCACCTGTGAAACCAGTAGCATGTTGGGAAACCATTACTGAGTTTATATGGAGCAGCACAGGTTATAAAGTCTAAAGACTATATGTGATCTTGTGTTACTTAAAACTGCCCATGTAGTGTAACACAGAGCCAGGGGCCCGGTTGTTAGCTACCCCAAGAGGAAAAAGTGTCTCCCATAATGAGAACAAATCTTTAAGTTGTGCCCATAAAAGATGCTGAACGAATCTTGGATGACTGAAATAGACAGTGATTAAAAAAAAGGTTGTTTTCCAGCTTCCTGCTGCACATCCTGACAACATTTCATGTTCATCGCCGGTGTTGCCTGGCTACAACCTTTCCGAGGCTTATTTTTATCACGGTTGCTGTGTCTTTCTTGGCTCTCACGCTGTTTGTTGGAAGATGGTCAGTCTGTTCTCTATAGCATGTGGCAAAAACAGCAACATATTGCTGCCTTTTGTTTGTGCTGCAGCATGTTAGTTTTTGTTTGTTTGGATGGATTTTGCCATTCATTGTTTGTTAGTGGGATCCCTCCTATGCAGCTGCACACCTGCAGCCCTGATTAGCGACATGGCCATTAGTGCTGTCATCAGTGATGATGCTCCTATTTCCAGACTTTATTAGCTGAAGGAAATATACACATAAAGTTTGTCTTACATGCTTCTGACTGTCAGTCTCTAAATAATTCTGGTTATTATTACATTTACATTCATTTATTTTTTAACTCAATTAATATGATAATAAATCTGTTTAGAATTTTCCTTTAAGTCTGCAAGCAGTGCAATATAAAGTCAAATAAAGCTCATTTCCATAACATTTTACATTAGATAGACTAACTGGAAACATGCACTCCTGTGTATTTTTATGCCCTTAGTTTCCATTAATTATTCAGATTTACCGCTAAGAGGTAATAGAAACATGATAATTAAGATCAGAATATATAAACAAAATCAGATTCTGAAATATTAGCTTAATGACCTATAGCAGAGGTAACCAATTAAAAATCAGTGGAATCCGAATAAAGGAAATCAACCACCAATAAAGGTCAGGAGACATTTTTAATTATAATCTGTTACTTTAAACAGAATTTAACACTGAAATAAATTGAGGTGTTTATACATCCATGTTATACATTTAATTTTTAAATAAAAAATATAAAAATAAACAGAAAATGTTTCCATTTTAAATCTAAAGTGTTTTTTTAAGTAGAAAACCATATCAAGGAGCTCATTTTGAGCCTGGATCCATATTTATTGTTGATTCTGTTCATGGTGGAGAATCCTGCTTCACAGCAGCAGGTTGAGCCAAACATCCTCTACAGGTGCTGGTCATAAAATTAGAATATCATGAAAAAGTAGATTGATTTCAGTAATTCCATTTAAAAAGTGAAACTTGTATATTATATTCATACATTACATACAAACTCATATATTTCAGATGTTTATTTTGTTTAATTTTGATGATTACAAATGACAACAAATGAAAATCTCAAATTCATCATATCAGAAAATTAGAATATTGTGAAAAGGCTCAAAATTGATGGCCCCTGGTGCCACACTCTAATCAGCTAATTAACTCAAACCACCTGCAAAAGCCTTTAAATGGTCTTTCAGTCTAGTTCTATAGGCTACACAATCATGGGGAAGACTGCTGACTTGACAGTTGTCCAAAAGACGACCATCGACACCTTGCACAAGGAGGGCAAGACACAAAAGGTCATCGCTAAAGAGGCTGGCTGTTCACAGAGCTCAGTGTCCAAGCACATTAATAGAGAGGCGAAGGGAAGGAAAAGATGTGGTCGAAAAAAGTGTACAAGCAAGAGAGATAACCGCACCCTGGAGAGGATTGTGAAACAAAACCCATTCAAAAATGTGGGGGAGATTCACAAAGAGTGGACTGCAGCTGGAGTGAGTGCTTCAAGAACCACCACACACAGACGTATGAAAGACATGGGTTTCTGCTGTCGCATTCCTTGTGTCAAGCCACTCTTGAACCACAGACAGCGTCAGAAGCGTCTTGCCTGGGCTAAAGAGAAACAGGACTGGACTGCTGGTGAGTGGTCCAAAGTCATGTTCTCTGATGAAAGTAAATTTTGCATTTCCTTTGGAAATCAAGGTCCCAGAGTCTGGAGGAAAAGAAGAGAGGCACTTCATCCACGTTGCTTGAAGTCCAGTGTAAAGTTTCCACAGTCAGTGATGGTTTGGGGTGCCATGTCATCTGCTGGTGTTGGTCCATTGTGTTTTCTGAGGTCCAGGGTCAACGCAGCCACATACCAGGAAGTTTTAGAGCACTTCATGCTTCCTGCAGCTGACCAACTTTTTGGAGATGCAGATTTCATTTTCCAACAGGACTTGGCACCTGCACACAGTGCCAAAGCTACCAGTACCTGGTTGAAGGACCATGGTATCCCTGTTCTTAATTGGCCAGCAAACTCTCCTGACCTTAACTCCATAGAAAATCTATGGGGTATTGTGAAGAAGAAGATGCAATACACCAGACCCAACAATTCAGAAGAGCTAAAAGCCACTATTAGAGCAACCTGGGCTATCATAACACCTGAGCAGTGCCACAGACTGATCGACTCCATGCCACGCCGCATTGCTGCAGTAATACAGGCCAAAGGAGGCCCAACTAAATACTGAGTGCTGTACATGCTCATACTTTTCATGTTCATACTTTTCAGTTGGCCAACATTTCTATAAATCCTTTGTTTTTATTGGTCTTCAGTAATATTCTAATTTTCTGATATGATGAATTTGAGATTTTCATTTGTTGTCATTTGTAATCATCAAAATTAAACAAAATAAACATCTGAAATATGAGTTTGTATGTAATGTATGAATATAATATACAAGTTTCACTTTTTAAATGGAATTACTGAAATCAATCTACTTTTTCATGATATTCTAATTTTATGACCAGCACCTGTTAATGTTCAGGGTCATCTTTGAGCACCATTTCACTTTTCTTTCACCAGTTCACCACAGTTCTTCCAGCAGTCCACACTTTCTCTGCTCTCTTTTTCTCATCATCTTCTCCTTCTTTCCCATCGCCCGGCTTGCCACAGGTTTGCCTGCTGTGTCTAAAAGTAGCAGCAGCAGCAACCCAGACTGACAGCAGCTCATTGGCTCATTTGTCTCACGTGCAGCCTGGTACCGGACGCTAGGGAGGGCTTTACCGTATTAACAGGAGAAGCAGTGCAAGTGAAGTTAGACACTGCAGTCGGACAACATGCAGTAATTTATAAATGTTTTAAATCAGGTTGGGTCCAGATTAGCCAACAGGTGGGTCTGGATCCGGACTGCTAATCCGTGACCTTTGACCTATAGTGTTTAAGGCCTGTTTAAATGGTTCTTTTCAAAAGTACTTTTAATTTAATTAGTTAATTGTCTCATACATAGGAACACACTGTCTAAATGGAGCATGCAAACAGCAGGCTGTCCATCTCCCTTGCTTGTCAGAGCTGTGGTGGTTAAATATTTTTCTGCTGGGCCCCTGTTTGGTTTATGTGTTGTTTTTTCTCATAAGTAACTGAAAGGTAAAGGCTACTAGTTTAATGGTAACACTAAGCATAAGAAAACCAGCAACATCCTGGTGGCCAATTAGCCTCTTTGCTTCCTTCAGTCGACACCACATCCAAACCTTGACTCATCTTTTTCCTTTATTTTCCTTTTTTGTTTGTTTTTTCATTTATTTTCACTTGAATCTGCCAAATGTTACACAGAAATTAAGCCATTTCTCAGGTTTTGATGGAAATGGAAACATCCAGCAAAAAGAAAGGGAAAACTCATTTTTATTTTGTGCCATTTTAGCATCACCATGTCTTTGAAAGGTCTAGCGTGGACTAATATGAACAATTTAAAAGGGTTAAATTTAACTGCCTCGGAGTTTAATAAACAGATGTCAGTTTGCTGTGTGAGGGCTGGAAGATGGAGTTTACATATTTGAATTTAGAACAGATTAGATAAACAGTTTAAAAGCTTTAAACCTTTATAGGGCAAGTTACTGTGTTTGATAACTTGCATATTGCTTTAAAAATGGAGTCCTGCCCCATCCCTCAGTGAGTTCTAGAAGCACAAGATCTATATCCAGCCGTTCAGCAAAGATGCTGCTACATGGCTGTACATCTTATTTTGGTATTAGACCAATTAGATGAGCCCTTGAATGACATATTACCTGCTGGAAATTAAGACGAAAAAAAAAGTTTAAAAGTCAAGAAAAAAGGTAAAAAAGCTCATTAAAAAGTTAAAAAGTAAAGAGTGTTTTTCATAATTTTCTTACAGAAGCACATTTGTTATTTTTCTTAATATATTCGCGCAAGTTGGTGTTTCTTGTTATTGATTTGACAAATAAATTTTTGCCATCAAACTTTCAATATTTTTTGAATGTTAAGAAGGTGATAAGGTCTGGTCCTGGATTCCAATAACACTTTTGTCTTTGATTTTCAAAGTATTTCACTGAGTGCCCTATAAAGGGTTAAAAGGGTTTGGCAATTTTTTTAGTGTACTTTGAGAAAATTTTATTGGTGGGTAACTGGTTGAGGCAACCCTATGTGTTTATTATCCTCACCCTTTTCCCCTGTCCTCTGTGCAGGTATGGACATTGTGAGCGTGCAATGTTGTAAATCTGTCATGTCTCTATGTTGTCTGGATTGAAGATCTTTATTTTCCCTAAAAAAGGGGAAAGAAAAAAAAGGCACAGTGAATAAATGTGTATCCTAAACATTGTGCCAGCCTTAGTCACTGTTTTATTTTATCGTTACAATAAGGTAATAATTGTCCTATATGAATCTGGCATAGTGAAGCTAGACTGATTGGATATCTGACTGTTGACGTCACTATGGCCGTGCTGTCCCAATCTGCTTAAACTGGATGTTTTTTGTATTAAGTTTGATTAGAACAAATGAAAAACTTGCATATTTGGCAATTTTACAAACAGGAAAGGAAATGCTCACGCAACCATGTTGGACCCCTTCCACAATTCATTCCCTCCTCTCAGTTATGAAGGCCTTTCCTTCTTTGAGTTTGACATGTCATCGCAGAACTATTTCTGATGCCAAACGAAGGGCACAAAGTTAACGATGGGCACTTTTACCAGCCTGTGCCTCTCCCTAATCACAGCCTGAAGACAATCACTCTGTTATGTGCTGTGGTTTAAGATGAGACACAGCCAGCGGTGGCTGTGTGAGTGTCAGAGGTTTAAAACTCTGTGAATGTACTTTTGTAATGGCTTTGCACAAAGAGCCTCACATCATGTCAGACAAGCCTAGGCACAATAAAAGAGCATTATACTCTGATGTATAGACTCGTACCATCTGCATTCTTGGTCAGAGACAGAACGATGCTGTGGAAGCAGAGACTCTGTTCTTTGTGGAACTTTTCACAGAGTTCCACTGCTAAATTAATGTGCTTCGTACTCACTGGGGGGGGGCACGATGGCATTCGCAGAAACACAACTGCACCCACAGACTTATAAATCTCAGCAGCATCACATACAGGGAGGAATTGTGTCTTTCATTTGGCAGGTGTATTGTTCCGCCAAAATAAAATGAGGTCAGCTTTGAACTATCTTTGCTAAGTAGGAGACACATTCTGGGGGAAGCAGGACGACTAAAGTAAACAGCCAGAATTTCGAATGTAAGACAAGCATATGTGAGCAGAGTGCCGTCTACCTGCAACACCTGCTGTTTAGGTGTGGCTCCTCTGCAGTGACATGATGGGAAGGCACCAGGCTGTATCGTTTGTTTTACTGTACTGTCGCTGTGTTTCTTATCAGGCACAGATGTGACAGCGCAGCATGGAAGCCTTCATCACTCTTTGGCAGGGAAATCAGGCGAGAACCTGGAATAAGAACAAACCCCCAGTTTTTAGTGGATGTGAGCCGAACAGAGTCCAGCTGTAGGTGTACATCTCTACCTGCACTGATTCCTGCAGAACCTTATGTGTCCCAGTGTTCCTGCATGAGACTCCATTAAAAATCACCATTCTTTTCAAAATATAATTAATCCTTTGGGATTAGTGAGTAATACTTTAAATCTTTTGATTTCAACATCAGACAGTGAGATATATTTAGAGATATGCACACGAGTTTAAGATGACATAAAACAGACCATCTGTTTTTGAGTTTTTTTTCTATTTTGCTGTTGCGTGTGTCTGTGTTCAAATGGTGCCACTGCTGCAACTCCTTAAGTTTGTATTTTTAACAGTTGTGGAGATACCATGAGTGTTTTTCATTTAGAGACACATAGAAGAGACAAGTTGTCTAAAAGGGTGTTGTGTTCTTTTGCTAAAACGTGACTAAAACTGGACAGTAAAACAACATTACATAATTGAAAAAATACTTTTGTGTTTGATTAAATGTTTCTCAAAGAAGATTTGGCCATATTAGGATCAATAAAAACTTTAAGTTCGGTATTCATCAAAAAGTATGACAAGTATTATAACAAAAGACATGGGAGCTGGCTCGGAGCTCGTCTGTCTGGCTGTGTGTTTCCTGGACAGGGAACTGTGGGTCTGGTTTACAGCTGCCTTCTGTATCTCTGCTTCTTTCTGTATCTCTGCTTCTGTCCCCTTGAATCTGGGCATACAATGTATGATTATTTGCACTTTTCGGGCTTATTCTCTAGTTGAGATTTTTTCGATTGGGCTGACTTTCAGCCTGATTGTGTGTTGTGCATCTTGTAGTGTACAGGGGGTAACGAGGGGCGATCAGCCTCTCATGACCATCACCCGATCAGGAATCGTAAGGTCGGGAGAAAATCAAACTTGTTTGTAATTCAGTTGGCGGTCGTGAGGTTACATCAGAGCGTTGATCACACAGTGTGAGAACATGCATCGTGAGCTGCAGTTTTGTCGTTCTGTTTGAGCCGTAGCTGCATGAAATGACTAAAAATAACGCAGTGTATGCCCGGCTTAAGAAACAGAAGCAGACATACAGACAGATGGCCGATCACACTGAGCCTGGTTCTACTGGAGATTTCTTACGATTAAAACAAGTTTTTCCTCTCCACAGTCGATAAAGGCATACTTGATGTGTGGGATGGCTGAATTAAAAACCGGTCCCTAAACTCCATTTTGCATTGACCCTCTGTTTATGTGGTACTATGGAGGGTCTGCCACATTAAATGACCACACAGTGGGTAGGGCCAGTAGGCCATTCAGTCATTAAAGTCGTAGGGAAGCAGCTGTTCTAACCGTTGCATTTCCGAATTCTCCCGAGTGGTGCACGACTTTACACGGGTGAATAAACTGAATGTGATTGGTCGATTATCAAGGGGGGGGGGATTGTTGTGGCGGAAGGTTCACAAGCAAGTTTGGTTGTGGCTGGTTTGTTGGAAGCATCTTACTAACCAGTTAGCAGCTTAGTGCTAGTAGGTTCTCAATGGGAAATTCCATTGGGACCAAGTAGCACTAAATTGGTGACTTAGAAACGACACTGTCAAGGAACGCTATGGACAGAGGAAACATGCAAGAGGAGGAGAGTTTAGTGTCGGAGGTCGTAAATGAGTCTCCTCCATCATCCATTTTTTATTTAGAGGAGGAAAGCGGGAATGAAGATGTTGTGGAAGAGGACGCCAGGGCGGCAGAAGCTTGGTTTGGTGTAGAAGGCTTACAGCCGTACATGTTTGAGCCCTTGCCTCGCAACGCTGCCAGTTCTGTTAGCTCTACGCCTGCTGAAGACACAGACGTCCATCCCTGTGAACACTGGGACGCAACTCAATGGGAAAGGAAATTATTGTTATTTCAACCGTTGCGTATATTAGCTGCGAGATATGAATCAAGATGCTAAGAGCGAACACATTAGATTGACAGATGAACGTTGATATTTAGGTGTTCAGGCTGAGGTATAACTAACTGGCCTGCATAAGATAATGAAAAAACACAGATTTTAAGTTAGGATTTTTTTTTTCAATAGAAACTTTTTACATTTTGGGAAAAAATGGTCTGATAAAGAGTACATTTATATACATGTTTAAGCCACAATGATTTGACATTCTAAACATTTGTGGTGATAAATGGTGTTTCTTTGATTAAAAACTATTACTTTAGTTTTGTTATGATTTAGCTGAGGAAATCAGCACATTGTTTCATCCATGCACTGAGAGCTGGAATGTGTTCATAGTCACCTGGTGACATTGTGATGTAGAGCTGTATATCGTCTGCATAGTTGTAGTAACTGACGCTTGGGGAACTCCACATGACAATTCTTTGGTCTTTGATGTAAAGTTACCTACTGACACAAAAAAGTCCCTGTCATTCAAATAGCATTTAAAACAACCAAACGCTCTAATAAATAAAATGATCAACAGTGTTGAATGCTACACTAAGTTCCAGTAGTACCAGAACTGCGGTTCTTCCACAGTCAGCATTTAGAGAGATGTCAATGACAAGGACAGTACTGTGATGAGGCCAAAGCCTGGCTTGAACACAAAGAAGGAACTGACCATTGTTCGGAAGCTGTTTAGTTGCTGAAACACAGTAAAAAAAAAAAAAATCTTACTGATGAGAGATTTTTTTAGATACACTAGGCCTGCAATTCTGCAGTAGCAGCTTGCCTAAGTTGCTATTTTTCAACAGTCGTTCGATAATTGCTGTTTTGAGAGCCTGGGTGGAAAAAACATGATGAAAGAGAAATGTTTATTATGTGAGTTAACCTCTTAAAACGCGACGGGTCGCCGGCAACCCGGTAGACCTTTAGTGGGGGTAATAACTCAGAATGCATAAAATTCCACCGGTAAAATCTTTACCAGCAGGTGGAGCCATTACACGCAGCTCCAAGCTGACACCAAAAGTTCCAAACCCCACAGCTCTGGAACTGTTATAGCTAGAGGTCTGAAATTTTCTGCATTTGTGGTGGACACAATGTAGAACAAATATAGTACAATGAAACCTGCTTTTTATTCAAGAATGTCTTTATTATTGCTGTTAAAAAAGACCTATCATTTCCAAAAATGAAAAAAACAAGTTTGAGTCATGTTTGACCTGATGCAGGTCGGTCTGTGTTCTACTCACCCAATTTTATATTAGGAAACTGGAGGGTGTTAACTTTCAAATAATGCATTGCACGTGTAATTTGGGCTTACAGTTCCTAAGTCATTTGCTTTTCCATTTGGGTATGCAAAATAGGCGAGGATTACCCAAAATGAGTTGGAGTGTTAGAGGTTAAATAAGATTTTATAACAGGTAGAGATTTAAGGAAGGCCATGGCTAAAAACGACCCTTTATTTGGGGGACTAAGCTCCTGGTAAGATGTTTTAGTGCATAGGTTAGTGTTGTAAAGTCAGCTATATATATGCATTAGTTGGATTAGTTCAAAGATACATCTTGTCACTTTTAGCTGAAAGTACTATAAAAGTATCAACAAATTCCCACATTAGTAGCCTACTTACACTCTTACTGTTAGATATTAAATCGGGTTTCACTGTTGCTATGTTTGTGCCTCGGCGGCCACCGTACCCCCGTGTTACGTAGGGGATTGTTTTGCCCTGTATCCTGCCAGTTCTATTCAGTAAAGCGGACCGCAACCACCATATTACCCGTCTCCTCGTTATTGAACTAACCCGGATAAATACATGACAATTTGGCGACGAGGATGCGTCTGACCTCACGTGTAGTGTTTTTTTTTTAGGGGCAAATAGCCGTTTTGTTTTCAAGTCATGTGCGTAGTTGGCTGTTTCTGTGCTAAATGAGCAGCACCTCCTCGGATGAAAGCGCGGGAGGAAGCGCCGAAAGTTTAGCACTGCTGGGGCAACAGAGAAGCGACGCCGAACGGGAAAGTTCATTTCAACCGACCGTCAACGGACAGATAGACGGCAGGCAACGCGGAGAAACTCCTTCTATGATGGCGGGTGTTGTGGGGGACATTGGACCATTTGATGACACGGTGGAGCAATGGAGCGCCTACACTGAGCGTTTTGAATTCTTCGTTCTAGCCAATGGGATCAGCGCAGAGAAAAAGGTAGCTACCTTTCTTACTGTAATGGGCGCAAAGACTTTCAATGTTTTTCGGGCACTGGCACAGCCCAAGAAGCCAGGAGAATTCACATATGATGCTATTGTTAAAACTCTAAGTGACCATTTCTCACCCAGGCCATTGATGATTGCTGAACGTTTCAAATTTTATAAACGTAATCAGGAGGAGGGTGAGACAGTGACGATGTTTGTAGCTGCGCTCAGGAAATTAGCAGAGCACTGTGAATTTTCAGAAGACACGCTTAAGGATGCAATTCGTGACAGGCTGGTTTGTGGACTGCGCAGCGAGGCCACTCAGAGAAAACTGCTGACTGAGGACAAATTAACTCTAAAAAAAGCAATTGAAATCAGTGTGTCAATGGAATTGGCTGCAAAGGAGGCACATCAGCTGAGTGCATCCACAGCTAAAGTGCTGAAGATTGCAGGTGCAGAGGACAGCACGCCAACAAGGCCATGTTACCGCTGCGGCCAAACAGGGCACATGGCAGCAGAGTGCTGGTGTAAGGAACTAGACTGCCATGCCTGTGGAAAAAAAGGTCACATTGAAAAGGCTTGTCGCAGTAAAAAAAAGGGACTAGTTCAATGTACAGAAGCTTAGACAAACGCAGGAGAGCCGCTACACATAAAAAAACGGTGCATGTGATGAAAAAGGAAAGTGACACCAGCGAATCTACAGATGATGAGGAGGTGCCCCTCCACATTCTGTCGCTAGCTGGAGGGTCTGACAGCTACTGGACAACACCAATGCTGGAAGGTAAACCAGTACGGATGGAAATTGACACCGGGGCAGCAGTGTCGCTAGTTTCAGAGACGGTGTACAAAGAACACTTAAACCACTTACCAATCCAACAAGCACGGGTGGTGCTGAAGACCTACACAGGGGAGGCAGTGGCTGTGAAGGGCCTGGTCAATGTTAAGGTGGAGTTAAATGGACAATGCGTAAAGCTGCCCCTATACGTTCTTCGTGGCAACTACCCGTCCCTGCTAGGCCGCTCGTGGATGGATAAGGTGCGGATTGACTGGCCTACTGTCCGCATGCTTAGTCAAGGTGAGACCGCCCTAGAAGCTGTCTTAAAGAAACACAGCAAACTTTTCACTGAGGGATTAGGACACATGAAAAGTATCACTGCAAAGTTAACCCTAAAACCAGGCAGCATCCCCAAATTCATCAAGGCAAGGCCGGTCCCATATGCACTGCGTCCGAAAGTAGAAAAAGAGCTTGAAAATCTGGTGAATAGTGGGGTGCTCGAACCTGTGCTTGTCAGTGACTGGGCTACCCCAATTGTGCCCGTCCTTAAGAAAAACGGCAGTCTACGAATTTGCGGTGATTTCAAAGTGACTGTTAACCCAGCCTTGCAAAATGAACACTATCCGCTGCCCCTAATTGAAGACCTGTTTGCAGGTCTAGCAAATGGCAAACAGTTTAGTAAAATTGACTTGAACCAGGCCTACCTACAGATGCCGGTGGACCCCGAGTCCAAAGAGTTACTGACCGTCAGCACACACAAGGGCCTTTTTCGGTACCGCCGTTTGGCTTTTGGCATAACATCGGCCCCTGCACTCTTCCAAAAGGCCATGGATCAGATTCTGGTGGGCCTCCCAGGGGTGCAGTGTTACTTGGACGATATCCTTATGACGGGGAGGGACAACACCGATCATCTTCACAACCTGGACATGACACTACAGAGGCTGAGGGAACACGGACTGAAAGTCCGCAAGGAGAAATGTGAGTTTTTTCAGTCCTCCATTGAGTACCTAGGTCACGTGATCGATGATAAAGGTCTACACAAGGCCCCCTCCAAGACCAAAGCCATTTTGGAAGCCCCAGCACCACAAAACGTCAACCAGTTACGCTCATACCTGGGGCTCCTGAACTACTATGGTCGGTTCATCCCCAATCTTTCCACCTTATTGAAGCCCCTCCACGAGCTACTGAGGCACGGTAAGAAATGGGAGTGGTCAGAGGCTTGCCAGATAGCTTTCACCAGCTTGAAGAAAGCCCTGCTGAACTCGAAGGTGCTTACACATTTCAACCCAGCACTGCCACTTCCGTTGGCCTGCGACGCATCCCCCTATGGAGTTGGCGCGGTGGTCTCACACATCATGCCGGACGGCACGGATAAACCCATCGCTTTCGCCTCTAAGACCCTTAATAAGGCTGAATGTAACTATGCACAGATCGAGCGGGAGGCCCTGAGCATCGTGTTTGGAATAAGGAAATTCCACCAGTACCTTTTTGGAAGGAGATTTACGCTTCTAACTGACCACAAACCACTGACAGCCCTGCTGGGGCCACACGCGGGCATTCCACCATTGGCCGCAAGCAGAATGCAGAGATGGGCCCTGCTGCTCTCAGGCCATGATTACGACATTAAGTACCGCCGATCCGAATTGCATGGTAATGCGGATGGCCTCTCCCGCTTACCGCTCCGCGTAGCAAAGCCAATGACCCAACCAAGCGACATCTTCTACTTCCAGCACGTGAGCGACACCCCTGTCACTGCTAAACAGGTGCGACGTGCCACCCGGAACGATCCGGTGTTATCAGCTGTAATGGATGCCATCATAACAGGCAGGAGAATCCCAAGCACGCCTGACAACAAACCATATTTGGTCAGGCAACAAGAGCTTCCTGCACAGTTGGGGTGTTTGCTGTGGGGCAGAAGGGTCATCATACCCCCTTCTCTGCGGGGCCCAATGCTGAAACAACTCCACGTTGGGCACTGTGGCATAGTGCGCATGAAGGAGCTGGCCCGCAGCTATTTCTGGTGGCCGGGGCTAGACCAGCACATCGAGGACTTTGCAGGCCGCTGCACTGCCTGCCAAACTGTGCGAAACGCACCTAAACCAGCAGCAGTCCATCCATGGGAATGGCCCGCGGAGCCGTGGCAGCGTATACACATTGACTTTGCGGGACCATTCGAAGACAGAATGTTGTTGGTGGTGGTGGACGCTCACAGCAAATGGCCAGACGTGGCCATCATGCGTTCTACAACCACCAGGAAAACCATTGAGCGTCTGGAGGAAATGTTCAGCCGGTTTGGAATACCAGAACAGCTGGTGAGCGACTACGGACCCCAATTTGTCGCAGAAGAGATGGAGGCCTTCCTCAAGATGAATGGAATTCAACACATTAAGTCAGCACCCTACCACCCGTCCACCAATGGACTGGCGGAGAGATTCGTACAAACCTTGAAGCACAGTCTAAAGGCTTCAGTGTTCCAAGGTTCCCTTCATCAGCGACTGTACAGTTTCCTGCTGACTTACCGAAACACACCATACAGCACCACTAAGGCTTCGCCCGCTGAACTCCTCCTGAAAAGAGCGCTGCGCACCCAATGGATTGCATACGGCCGCAGTCAAGCAGCCAAACTGTCCTGAGCAGTCAGCAAGAGCTCGCAACTACCTAAGGGGTCCCAGGTGGGTGCCAGCGAAGGTAGTGGCCATTACCGGGCCACTGTCATACCAAGTACGCACCAACGATGACTTAGTGTGGCGTCGTCATACGGACCAACTGCTGGCCAGCAAAGGCCCTGCCCCGGAACCAATGGGTTCCCCCCCGCAAGATATCTCCGACAGGGCAGACGCGGTGGAGGACCAGGCCGCCCCTGACACCCTGTCAACCACCCTTCAAGAGGACAACGTCACAGACCAGGTTCCCCAGCCCCCATTGACAACGGATTCAGCGCCACCGTTGTCTCCGGTGACCTACCATCCTCACCGGTATCCCACGCGGGAGCGACGGCCTCCTGACCGCCTGAACTTGTAGTTGATGGACTTTCATATCCTTTTTTCTTGTGGTTTGGAAATTTTGAAGTTAGGTGTTATCCCCTGTTGGGGGTACGTTATCTTATTCTGGGGTTAGTGTTACTGAATATGGGGGGAGGAAATGTTAGATATTAAATCGGGTTTCACTGTTGCTATGTTTGTGCCTCGGCGGCCACCGTACCCCCGTGTTACGTAGGGGATTGTTTTGCCCTGTATCCTGCCAGTTCTATTCAGTAAAGCGGACCGCAACCACCATATTACCCGTCTCCTCGTTATTGAACTAACCTGGATAAATACATGACACTTACTCAATCTATCCAGCCCCAGATTCCCATTTCAAAAAGCAGGTTTAACAAACTCAGACTCAAATCCTCAATTCTGAATTGATCTAGCCTAAGGTTGGAAACTCTGAGATTTGGGTTTCACAAATCTAAGTAGGTCCACTTGGAGTTGAGCATGTGCATCACAACTATGAAAAGTAATTTTTAGTTTAACTCCAATTCAACAACAAATCATAACAAGAGGCAACAGGAAGTGTCTATTTCAAACCAATGGAACTAGAGATTTAAATGTAGAAATGAAAAAAAAAATGTTGGGGGATGTGTATAAAAGACAGAGCAACAGTGCTACAGCTGTAGAGGTAGTAGAGGAAGATGTTGGTGAAGATTGTTGCTCCAGTTAATGCATAAGATTATATGAAATCCTCTATGGCAGGCCGTCTTTACATTTATTTAAAGCACTCACCTCTCTGTTTTTCCATTTGTAGTTCACTAAAATAGAATTCTACCTGGTTAAAATCACATTCCTGGTTGGAACTGTAATAATAGATTTTCTAAAGTACATTTTTGCAGCAGAAACTGAAATTCAGGAAGTAAAACAAATGACAAAAATGTTCCGGTAAGAATTAAGTTTTAGATACCTAGAAATGTGTACACATTTTAAGAGGCCGTTTTGACATTTATCAGATCGATTGAGATCTGAAATACATTTCTTACTAGTCCAAATAATACAATTTATAAACAGTAATGGAATGGAAATATGAAGATCTAAAAGGAATTTCTAAACCTCCATAATGTTTGTTTTAAATAGCAATAATGTCATTTTGTTGTAGTTGTTAATTTTGAAAAGGAAGACATTTACTTCAGACATCAGAAATACATATTCAGACAAACTAATAAATACCAAAGTAGCCTTCCAAAGACTGTTGTAGTCACAATTACATAATGGGGTAAAAGTAGTTTACTGCTTGAATGGAAGTGAATCAATGTTTTCTATTTTGTTTTACTCCCACAGGGCAGAAGTGCACGAGGCAGCAGATAAAGATGAAGTATAAAAACATTGTTCTACAGGTGCTGGTCATAAAATTAGAATATCATGAAAAAGTAGATTGATTTCAGTAATTCCATTTAAAAAGTGAAACTTGTATATTATATTCATACATTACATACAAACTCATATATTTCAGATGTTTATTTTGTTTAATTTTGATGATTACAAATGACAACAAATGAAAATCTCAAATTCATCATATCAGAAAATTAGAATATTACTGAAGACCAATAAAAACAAAGGATTTATAGAAATGTTGGCCAACTGAAAAGTATGAACATGAAAAGTATGAGCATGTACAGCACTCAGTATTTAGTTGGGCCTCCTTTGGCCTGTATTACTGCAGCAATGCGGCGTGGCATGGAGTCGATCAGTCTGTGGCACTGCTCAGGTGTTATGATAGCCCAGGTTGCTCTAATAGTGGCTTTTAGCTCTTCTGAATTGTTGGGTCTGGTGTATTGCATCTTCTTCTTCACAATACCCCATAGATTTTCTATGGGAATAAGGTCAGGAGAGTTTGCTGGCCAATTAAGAACAGGGATACCATGGTCCTTCAACCAGGTACTGGTAGCTTTGGCACTGTGTGCAGGTGCCAAGTCCTGTTGGAAAATGAAATCTGCATCTCCAAAAAGTTGGTCAGCTGCAGGAAGCATGAAGTGCTCTAAAACTTCCTGGTATGTGGCTGCGTTGACCCTGGACCTCAGAAAACACAATGGACCAACACCAGCAGATGACATGGCACCCCAAACCATCACTGACTGTGGAAACTTTACACTGGACTTCAAGCAACGTGGATGAAGTGCCTCTCTTCTTTTCCTCCAGACTCTGGGACCTTGATTTCCAAAGGAAATGCAAAATTTACTTTCATCAGAGAACATGACTTTGGACCACTCACCAGTAGTCCAGTCCTGTTTCTCTTTAGCCCAGGCAAGACGCTTCTGACGCTGTCTGTGGTTCAAGAGTGGCTTGACACAAGGAATGCGACAGCAGAAACCCATGTCTTTCATACGTCTGTGTGTGGTGGTTCTTGAAGCACTCACTCCAGCTGCAGTCCACTCTTTGTGAATCTCCCCCACATTTTTGAAGGGGTTTTGTTTCACAATCCTCTCCAGGGTGCGGTTATCTCTCTTGCTTGTACACTTTTTTCGACCACATCTTTTCCTTCCCTTCGCCTCTCTATTAATGTGCTTGGACACTGAGCTCTGTGAACAGCCAGCCTCTTTAGCGATGACCTTTTGTGTCTTGCCCTCCTTGTGCAAGGTGTCGATGGTCGTCTTTTGGACAACTGTCAAGTCAGCAGTCTTCCCCATGATTGTGTAGCCTATAGAACTAGACTGAAAGACCATTTAAAGGCTTTTGCAGGTGGTTTGAGTTAATTAGCTGATTAGAGTGTGGCACCAGGGGCCATCAATTTTGAACCTTTTCACAATATTCTAATTTTCTGATATGATGAATTTGAGATTTTCATTTGTTGTCATTTGTAATCATCAAAATTAAACAAAATAAACATCTGAAATATATGAGTTTGTATGTAATGTATGAATATAATATACAAGTTTCACTTTTTAAATGGAATTACTGAAATCAATCTACTTTTTCATGATATTCTAATTTTATGACCAGCACCTGTAACTGGTAGGACGTGTGCATCATCTCATGGGGTTCCTCCTCATTTCCATTCTGTCTTCCATCACACAGTAAATACTAATTGGCTGTTTGACTTTGCTGTTCTTTTCTATAATTCTGTTATATCACATGAATCTTCTCTTACCGATATCAAGTTCTGTTAAATATCTGTCAAAAAAAGTCTTTGTAATTTTGCAAATCTGCATATTAAAGGACATCTATACGCAGTCTAAGACACCCTCTCCCTATAAATTTAATTCTCTGTGAATTAATGCCACTCATTCTTTAATTGGATCCTCATCTAAAGGACATGCCATTGTTGTGCTTTTAACACCTAATGTCTCTAACGGACCTAGTGACTGATTTTCTTTTTATTGTTGGCACAAAACTAGGACAGAACTCTGCTGAACCAATCAGGAAATTAAGCAACGTGATTGGATTTAAGGATGGCAAAGACAGAGGACACTGAGTTTATTGAGGAACACCTGCTGCTGACAAGCTTAGCTCTGGGAAGAATGTTACTACGGTAACAGACATAGAGGTTGAGTAAACTCTCTTTGTGAAATGAAAAACTCTGTGTTTCCCTGATTATCTTATTTTACCCCTATATCCTATTTTACATTGTTTATATGGAAAGGGTATAATCGTACTTTATTCTTGTCTTGTTATATTATATTTTATTTTGTTCTACTATACCTACAGTCTTATTTTTCTCTTTTCTGTATACGGTTGAACTGCAAGAAAATTATTTCCCACAAGGGATTAACAAAGTATTTCTGATTCCAGGTTTAGAGTGCATAGGTTCAGCCTTTGCTTCAGATAAACCTGATTTATTAGTGACTGACAGGCTGTTTCTAAGCTGCAATCTCCTGAATCAGGTATGTTGAAGCAGAGAAACAACACAAGGCTTCATTGAGTCTTCACCAGGATCAAGCTTTCACATCTTCATCAACCTTGCGTCTGACTCTTACATCCCTTGCAGACCTCCATCAATAGTCAACTAATATAATCTGTTATAGTTTCCTTGTACATAAAACTTACATCTTTCTTCTGAGCCCTCACAGTGTCCATGCTTGTTGGTCAGACACCCACCAAAAACCATGGCAGTATCAGTGTCCTCTATATAGAAAAGATGGGCAACCAGCACTCTGGTTCTAAAAATAACTTAAAAAATATTTTTTTCCTGGAGACTTCAGGTTCCAGGCTATCTCTCAAACCTCTAGCAGGTTTTCCTTTATCCACAGGGCCTCCCTATAGTATATGACCCTGTGTCTGTCATCCATGATGAACTGATGGTTAGCAGTTTGTTTTCTGCCACACACATCATTTCCTATGTAAAGTTTCACCTTACCAGATACCCTTCTCCAGGTTTATAGTGTTCTCTACATATCTAATGCAAAAACTAACTTGTTATCCATTTTTTTCAACAAAATTTTATTTTTAAAAACTTTAAAAGAGTGCTTAGGAGATAACTGTTCAGTCCAAAGAGTTGTAGGTGTATGAGGTTAAAAAAAATACTAATTTGACTCTGATTAATCAGTGGCGGCTGGTGGAATTTTCTCCAGGGGGGCTATTAATTCAAAAAAATCCAATCAAACGTATACTAAGTTTTCTATATTATATTATGAAGCTCTAGCGGAAGTTCAATTGAAGAAACTCTGACTTACCTCCATCAATCAGAAGCTGATCCGTCTCTGAAGCGAGCCAATCAGCTTCGAACTACTCCACCATGAAGCCCAATCAGCGTCCTGCTTCCACTTTATAAACTCCCTCAAATCTCACCCCAGCCGCTATCCTGCAATCGCATGTCGGATTTCGATTCAGACGACAATTCACCCACCTCCATCCCCTTCCCCGCCATCGCAGCTGAATGGTCCTCCATGACACGACTTCACCTCAACCTCACCAGAGAGTATTAATCCCAGTTGTCACCATCCCCTGTCTCATCGCATTGGTCCGGCAGAAGACCACCATGTTGAGCCCGGTTCTGCCAGAGGTTTCTTCCCAAGGGGGAGTTTTTCCTCTCCACTGTCGCTTCATGCTTGCTCATCATGGACAGTTCCAGAGTCTCTGAGTGAAGCCTGGCGTCAGCTCCCTCAGTCTTCTAGTCCCACAATTCTGCTCAGCAGATCACCTTGTCAACCAGCTCCGATTAAACCACCACCAGTTTCAAGCCGGGGGGGAACATCCCTATTCTCACTCATCTACTCATGCATGTTAAAGCATAATTCAGCACGAATGTTCCTGCCGAGGTCTGAGCGCCAAAGACTATACTTTCTTATCAATAAATTCTTCTAATTATCTTTTCTCTCTGTGTGAGTTTTTCAGATTGAAATAATATTATATTATATTTTTTCTATATCAAAACTTTTATTTTCTGAGAATGTGTTTATGTAAAGGATATTCTTGGTTAGAAATCAACAAACATCTAGAAAAGGTACACTATATCGTATTATTTTCCATGTGAGTCCCAGATTGTTTATTCATCCTCTTCATCCTCATTCTTCTGCCTTTTAATCAGTCCTACCTGTCAGAGAGGTGTTTTAAGTCTGTCTGTGCACACTATATCCGTGTCAAATCACTCCGGTCACTTTTAAAAAACATGCAGGGAAAACTAAAAAGTGCATTAGCTGTCCCACAGGCTGTAAGGATTCCCTGCGTTAAATTTATCAGGTCCCAGCTCCTTTACATGCAGGGGTTGAGGTTAAGGATTTTTACCACTTGCCCAAAGGGCAAGTGACTTTCACATTTCATTTGCCCAGAAACAATTTTTACTTGCCCAGTATAATGTTTGATAAATATAGTTCCTAATATTCATTTTTGTATATATATCAATGAAACATGTTTGTTTTTTAAATGTTTTATGTAATTCAGTATTTTTTACGTTTCCAGGTTCCTGGTGTGTATCTGCATGCGTCAGATAATGAACTCAAGCCTACATTACCGTGTTAACATGCTTTTCAATCATTCCTGCACATTCTTTTCAAACTAAACTTTGCTTTAAACTGTTGTGTGCTTGGAAACATATAAATTGTAATGCTAAAAATCTAAAAAACAACTTGACAGGTTAAAAACTTAAGATAAATCACAAGACAGAAGTCAATGTCACAAATGAATAACTTTTATTTTAGAGTCACGGTATGTTTATACAAGATAATACTATTGATATAATGTGACTTTTCTAGAGAATCATTATACATAGTTATTTTATGCAGGGTTTCCACAGTCTTACATGATTTCAGAATTCCCTGACTTTTAACTGACTCAGGATTAGTTTTCCCTGACAAAATAAATGCAGCAACAAGACAATAATAATAACAGGTCACCAATTTAACAAGTTTAGCTCTATAACATTTAAATGCACCTCTCCAACGTCTAAGAGAAAAACATTTAATGACCATTTTTTAATATATGGCCTGCATCACTGTACAGAAGACTGCCATATGATAGCGCTTTCTAGCTTGTTTGTCGTTTTCGTAACTACATCAAAATTAAACGCTAGGTGGACCAAAATTAGGCCATCTGGCGGAAAATCACCCGGCTCTTTCAAATCACGCAAGAATGTGTACTAAACAACAAAAGTGGCGCCGGCAACGCTTGTGGGTCGTTTTCAGCAAATGTTGGTTATTTTAAAGTAATTTTGAGTGATGAATAATTTTTTTTTGCGATCATTGCTCTTGCCCGTCGGGCAAATGCAATGAAATTTGTACTTTCCCGACAATAAAAACTACTTGCCCCGGGCAATCGGGCGATGGTTTACATCGAGCCCTGACATGGATTTTTTCCATCATCGTCCTTCTCGTGAAATGAGAAGTCAGGAAAGATTCACTGAATTGTGTGAAATCTGCTCTTCAAGTTCAACTGTCATCGTGGCCATAATCTCTACCTCACTGCCTGACTGACTGCTAGCTACATCACCAATATCACTGTGACAGGGGCTAAAATTCCAGGAGCCCCAAAGCCTTTAATTTTGGCGATGCTGATTAGTAATATTTATAAATTTTCCCTAGCAACATTATACGATTCTTTTTAGGGGTGCTGTGAATGAGCACCCAAGAAGAGCAAGGATACGCTCTGTCAGTGGAAATGCACTGTTGAATGAGAGTCAATTGGTAGAAGTGTTGTTTTAATACTTCATATTACATGTAGCCACATACTATTAAGTGACATTGATAATACTTTTAAAATCTCTATATATTATTTATGGAATCTAGGGATTTAGTTGGAAGACCATGTAGGTATGCAGTTGGCCATTCATTCTCAAAGCTCAAACAACGGACTGAACAGAGACCTGCAAGACATTCAAAACTTTCGATATTATTTCATTTAATTTTTAACCTAATTCTGCTTTAAATGTCTCCATACTTTCATCACTGATCTGTTTGTTTTTCGGTTTTTCATGTTTATGTTTTCTGTCAAACCACTGAGGCATCAATGGATGTATTTATACGCCAGAAAAATCACTCAAAATTCAATTGTATTCCCTTTGAAGGGACTTAGAAGCAGCTAGTTGTGCAGAATATTATGAGAGGATCGGATGATTGGGTATTATCGATACATGCCAAAAGTTTCTGGATTAAAAAAAAGGAAACTTTGGCTTTGAGGACCTAAATGCAGAGATGAGTAGACAGAGGTTAGTTTTGCTGATTTGCTGATACCAGCCTGTTTTGTTTGTATGACCGCCATTGTGGAAAATGACTCGTGAAGTTGGACTAGCTAGAAGAGCGAGATGCACGAGAACGCTGGGACCCTTTTTCCACCTGGATCCCCGCTCTTTGTCGCCCTCATGTCCCTCCGTTGTTGCACAAACTAGCCCCCACTTCCTCACCGCCTTGGCCGTATCTAGACCCACAGCTAGTTCCTGATTGTCCCTCTTGCGTTGTGGCGTGGAATAACATAGCGCAGACCAGGCTTCAATATTGGGCATAAATCAAAAATATCTGCGACAAGCTCACTACGACAGACTGCTGCGGGAGGAAAACCAGCCCTTAACAATCTGCAGACAGACTAACTGGAGATTTTTGTTCCTGCACACCAACTACTTTGGTTTGATCAATGTTTATGACGTGAAATGTTTTTTTTTTTTTTTCTCTAGAAAACAAAACAGATCCCTAAAATGAAATCTTGTCTACTGACCTTCAACTAAAGGCTTTGGTGTAAAAGCATTCCTAACCTGCTTCTGTCAGTGAGGAAATTCCCTGAGCTCAGTTTTTTTCTCTGATTCTCTGACTTTCGTTTCTCTTTTCGTTTGTGCCCTAGTGGGTAAAAAGTTTAATAGTGGGCAGAACTTTGGCAAGCAGATCACTTTTGACTTAAAAGCAAAAACAGGAACCCAATTCAGTGCTGTGAAACCATCCCCTTTCAGAGGAGCATGAGAGAAAGCCCTGATCCACAGGAAGTGAGCTGGACTCAGCTGGGCAGGGGGCATTGACATTCTGCTGGGGTGCAGTCACGGTGTCATCCTGATCAGTCGTCTCACAGGCCCTGTTGTCAAACAGCTCTAACCAGTCATGTCATCTGAGTGAGTAATAGCCATGGCCTACGTTAGACATGAAGAAAGACTCTTATCTAGGGACGTGAGAACTCGCTGGTGAAGACTGACTCTGTATGGGAGGTGACCAACTCAGTGCCAACAAAATGTGACCTTAACTCCAGAGGTGATAGGTGGAGTAAAAACAATTCATTGGAGGCAGGATGGTGATTTGTGTTCAGGAAAACCCAGAATATAAGTTATACACACTTTCTGTGTCAAAATCTGCATCCTCCAGGAACATACATGGAATAAAGAAGCAAAATATCTCCAATAAAACTATCATTTAATATCAGTAACTTTGACAACAGTGGTGAAAGTAATGGCTTTACTCAATAACGTCAGTGTCATGATATGCTCTGTTAGCTGGCCTTAATTGCTCATGTTACTCACCTGCCTAGTTCTGCTCAGTCCCTAATCATCTATTATCTCATCCACCTGCCAATTTCCCTTATATTTGATCCAGCCCAGCAATCTTGGCAGATCATTGTTTGCTTCCTGTTTGTCCCCCATTTGATTTCTGCAATTGTCCTCACTGTTAGTTTTAATCCCTAACCAGCGGTGAGAGCGTTTCAGCATTTCCTTGTGATTCTGTTTTCCTGATTCCGTTCCTTCTCACCCACTGGCCCTGTCTGTGCTCGTCTGATCTGCCAACTTTAACCTCAGTTGGACTCCTGCTGGATTCTGCCTCTCTGTGCGTTTCTGTCTGAGCTGGATGCTCGACGCACGGGAATATGTACCTGCCTTCACGCACCGATGGATTCCTGGAACCTGGAGTGGACTGAACTGTTAAACCAGGTAAATGACTCGCTCTAATAATCATGCTCTGTTCAGATGATCGTGGTCACTTTCCTGTGTTTCTCCCTAAACCAGAGTGTCAGTGATTGGGCGGTGCCCCGCCTCCCTCCTGCAGTATTGTCTGCAGATCCTCAGCAGCCCACTTCAGTTCTGTTCTGGTTGTTTTTATTTAAATTAACATTTTGAACTTTCCTACTGCCTGTCTCACCTTGAATATTGGGTCCAACTTATTCATTTTCACATGTTACTTTCAATCTAACACAACATTTTATTACAACACAAACAATGAAAGCAACTTGGATCTGGTAGAGCTTGGAATCCTAAGGTTGTGAGCTTGAAACCCATTCCCACAGACTGCCACTCTGGGGTCTCTGAGCAAGACCCAAGGGAAAGTTAAATTATTTTATTATTAATTTAATCACTGATCTGTATCTGCTGAGATATGCATACATGATGCTAATTGGCTGAGGAGCTGCACTGTGAGCGGATTATTAGCATGCCTTGGTCACAGATTGAGAGGAGAGATGATGATGAAGAGCCACTGATTTATAAAGAATTTATCTGCATGGTTTACATTTTTTCCACACAGAAATACTGGGATTACATAGTCCAGCTGTTTTAATTTCAATTCATTTTATTTATTTTCTTTTGGAAAAGCGTAGACTTTTAGATTTAATTCTAATGCATAAAGTATTTTTTTATTTTTGATTAATTGCTCAAAAAGCTTTATTTTCAGACTTATGGCTATGTTAATGCTGATTTCCTTCATTTTTCTTTTATTATAAAAACAAAAAAGTCACATATGTATATAATTATGTATGTATGTGTATATATATATATATATATATATATATATAGATATAGACATAACAGACAATTTCCCTTAGCTCTACTTTTCTCATACTGTACCTCATCCAGAATATTTAGGTTATCCTGTAATGTTTTCTATATTTATTCTGCTATATGTTTAGGCTGCTGGAGGACATAGGGATCAATTCTCCTCATTCTGCTTCATTCTATCTCTGTTCTTCTAACCTGCAGTATTTATTGATGGTATTGTCGCTGTAAAGGGCTTTAAGATGGCATGTCTTGTTTAATTGGCGCTAAATAAATCAAGTCAATTGAAAATTAATTGAAAATGGTCCAGATTAGAATATACATTTTTTTACAGATGTGTAGTCCTTTTAATTACCTCCACCAAGGTGGTTATGTTTTCATCTGCATTGGTTTTTCTGTCTGCCTGTTAAGAGTTATGAATAGTTTTTGCTGACATTTACACAAATGGTCCCTCTCATGCCAAGGGACAATCCATAAAATTGCGGTGCTAAGCCATATCATAAATTGGATAAAAACATTTTTTAAAGTATTCTTTGACATTATTTCGCAAAAAAAGCAGTTCCTGCCTAAACAAGAGGGTGATTAATGACAGCTTCAGTATTTGACTCAAAAAATCAGTATTATACTGAAGCAAAAAAAATACAAAGACTCAAGAAAAGGGGCACCTTGCTTTAAGTCTTAATCTGTTTATCAGAGCAGAGACCAGAGAAAAAGAAATATCAGCTGTGCTGCTGCCATCAACACCTTTGTTCATAGATGTTCGAGGTCAGCCTAGTCCTGTCAGTGTAGTCCTGTTTCTCTGACTGGGACTGGCTGGAGGTGCTCTCTTCATCCTCTGACATGGGAGCTGGCTCAGAGCTTGTCTGCCTGGCTGTGTGTTTCCTGGACATGGCCGCCTGAGGAGGTGATTGGCAGTTGCCTTTTGTATCTATGCTTAGTTTTCTATGTCTGCTTCTGTCTCCTTGAACCCCAGTCGGCCTCAGCAGATGGCCGCTCACACTGAGCCTGGTTCTACTGGAGGTTTCTTCCTGTTAAAAGGGAGTTTTTCCTCTCCACTGTCGCTACAAGCATGCTTAGTGTGAGGGATTGCCTCACTGTCAATGAGTCGATGCAATCCACTGGTTTTCCTTAGATAGAAAACTTTAAGCTGACTGTATGATCTGGTGAACTGTAAAGTGCCTTGAGATGACATATGTTGTGAACTGGCGCTATAGAAATAAACTGAATTGAATTATCTAAATCAGCCTTATAAAAAAGAAAAAATAACTGATTTTACGCTTTACTCCCAGTGCCGTTTTGATCATTTATAATAAATTTTTTACTCCCTTTTAAAAGTGGCTACATTTTTTTGTTTAACTAATAAAATGAGATGACATGTGTTGTGAACTGGCACTATAGAAATAAATTAAGAAAAAACTATTTATATAATATAGTTTTCTTTAAAGCTCTGAAAAAAGGAAAGTTAAATTCTTTTTCATTTATATTTAAAAAGCCACTGCATAATTAGTTTGAATTGTAAATGGTTACTCAAATTGTACACCGACTGATTTTTAACTGAGTTACTTTTTTAGGAGAAATAACAAGTAACTATAACTATTGACAATATTAAAATAACTTCCCTTAAACAAACACTTTCACACTTTTATCCCATTCACAATAAAATAAGAGTTTTTACTGGCTTAACAAACACCTAGGGGCGAGGGGGACACTTCTATGACGCAGGACTATGTTCCCAAAGCAAGAGGTGCATGTGTGTCCCTTCTGCTTTGCGATCCAGCTCATCCTTCCTGTCGGCTGTGAACTTTGCCGGGGTGCTGACCTCTGACAGACCCTCTCAGGGGAAGTTAAGGCAGGACATCCTCCCATTCAGAGCTGCTGTCACAGTCGGGAAGGTGCTACAGCTGCAAAAAACTTCCTGATGCTCAGGGTCACATATGAGAATCTCTCACTGTTCAAAAAGCTGAAAAAAAAAAAAAAAAAGTGAGATGGTCTAATATTTATTCATAGTACAATACAAATAGAGAATCCAGTATTTAATACAAATGTGGATTTAAAGGAGAAGTCTGCTCATATTCAGGATTCAAACATCTGAAAGTACTTTAAATGTGAAATTATTCCATCCTGTTCAATAAATGATCAGTGTTTTTAATTCAGAGTAATTTTCATGTGAATGTGCTTTACTGGAGGCATCCATGTTGGTCAAAGAACACTACTGCCACCTACTGGTTTGTGACGTCACGGTGCGGTATCAGCTGTTGATCAAGTCCCAGTGCTGTATCTGGTGTTTGTCCCAACGCGCTATTATCCAAGTCATCTTGAAAACATTCTTCTTCCAAATGTTGGCTACATATTACAGGTTTTTTCTCTGGCCAGAAGTTCAATGGCAAATCCTCCCTCTTCAAGTTGGCGATCCAACGACCAACCCGTCTGTGGAGGATCAGGAACCAGAAAGGTGAAATCATTTTTTTAAGGCCTTTTAGGCTCCTCTCCGGTTGAATCACCTAACAGTTTTAGTGCTAAAGTTCCAGCAGACACCCTGTCTACTTTTAAGGCTAGGCTTAAAACTTTCCTTTTTGATAAAGCTTATAGTTAGAGTGGCTCAGGTTATCCTGAGCTATCTCTATAGTTCTGCTGCTATAGGCTTAGACTGCTGGAGGACATAGGGAGCCCTTTTCCATCATTCTGCTTCATTCTATCTCTATTCTCCCACTCTGCAGAATCTGTTAGTTCAATCTCTAACGTTCTGCTCTCTCTGCTTTTTCTCATAGTAGCTACATCTGGTCTGTTCCTGTTTGGCTGTGACTCCATCCTGGAGAGAAATATCAGCTGTGCTGCTGCCATCAACACCTTTGTTTCTAGATGTTGGAGATATGCCTGTTTTCCAGTGTAGTCCTGTTTCTCTGACTGTGACTGGCTGGATGTGCTCTCTTCATCCTCTGACATGGGGTCTGGCTCGGAGCTCGTCTGTCTGGCTGTGTGTTTCCTGGACGGGGCCGCCTGTGGAGGTGATTGGCAGCTGCTTTTTGTATCTCCGCTCCTTTCTCCTTGAACCCCAGTCGGCCTCAGCAGATGGCCACTCACACTGAGCCTGGTTCTACTGGAGGTTTCTTCCTGTTAAAAGGGAGTTTTTCCTCTCCACTGTCGCTACAAGCATGCTTAGTGTGAGGGATTGCTGTCGAGTCAATGAGTCGATGCAATCAGCTGGTTTTCCATATACAGAAAACTTTGAACTGTGATTTGATTAAATTGTCTCGGTAAAGTAACTTCATAAGACGTGTAGAGAATTGTTGCTCTATGACTAAACTGAACGGAAGTGAATGGTATGATTATGAGTGCAAAGAAAAGTGGAGCTGGTGTCTGAGTGTGGTTGTGCCAGCTGAAACTCCCAATCAGGTCCCAAATCTGGGTGTAGTGAAGGCCTCAGACCTGAACCTTTAGAGACTCATTAAGACAGCAAACAAAGTTAGCCTTTTAATTGCCTAAAGTCCTTCAATCTCCAGGATTGAAGGACTGTCTTGGCAGGACCTTGAAAATCTGATTTATCGGAATTGATCTCTGCAGTCCTTGCAGGTCTGCCTACAAAGTGGATCAGACAGCTGCATATGATCCAGAAAGCTGCTGTCTACGTCCTCACTAGAAATTGAAGAACACCACCCCAGTCCTAAAGTCCTTGCTAGGGATTCCTTTTTCTCATAGAACAGACTTTAAAATACATCTGTTTGTCTATAAAGTACTGAATGGCTGAGCTCCAAAATACATGACAGACTAGCTGTTAGTGGATCAACTACCACTACCATCACTAAGTTCTCCCAGCTCTAGTAGCTATAATCTGTATACCCATGACCAGAAGCAAACATGGAGGAGCAGCTTTTAGTTCATGTGCTCCACTAATCAAGGATAAACTCCTTCTAAAATGGGGAAACTGCATTTGAAAAGTTGCTTTAAACTGCAATTAGAGCATGGAAGAATAGATTCATCCTTTGATTTATCAACATATTTTGGCTTTCAAAGGGTGGTTTATTGGAACATTTGGACTAAATCAATTTGATGAGATCTGAAAATGGTATAATAGATAAATGACACAATCTGAGGACAGTTTTCGGCCGTTAGCTGTACCACAGTAACCTTTTTGTGGCATGGCTATAAAACCAAATATGTGAGTGAAATTACAGCCATGAACATAAGAAGAAAAGATTTATCATAACTTTCCATTTTGTTCTTTTTCTCAACCTCACATTCAACAGTGGGATACTGAAAGGCCAAACCTCTTGGCTTCCTAAATATTTATTTCCTCAATGTAAAATCCAAAGTTTACTGTTTCAATAGCAACAACAAATTGGATGTAAACTTTCATTGAACCTTATAGAACCACAAAGCCAGCATTAAGAAAAATCTGTATGTAACCACAAACCCACAGGAATGACTGCCAAGCTGAGAGCATGCTCTATGCACTCACATGTTTAATTAATTTCACATTACATATTGGAGAATGTGTTGTTTAGTTCTTTCTATTTTGTGGTTGCACTGTTTAAATTGTTATAAGTAATGCTCAATTGATTATGAAGTCTTCTCACCACAGTTGAAGAAAAGCATCTACTTAGGATCATTAATAGTGATAGACAATATTTATTAAAAAGAAATTGAGAAAGTAATCAAAAAATGGTTTATAACATAGAATGGTAGTAATAAGACCATAGCCTTGTGATGAGAGTTGCATAAGGTTAAGTCTAAAGTGTTTATTTTTGTAAATATCTAGCTCAGATTATCTTGAGCCATGTCTATGGTGATGCTACTAAAGGCTTAGGCTGCTGGAAGACATAGGGATCAGTTTCCCTTCTCTGCTTCATTTTATCTATATTCTGTAACTATGCAGTATTTGTTAAGTCAACCCTCTAGCTTTATGTTCTCTCTGCTTTTTTTCATTAAGGTACCTAACTATGTTAGGTCCGACTCTAGTTTTGTTATGATGACATTCTGGAAAGCAATATCAGCTGGGCTGCAGCCATCAACACCTCACATTATGTGTGATAGAACTTGGCGTGTTTTTCAGTGCTTAGTCATGTCTTTCCTAGACCCAGTGCTGTGGCTAACTGTATGTGCTCTCTTCTCAGTTTGAGAAGAAAACTTTATCCAGGCTCATCTGCTTAACTGTTCCTTACCTAGACAGAGCCACCTATGGAGCTAGTTTACCATTACTTTTACAATGGGTCGCATTTTTGTAGAAAATATTTATGGATAAGTGTTTCTATCTTAATTTTCTACATCTGTCTCTGCCTCCTGGAACCCGAATTGGACTTGGCAGAATGCTGCTCACATTGAGCCTCTTTCTGCTGGAGGTTTCACCCTGTTAAAAAGGAGTTTTTGGTTTCCACTGTCGCTGCATACATTCTCGGTGTTACTGATTATTTATTTACTTTTATCACTGGCTTTTAACATCTAGCAGGACTAAGTTGTTGTGACCTTGTTTATTTAGCTTAAACTAATTTGTATTATTGGTTTATTTGATATCTTTATGTTGTACTTTATTCTTTTATTGTGTTTTATTATTTTTTTAGCTATTTTCAGCACTTTTTTGCAGCTACAGCTGTTTTAAAGCACTCTACAAATAAAGTTTATGATGATTTTTATGTATGGTGATGTTAGGCTTGATTTAAAATGTACTGAGCAAGTGTGAGTTAGAAAGTGGCTTAGCTTTCACAAAGTGCAATTTTTATCCTCCCATTGATATACGTCATTCCGGGCCAGGTGCTAACATTAGCCCACCTTTCCATCTCCACTTGGATCCCAATTTTACCAGAAAGAGCGACTCCAACAATTAGGGACTCACATGCAGGCATTCCCTAAGTGTGACGGCTTGTGTAACGTTTTACCTATATTGTGTAAAACATCAGGTAACAATAGGAAATGAACCGCGGCTAACTGTGAATGATGCTAATGCTACATCCACATAAATGTGCATACAAAGAAGTCAAGTACTCATGTGTACTCCTGCTTAAAAAAGGGTTAAAAGGGATCCAAATGAGCTCCTTTAAAAAAAGATTTCCATAAATTGATTGAACATAAATGTAAAGACAATGACAGTATTTTTGTAATGTAAAACACCAGGTTTTGACTTCTTTAAAGATATATTACCTCTGATTAGGGTTGCCAATCCCTGAAAAAAAGGGACCCCTTATTTGCGTGCCAGCTGACCCGATTGCCTTTACCCCTTCATTGTTTGCTAATATTGTTTTAGCCCCCCTTTGTGTGTGAAATTGTGCTTTTAACTATTTCACTCAAATTTGAATTGAATTAGAAGCATATTTGTGAGTGACATGAACATAATGAAAACAAATGATTGTCCAGCTATTCACTTTAATACAAAATAACAAACTTTGCTGAATAAAATAAGTATCTTAAACATAAGCCTGTCCTGCTTTAACTTCAAAGTGTAAAAATGAATATAAAAAATAAATAACTAGTGCACATTTTTGGTGCAACAGCAAACTTGTGCAAACTTGTAAACATATTTGTCCCTTAAATGCAATGACTGTAGGCTACAATTGTAAAACAGAAAAAAAAAAAAATTAGCTCAAATTATGTGGCGATTGCCTACTTTTTGCACTTGTATTTCCTCTGAGCTCTTTCAGCAGTGAGGTGTCGTTTGTCTTTTAGTGCTGCAGAGTAAAACTGAGTAAAGCAGCGTTAGCATTTAAATAACTCAGTTCCTCCCCCAGTCTAAGTTTTATTTTCTGTAAGTTTTGTAACTAACGTCCCCTTGTTCTTTGTTTTCCATTAGCATTTTACTCACTATATTTTTACTCTCACAGTAAAACGGGACAAAGTCCTTTTCCACTCAATACATGACAGGTACGTATATATTTCTAACTATGGAGCAATTCAGTTTTTCAAGGGACGGTTGGCAACCCTAACTCTGATCATCCAGCCATTTTAGGAAGGAAAATATAACAAACTTGCTTCCCATTCACAACCTAGATTTCGTAACACTAACAAACAGGAAGAAGGGCTTATTGGGCACAATTTGAATATTTTTTAGATCTGGGTTGTATTCACTTTTGTTATTAGATACACTATATTGCCAAAAGTATTTGCTCACCCATCCAAATTATTGGAATCAGGTGTTCCAATCACTTCCATGGCCACAGGTGTATAAATTCAAGCACCTAGGCATGCAGACTGTTTTTACAAACATTTGTGAAAGAATGGGTCGCTCTCAGGAGCTCAGTGAATTCCAGCGTGGAACTGTGATAGGATGCCACCTGTGCAACAAATCCAGTCGTGAAATTTCCTCGCTCCTAAATATTCCACAGTCAACTGTCAGCTGTATTATAAGAAAATGGAAGTGTTTGGGAACGACAGCAACTCAGCCACGAAGTGGTAGGCCACGTAAACTGACGGAGCGGGGTCAGCGGATGCTGACGCGCATAGTGCGAAGAGGTCGCCAACTTTCTGCAGAGTCAATCACTACAGACCTCCAAACTTCATGTGGCCTTCAGATTAGCTCAAGAACAGTGCGCAGAGAGCTTCATGGAATGGGTTTCCATGGTCGAGCAGCTGCATCCAAGCCATACATCACCAAGTGCAATGCAAAGCGTCGGATGCGGTGGTGTAAAGCACGCCGCCACTGGACTCTAGAGCAGTGGAGACGCGTTCTCTGGAGTGACGAATCGCGCTTCTCCATCTGGCAATCTGATGGACGGGTCTGGGTTTGGCGGTTGCCAGGAGAACGGTACTTGTCTGACTGCATTGTGCCAAGTGTAAAGTTTGGTGGAGGGGGGATTATGGTGTGGGGTTGTTTTTCAGGAGCTGGGCTTGGCCCCTTAGTTCCAGTGAAAGGAACTCTGAATGCTTCAGCATACCAAGACATTTTGGACAATTCCATGCTCCCAACTTTGTGGGAACAGTTTGGAGCTGGCCCCTTCCTCTTCCAACATGACTGTGCACCAGTGCACAAAGCAAGGTCCATAAAGACATGGATGACAGAGTCTGGTGTGGATGAACTTGACTGGCCTGCACAGAGTCCTGACCTCAACCCGATAGAACACCTTTGGGATGAATTAGAGCGGAGACTGAGAGCCAGGCCTTCTCGTCCAACATCAGTGTGCGACCTCACAAATGCGCTTCTGGAAGAATGGTCAAAAATTCCCATAAACACACTCCTAAACCTTGTGGACAGCCTTCCCAGAAGAGTTGAAGCTGTTCTAGCTGCAAAGGGTGGACCGACGTCATATTGAACCCTATGGATTAGGAACGGGATGTCACTTAAGCTCATATGTGAGTCAAGGCAGGTGAGCAAATACTTTTGGCAATATAGTGTATCAATGGCTGTGTGCTGAGTTATTTCATACACTTACGGCTCTACTTTGTATCAGTGAATCATATCTCATTTGATGACGATTGAGTTAGACCTTCTGTGTCATTATCATCTGGTTTCAGTGTCGGGCCAGATAGCTTTATTATAACTCAAGAGGAGTATTCAATTACTTTTTTTCTCCTGTAACATTTCTCTATTTGACAGATAAAATAGTCATTGCTTATAGTGGTACCAGGCTGCCTTAATGCCTCTGTTAGAGACAGGAAAATCCTTATTTGGCCTGATTAGAAAGAATACTTAATCAAAAATAAGACGTCCCTTCATCACCAACCAAACTACGTAAGGAGGGCCCCCATGGCTCATCTCACAAGCCTTAAAGTTTAATTGACTGAACTGCTGAATGAAAAAGAGAAACTATGAATGCAGTAATGTTTGATTGGAAAGTACCTAAACAAGTTATCTTGGTTTGAATTGTCCACTTGTTCTACTTAATGTACAGTCAACTTTTTAATGAGACAACTATTTATTAGCGCAGTTTAAAAGTCAAGCATTTGTTTTTTATCCACTATTCATCTCATTCATGGTGCAGCTGCTGAAAGACTAACTGTGTGGAATCACTGAAGTAGTTTGTTTTAGTTGTGGTTTATTCCCCCTTGCTGTGTTTGGCTGCAACTGGCCACCAGAGAAGCAACACTGCCCTCTAATAAAGGCTTATTAGCGGAACTAAAAGCGGATCATTTAAGATCAGTTTAAGAGATAGAAGGTTAGTATGTTTTATGTGGTAAAATTATAAAATTAGACGCCCTAGACTTCCTGCCTAAACCAACAACAGAAAACAAACCTAAAAGGGGGCAAATATACAAAAAATTGCAATCCCAACCCTTTTATAGGGGAACAGAGCACCTCGTCTCGGCCAACAATTCCCTTTAACAACCCCCCCTTTTACAGACATAGGCCAGTATCGGGTATTGCAGGATAACAAAGAAACCAAACAACCCTCATCCCTAAGGGGTGGACCCGCTCATTAGGTTCAATTTGCATGTTTTTGTGTTTGTCTGTTTGTCTTGTCTTTTGTGTTTCTCCCTTCCACCACCAGGAGGCGCCTGGCTCCGGTTTGCCTCCTCACACACCTGCAAGCGGTTGCCTCATCATCGGACTGCTCTTAAGCTGCTGGTTGCCACTGCTTTGACGCCAGAGTGTTTGCCAGTTTGGGGTACTCTAGCCAAGCCTTGTTTATTCTGAGCCTAATCTACATTTTTGCCTTTTGAGTTTTTGTACTCTAGCCAAGCTGAGATCACATTGAGTTTTTACTGAGCGCTTGTTTCTCCCTGAGACTAAACTTTGTTTGCTTTTGCCTTTCGGCAGGATGCCTTCCTGCAAACTGGACCTTTCCGGATCGACTTCTCCCAAGTGGGATCACTGAGTCTTACACTGAGCGACGGATTCTAACAGGAGGTTTGGATTCAGTCATCTTTCAAAACGCTGAGATCTCTGAGTAAGGAAGTCATCTTCACCACGATCCGTTCAAGTACCACAGGAAAACTGAGTTGCAACCAGTGGCTGCATCATTCCACTCCGTCCGAGTTCTGGGTAAACCCTGTTCCACCCTCCACCGAATCAAACAAACTCTGGAAGACCAACACACAGACTGGAGTCCACGTGTCTCTTCTTCTCAGGAAACGTGAGTGGCAACAAATCCTCTCCTTCAAGATTAACAACTCCAATTTCCCACTGAGCCTGAATCTAACAGTCTGTCTTCCCCTCGTCTTCCAGTTCCTGGCCGAGCAGAGTTCGGAGGAACTCTGCACTGAACTCAAAATACTCTTCGATAAAACCCGTTGAACTTTTACTCTGTGTCTCTGTTTGGCTTCACTGCATGTGGGTCCGAGCCTTACATAAAATCATGACAGTTTTCTAAGCCAAAACAAGGCTTTGTTTTGGTCCACTCTATAAAGCCTCAAACTCAACACTATTCCTGACATTTTGAATTGAAAAAGCTTCCTGGATGGGAAGCGAAACGTCTTCAAACTTGGAAACAAAGTCCAGTGGATTGTTTTTTTTTACTTTTTTGGAATGACTATGGCCTGGATGACTGAGAATCTTCACCAGCGTACAACAAGCGAGCTTTCATTTATTCTAAACTTTAATGAGATCAGGTCCACAGAAGCCCCGATATAGGAGTACTTTCTAAGTAAGGAAGCAGTTAAAAGTTTGTTGAATCGTAATTGGGCTGTACTTATATAGCTCTTGTTCGACTCAGGAGACTTGACCAAAGCCCTTTACACTGCATTCAGTGACCCATTCAGTCACACTATCATGGTGGTAAGCTAAATATTAGCCACAGCTGCTCTGGGGCTCACTGACAGAAGTGAGGCTGCCATTTTTTTCTCATGTTCTGACTGCAGCTGGAATGTCTTTTCCAAAAACACACTGACATTGAAAGCAGGAGCTGGGACTTGACCCCATGACTCTTTGGTTGCAGAACAAAGTATTTAAGAGCTCATTCTACAGGATTGCAAAAGTTTCTTTAGCTTTAAATGTGTGTGAGCATCAGAAATTTAAATCGGCACACAAGCCTTTGGTTTATGTTTTCTCTAAGTTTCTTAAACGTTTGCAGATCAGAATTTGAACTCGTATCTTTTGAAAATCACAGACTTCCAAATTAAGGTTGAGGGGAATTACTGTCTTCTGCAAAGTGCCCTTCTGCAGCCTCCACCATGGTTGGTCATTACCAACAACACACATCCCCAGTGACAGACTAATAATCAGTGCCACTGTGTGACTCATTCTCCAGCTTTTACTCTCCATTCTGGGCTGGAGGTTGATGACCAGTTCTAAGCAGAACCAGAGCTCTGTCAAACTGGCTGCTTGTGGATAATGACTTACTCACCTGGGTGACCAGTATCTTTAGGTTAATAAAGTGTTCAAATTCCAATTAAGCAATTTTGCAAAACTTGTATACAGTGTAAAAATAATCCAGAAATAAGTAAAGAAGATTGGAAATTAAGTGTATTTTTTCCCTTAATTTGAGTAGGTAAATAAGATGATTTGGCAATGGAAGGAGTATTTTTTACTCTTAAAAGAAGATGATTGGATAATATGCACTTGCACCAAGAAAATACAATTGTTTTTCAAATTTTAAAGGTTAATTGACTTGTTCCATTGGCAAAGTGTCTCACTTAGTTCTTAAATGAAAGAGAAATGTACTTATTTTAAGAAAATAAAATAAGAGGGCGTCCTCTTCCACAACATCTTCGTCCCCGCTTTGCTCCTCTAAATAAAAAATGGATGAAGGAGGAGACTCATCCACAACCTCCGACACTAAACTCTCCTCCTCTTGCATGTTTCCTCTGTCCATAGCGTTCCTTTCGTCTGGTTTGGTCTGCCGCGGTTTCCGTAGACTCGTGAACGCGCTTTCAGGAAATCCTATACACTACTGTTTATGCTCTAAAAACATTCTAAATGACTTTGTTTCGAGTAAATTCTGGATGCTACCCACTCAGGACACTTGGAATACATTGGACGAGCAGTATGGAGGAATATTGACACGTTTTTTGTGGACTTTTATGGACCTTTCTCCCTCGGGCGCCATAGACCTCCATTATTTGAATGTCAGCAGACAGCAAGAAGCCTCCCAGATCTCCAGATGCATTTGAGATATCAAAAAAGTACTCCAGAGTGTTGTTCAGCATGGGGGTGAGTAGAAAATGAAGGCTAATCATGTTTTGGGTGTACTATTCCTTTAAGGGTAAAGAACATTTATCTTTTTCGTTTATCAAATGTATCACACTGAGCCTGGTTCTGCTGGAGGTTTCTTCCTGTTCAAAGGGAGTTTTTCCTCTCCACTGTCGCTACAAGCATGCTTAGTGTGAGGGATTGTATTTGAGTCAATGAGTCAATGCAATCAACTGGTTTTCCTTAGATAGAAAACTTTGAATCAATCTGACTGTATGATCTGGTGAACTGTAAAGAGCCTTGAGATGACACGTGTTGTGAATTGGCGCTATAGAAATAAGCTGAATTGAATTATCTAAATCAGCCTTAGAAAAAAGAACAAATAACTGATTTTACGCTTTACTCTCAGTGCTTTAAGTCTTAATCTCAGAGCAGAGACCAGAGCAAATGATATATCAGCTGTGCTGCATCCATCAACACCTTTGTTCATAGATGTTCGAGATCAGCCTAGTCTTGTCAGTGTAGTCCTGTTTCTCTGACTGTGATTAACTGGATGTGCTTTCTTCATCCTCTGAAATGGTTTCCTGGATGGAGGTGATTGACAGTTGCCTTTAGTATCTCTGCTTAATTTTTTGTATCTCTGCTTCTGTCTCTTTGAACCCCAGTGGGCCTCAGCAGATGGCCGCTCACACTGAGCCTGGTTCTGCTGAAGGTTTCTTCCTGTTCAAAGGGAGTTTTTCCTCTCCACTGTCGCTACAAGCATGCTTAGTGTGAGGGATTGCCTTCCAGTCAATGAGTCGATGCAATCAGCTGGTTTTCCTTAGATAGAAAACTTTGAATCAATCTGACTGTATGATCTGGTGAACTGTAAAGAGCCTTGAGATGACACGTGTTGTGAATTGGCGCTATAGAAATAAGCTGAATTGAATGATCTAAATCAGCCTTATAAAAAAGAACATATAACTGGTTTTACGCTTTACTCCCAGTGCCGTATTGATCATTTATAATACATTTTTAACTCCCTTTTAAAAGTGGCTACATTTTTTTTTTTGTTTAACTGATAAAATCAAGTAAAAGGCTGTTTCTAGATTTACATACTTGAGGTATTTCTTCTATTATTAAGTTGAACCAAAAGCAGGAAGAGTTGAAATACATATTTGACACCTAATTTTCCATGATCCTGCTTTTGCTGAAAGTTTTTTCTTTATAAGTTTATGATTAATCTGGAATAATTACAAAACATTAACAGAGTTATTGTTATTTATCATAATAAGCTGGTAAATATCATAGCATACTGCTGTACAAAAACTCGCTCCTCCAATATTCACAGGGAAAGTTTAAAAGCTCCACCTTGGGTACGTAGCCAAAATCCCCTGGAAAAGTGAAATTAAGCAGAACACCAACATTATAAAGTACTTTCATAAATGCTTTATTGAAGAAACTGATTTACGCAATTAAACTTTCGATATGCATGCTCTTGTTTTTGTTTTTACTTTGATTTTAGTGTTTTAGATGATTAATCCTGGTTTCATTTTAAGCATAAGACTAATAAATATTAGTCTACCCTTTCTCACCATTGTGTAACTGTTTGGACGTTATCCAAGAATTATTACCTTTTTAGTCTCATAACATTCGATGATAACGTATTACATGTCAATATTCTTAAAGGATGATTTACTATTTAAAAACATAGAAACTTTAGAAATGCTTTAACTAGATCAATCTTCCTATAAGTTTTTTCCATTTCTTTTAATCTCTTTATGTTTTTACATTTTCATAATTTTCCCATCAGAGGTCCAGGAGAACAAAATTCACTTTTTTTCTCCCCCAGGCTTTAATGCAAGATCTGTTACCACTGTTCAGAGTTAAATCACTAAAGCCAGTTTTATTATGTACTGGTGTGTGGTATAAACTGAGAGATATTGCTTTCAAAAATATAATTTTAATAAAGGAAATCTCCTGGCAAGGGTTTCCCCTTGTCCTCAGATGACCGACTGAAGGTAAAGTGCAGTTCACATTGAATGTTCCCCTCTTTATTTGAGGCTGCTCTGCTCAGAGGCTCTGCTTGGCATCTGCTTTCCTCTGGTTTTCCAATTTGGCTTGTAGCTTGTAGACGTGGCTTTGGAAAAACCATGACGGAGGCACATTTGTAAACTCTTGACATGAGAGCCTCCAAGAGTTCGTTTGATGACTTTACATTGCACACAGAGGGCTTTAAAGGAAAAGTCTGGTCATATTCATTTCTTAAAATACTTTGAATATGAAAATATTCCATACTGTTCAATAAATGATCAGAGTTTTTAATTCAGAGTAATTTTCATGTAAATGTGCTTTACTGGAGGCATCCATGTTTGTCAAAGAACACTACTGCCACCTACTGGTTAGTGACGTCACGGTGCGGTATCGGCTGTTGATCAAGTCCCAGTGCTGTATCTGGTGTTTGTCACAACGCGCTATTATCCAAGTCATCTTGAAAACATTCTTCTTCCAAATGTTGGCTACATATTACGGGTTTTTTCTCTGGCCAGAAGTTCGATGGCAAATCCTCCCTCTTCAAGTTGGCGATCCAATGACCAACCCGTCCGTGGAGGATCAGGAATCAGAAAGGTGAAAGAACTCGTTTTTTTTTCCACTTTTACCCGATGTATTCCAGCATCCAGCTGCCATGCACGTGGGCATTGTCAGTTTCACTATAGCTCTGGTGAACTTCAATGGTGAAGTCCTCTGGAATTCTTCAATAATTGTTGTTGATTGCAGATGTGTCTAGTAGTTCCCATTGATTTAGCTTGTAAAGCGGGGAGAATGGCGCTAGGCTTACCGCACCGTGACATCACTGCTGGAAGATGGCAGGAGGGAGGGGCTACTATATTTGGGCAAAAATGGCCGCTCCCAGACTCAGTGATTTCAACAAATATTGTTGTTTTTATTTTTTTACTGATTAACGCTAAATTCATTAAATCACCTTGAACGAATTAGTTTTAGGTATGAATAATGATCCATTGATCATTCCTTGCTGACCGCACTTTTCGTTTAAAGACACAATTCTCTTTATGTTACTTTGGGTTGTTGAGTTAGAAGAAGTGACTATTTGTATTTCCGTTTGGTTTAGTGTTAAATTACGTATACAGCCTTGTAGAAACTGAGCCTCTAGAACAATAGAAATATAAACTTCAGACAGAATTAATTCAGTTCAGTTTATTTCTACAGCACCAATTCACAACACATGTCATCTCAAGGCACTTTACAGTTCACCAGATCATCAGATCATTGATTCGAAGAAAACTAGTTAAATGCATCGACTGATTGACTGGAAGGCAATCCCTCACACTAAGCATGCTTGTAGCGACAAGGGAAGAGGAAAAACTCCCTTTTAACAGGAAGAAACCTCAAGCAGAACCAGGTTAAAACAATTGGAAAAAGTGGTATACATCTTTAAAATATGTTTAGAGAATAATTTGCTCAGATATAATTTAACATAAAAAGATTTTTTTTATGGTCTTTTTTTATTTCTAGTCTAATTGAGATAAAAGGAATAATATATTAAATTAATAATTACATTCTTTTGAAAATGTCTACAACAGATTATAGCAATATTCATGAATTTTCTCTTCACTTCAAGCCCAATACAAGCGTTCAGTCTTGATGCGCACATCAACCAATAAAAATGCTGTTGCTATCGTCGATGTAGATCAATAGAAATGCATCTTTTTCCTCACTTCAGAGGAAAGCCTGTCCAAGAAGGGAAGCGAATGTGATCTGGATTATACAGTTTGAATAGAATTAAGTCTGTAAAAAGCAATCTAAAAACACAGCAACTTAAAAAAACAACTGAAAATATAAAATCTTTAAATTTACATTTTCAAAAAAATACTTAAAATTAAAAATATAAAATCTGCATGAATGATAAAACATTCAAAATAAATAGAAAAGAAATTAAAAAGAGAAAATCTGAGGAACAAAAAGTCACTCTCAAAATCTTTTTTTGAAATAAATTTAAAATATTTTATTTCTGGTTTACATATTGCACACACTTTAATTCACAAAATGTATATTAATGAAACATGTTCTTTGCTCGCAACAATAAATTCACTCCACATTTCGAAATTATCTAATGATGAGTGATAAAACATTTAGAAAAATAAATTGAATTGAGGTTTCTGTAGGCGGAGACCTCAGACTGTTTCTGTGCATCAGAGTTTGCATTTGGCTTATTGTACAAGAAGGCCTTTTAAGGGAACTTGCATATTCTTTTATATTTACACGGAAAAAAGTAATGCAGCCGTTTTAGTCACTTACTTAATCATATTTAGTTACTTTAACCATGGGAGGCTCTAGACAGGGGCCAGTGGGGGCCAGTGCCCCTGTGGATCATGTCCTGGCACCTGTTACGGCCCCTGCACTGAAAACATAATACTTAAAAGAAATTCTAATGATATTCGCTGGAACAGACATGGGAACTGTTAGGTGTTTTGGATTTATTTCACATTTTTCTTTTAAAAAATTCTGTTTTATTAATTATTTAAAGACAAAAAGGGGATAGCTTCCGTGGTATGGAGATAGGATCCCAGTTTTAACCTGCTACATGTTTTTTTCAAAACAAATAAAAACAAATACTCAAATTTTTACAGCTGAATTTATCCATTTTTTTTAGTTCTCATTCTGATTTTATAGAAAACTGTAATTTTAACTTATATGAAATAAGAAATATGTAAAATTCCTAAATTCTGAATGTATGTTAACCTAATATTCTAATTAATAGCTTTATTTAACCTTTTAGATATTTATTTAGTTACTGCATTTTTATTTGATTTGATTTAATGAACATTTTTAAGCCAAATATTTATTTTTGGCTTGAAAATGTTCAATTTTATTTCATGCAGCTCTCTTAATGTATTTGAATCCCTTAGTACGCTTGACTTTAACACTATTGTTTCATGTTGGCAGGGTAGGAAATACCAAAAGCGGTTGCATACATTTATTCAGTGCAGAAAATGTTGCCTTTTCTTTTCTTCAGGAGTTGAGCTTCTGCTTTGAGATTCTTTTGTTTGTTTCTTCAAATCAATGTGGAAGTAATTGTTTAGAAATAAGCAGCCCTGTGCAGCACGGCTTGAACTCTCAGTTTGTTCTCTGTTTTACTCTTTTCCAGCTGAGCAGGAAGTGATCACTGGAGCCATCAGTCAGATGGCAAAAATATGGGCACTGACTGCTCTCTGTTAAACCACATGGATAAGTCAACAGATAGAAAAGACAAAGAAACCAAAAACACTCACTTAAGTAATGTCCCAGAGAAACACCTTTAAAGAAAGCATGGCTGTTTGATGATGGGAGGAAGGTGGAGTGGCAGCAGATGTTTTTGTCTGTACTGTAGGCTCTTGCATCTGTTGTTAATTTCTGCAGAAATCTCTTGAAATAACATTTATTATGTTACATAATTATTGATTGGTGTTGCTGTGGATAATATTTCTGCAGCTATCACATCTGAATCTTTCTTTTTCATGATTGCATTATAATTAATTTCACAATGATAGATAATAGCCCAACAGATTTTCTTTCACAAGTAGACCATCATGGCGGTTATAGGGTTCCTTAATTTTGTATGAAACGTCATTAGAAATTACTTGAAGAAAAAAACATATTCAATGGACGGAAAGGGAGGTGAGTCATGGAGTCGTGGTAAGAAAAAAGGAAAGGAGAATGGGAAAGAAAAGTGGGGAGGGAGGAAGAGAAAGACAGAGAGATAATAAAGGAGATTAAAAAAAAACAGATAAATTACTTGAAGTCTGACTCTACATCTGCAAGGAAGGAAGGGAAAAAAACAAACATAACACATCAACCAGTAGAAAAGAGTAAATATCCCATAGATACACAGTAAATACATGCATCCAACATCAATAGCAAAACACATGAAGATGAAGACAATGTTACATAGAGCTATTTATAGTTTAAGCTGCAGCATAGTATTAAACTTCACTGTGTATCCGTAAACACCTGGATCCAAACACCTATATGGTGCATAGGCATGAGTGTGCTTGAGAACATAAAGAGTATACAGTAAGGCTCTTTCAGCAGGAAGATATGCTCAACAGCAGCTGTGAGGGGCCCCAGACCCACCCCCAAAAGTCCAGGGCTGACACAGAGGAGACAAAAGCCCTGCTTAAAACCTTCTATAACTCTGTATACAAAACAACAATAAAAGTTGTCTAAGTCACTGTATATTAAACCCCATGCACCCTTTCATCCTTTTGGCACCTTGACTATTAAGCCAATGTGACAACCGAACGTTTTCCAGTGTGAGATCGATAAAGTCTGTCTTATCTTTTCTTATGATATTTAAAGGCACCACAGAATAAAAGGGAGAAAGGGAGGGCCAATATAAGGAAGGCAACACCCACCCGATATGGATAGATGAGAGCCCTGGGCCCAGAGGCTATGGGGCTGAAGACCAAGGAGCTGAAGCAACAAGGCCTCAGGCTCTGGAAGCAGTTGGTCATGTTCAAGGCAGACTAAGCTGTAGGCCCAGAAAACAAAAGCCACCCTCACAGTGCAAAAACTGTCTAAATATGTCATTTTTTTTCTTAAAATAAGTGCATTTTCTCTTGAATTGAGGAGGTAAGTGAAACACTTTCGCCATAAATAAAAAAAAAAAAAAAAAAAATATATATATATATATATATATTTCAAGTGCATCCTATCTAATCTAATTATCTTATATATATGAGTAAAAGTACTCATTCCATTGGAAGAACATCTTCCTCAAATTGAAGTTAACACACATTTTTTACCCATTTCTAAATATTTTTCGCAGCGCAAGATCAGACAAGAGCCAGAGATTTTCTTCATAAATTAAGTGTATTTACCCTTAATTTGAGTAGCTAAATGAGATAGTTTGCCAATGGAATGAGTATTTTTCCTCTTAAAAGAAGATGATTTGATAATATACACTTTAAATAAGACAATGCAATTGTGTTTTCTTATTTTGAATATAAATTCTCTTGTTCTTTGAGTAAAATGTATCTTTTTCCTCCTTAATCCAAGAACAAACGCACATATTTTGAGAAAAAAAAATACTTATCTAGATCTCGTTTTTTTCCAGCGCAGTAGCCTTTGGGAATGAGATGTACCCAACCTCACACAGAGAGAAACGTGGGCCATACGGCTGTGGATAGAGGTACCGGCCACCTGCAGGAAGCATTAAGATGGGAGGGAACAGGCCCCTCTAATATTAGGACCTAAGATGGTCCAGTAGAAGGGGAAAGCCAAACTTGAGCAAAAAACTCAGCAAAATTACAAACAAAAGCACACACTGAAGATGTTATACATACGCTATCCTACCAAATCCATCCCAGGTAGACGCTGCCCAAATGCTCAACTGCCACAACCCTAGGAGGGATACCTGCAGTGCCAGCCATGAGCTCTCCCTGAAACCCCACTTAAACAAGCTGTAAATAACATCTCAGAAAGGCAATTTAAAAAAAGAAGTGTATTGAATAGAAATGTAACTGCTTTGCTTTATATTTGTGTGGCCAGGTAGACCACAGATGGCCCAGGGAGGATTTGATCCCACAGACTCCTGCATTCTGACCAGTCATTCAAAGGAATGTCCAGAAGTCCTGCTGAAACATGAGTAATTTGTTGTTCTTTAGGTCAAAGAAATTATGTTCGGCATAACTTAGCTTTAAATTAAGGAAAAAAACTAAATCAGGGAGTATGTAGAGTGAGATACTGATTGTTATCTAACACGGATTGGTCCTCATTTGCAGGCTTCTGAAACAAGCCAGACCTGCTTTAGTTTGAAAAATTGTTCCCGTATTGAACTGTCTCTGACCTTTCCTCTAAATCCTGGAAGATTCCTCCACACCACATGGCAAAGTTGGACTTGTTCTTGGCATGCTTTCTGTCTAGGGTCAGACCTGCTCTTTTTCAAACGTCAAACCGGGTCTTTGTCCGTGTTTTAGGACCACGGTTTGGGAACTGAATGCTGGGGGAGATCTCACGGCGCTGTCTCTCCTCGAGTCAGCCCCTCAGGGCTTCTCCCATCTCCCTCACTCTGTAAAACAGAGCCTCTTACCACAATGAGAGGGATTCAAACTGGAAACATTTGGAAGATGGGATTATACCAGTCCTCAAATCGTGCCCGTGCAAATCTCTGTACTTTTTCTAGATCAGATAAAGATACTCCATGTTTGCCCGTAAAAACGAAGAAAATATTGTTGAGATCCTTAGAGGAAATTTCTGTCTCTGTCAGCCAATGTCTCAACTCTTGTTTTATTTCCTAAATTCTTGCTCAATGCAGTCAATTCAATCAACTGTTTTTCCTTAGATAGAAAACTTTGAATCAATTTGACTGGACGATCTGGTTGAACTGTAAAGTGCATTGAGATGACGTGTTGTGAATTGGTGCTATAGAAATAAACCGAATTGAACTGAATTGCTATAAAAATGAAAACTGATTCAGATTTTTTAACTGTAGTATAAAGAAAACTGTAGCTGTTTAATTAATTCCTTTATTTTACATTCCTATAATAAAACCCTCCTGATCTGTTTTTTCTCTGTGGGGTTTCAAACATTCATAATGATTCCAAGGCTTTGCTGAAGATAAGAAATACAGTATTTACCTGTTTAATACCTGATTTGACCATTATTATCTGGTAAGACTGACCTATGATCGTATATAAGAGATTTGTGCAAACATTATATTTAAAAGTTTCCTAATAGATTGGTCACATATTTATTGCAACTAAAGGAAGCAAACTGTTTTTTTTTCTTTTTTTCTTTCAGATCACAGGGAAAAGTGATCCTAGTGACAGGTGCTCCAGAATCATCACCCCGCCTGGATGCAGGAGGCTAATTCACCTGCTGTCTTTAAAGTTGTAGGGAAGCAGCTGTTCCAACCGTTTCATTTCTGAATTCTCCCGAGTGGTGCCCGACTTTACACGAGTGAATAAGGGCAGGATTGTTTTTGGCGGAAGATTTGCAAGCATGTTTGATTGTAGCCGGCTTGTCGGCTACTCTTCTTGCTAACCAGTTAGCAACTTAGCGCTAGCAGGTTTCCATTGTCGATTAGTCGATGCAATCAACTGGTTTTCCTTAGATAGAAAACTTTATATCAATCTAACTGGAGCTATAGAAATAAACTGCATTAAAATAAATAGATTGTAATCAGGTTTTCTGTTAGTACCTGCTCAGTGATTAAAATAATCCATTCATTTCCTGCTTCTCTGCTCAGAAATATTGATTGCCACAGAATGTCTGATGAAAAGAGGCAGAGAAATGATGGAGTGAAGCTTCACACTCTTTTCTCACACATGGATATCAACAGTGAGATCTCAGCCCTCTACAGTCTGCAGCATCTGTTTAATGAAATGACAGCTGCTCCTCCACATAATATGTCTCATAAAAAAATCCTGTTTGCTGCTTGAAATAAACAATTTTCCTCCATGCTGCATCTTTATTTTTCAAACTGGGTATAAAAAATAGCAAATTGCTGCTGTGATATGAAATGAAAACCTTTGACAGTCCTGCTTTCCTTCTCCTCCTTTCTGTGAATGAGGTTAATGTGTCAGAGTAACATCAGCAGCTCCATTTTGTATTAAACTCTGGCTGTCAGTGAACCTGTTTCCAAGGCAGCATCCTCTGTTCTCTCTTAATCTGCCTTATGTTCCTGTTTGAGATGGAAGCCTAAACTGAATTAAACCCTGCTATAAACCAAGCTTTTCCTGTCTGATGATAGTTTTGTCTATGTATGAGGAATAAGGTATATTCAGGTTCATGTTCAAGATTTAAATATTTATTTCATTAATGAAAACCAGTAAACATTCAATATGTTTAATAAAAAACAATGATTAGTCTGATAGATCTAAATAATGTGTAGAAAGAGGATAATATTATTTTGATTACGCTAAGTTTTAATTGTTGATTATTCAACGGATTTTATCCTCTGAAAATATTGAAGGGATTTTCGATGTTAGGTTGTGTTAAAGTTTTTATACACAGTGTGCAGAATTATTTGGCAAATTAGTATTTCGGCCACATCATCCTTTTCAAACATGTTGTCCTACTCCAAGCTGTATAGGCCTGAAAGCCAACTACCAATTAAGTAAATCAGGTAGTGTGCATCTTTGTAATGAGAAGGGGTGTGGCCTAATGATATCAACACCCTATATAAGGTGTGCTTAATTATTAGGCACTTTCCTTTCCTTTGGCAAAATGGGTCAGAAAAGAGATTTGACAGACTCTGAAAAGTCAAAAATTGTCAGATGTCTTTCAGAGGGGTGCAGCAGTTTGGATTTTGCCAAGGTTTTGAAGCGGGATCATCACACAATCAAGGCAAATACAGTAGCCAACAGGGGCGCAAGAAGCATGTCAAAAAAAGAAGACGCAAAATAACTCTCCATGAATTGAGAGGGATCAACTGTGAAGCTGCCAGGAAGCCATTGGCCACCAGTTGTGCCATATTTCAGAGCTGCAACTTGTCTGGAGTGCCGAGACGCACAAGGTGCTCAATACTCAGGGATCGGGCGAAGGTAAGGAAAGCCGAAAAAAGGCCACCTTTAAACGAGACACAAAAGACAAAACATCAAGATTGGGCCAAGAAATATCTGCAGACTGATTTCTCCAAGGTGTTTCGGTCTGATGAAATGATAGTGAGTCTTGATGGTCTAGATGGATGGGCACCAGGCTGGATCAATAAAGGGCAGCAAGTTCCTTATCGACTCAGATGCCAGCAAGGTGGAGATGGGGTAATGGTATGGGCTAGGATCATCAAAGATGAGCTTGTGGGACCTTTTCCGGTTGAAGCTAAAGTCAAGATCAACTCCCAGACCTACTGCCAGTTTCTGGAAGACACCCTCTTGAAACAGTGGTACAAGAAGAAGTCGTCATCATTCAAAAAAACCCTGACATTCATGCAGGACAATGCTCCGTCACACGCATCAAAATACACCACAGCGTGGCTGGACAGAAAAAGTCTAAAAAGAGAAAAAATAGTGACATGGCCCCCTTGTTCACCTGATCTAAGCCCCATTGAGATCCTGTGGTCCTTCATGAAATGTGAGATCTACAGGGAGGGAAAACAGTCTCTGGGAGACTGTGGTGGCTGTTGCACGCAATGTTGGTCACAAACAGATCAAGACAGTGACAGAATCAATGGGTGGAAGGCTTTTGAGCGTCATGGTGAAGAAAGGTGGCTATATTGGTCACTGATTTGTTTTTTGTTTTTGTTTTTGAATGTTGCGAATGTTTATTTCTGAATTTTGAGTTGTTATTTTGGTTTACCTGGTGAAAATAAACAAGTGAGATGGGTATATATTTGTTTTTATTGTGTTGCCTAATAATTCTGCACAGTAATATTTACCTGCACACACAGACATCCTCATAAAATGGCCAAATCTAAAAAAACCCACATCAACTTCCAAAAATATTAAACTTTGATATTAAGGAGTCTTTTGGGTCGATTGAGAACACAATTGTGGCCCAATACTAAAATTAATCCTCAAAAATACAACTTTCCTAATAATTCTGCACACAGTGTAATTATCAGCATATATAATATAAAATTAGCTTCACCGGTCTGTCTGTCAATCTCCTGCTCAATTCTCCTATGGCTTGAGAATTAGACTAGACTAGTTTATTTATATAGCTCATTTCAGTAGAAAGAAAAAGTGCTGTACATTAGAAAAAACAATAGATTACAGTGGCATAAAAGCAACACAAATGATTAAACAGAACAAATAGAGTAATTAAAATAAGATGATTTTAAATATTAAAAAAACATTAAATGGCAAATAAAGGAAACAAGACCCGAGAATATCTACATCTATCCACTACCCAGAAACTGGAGAGAGCGTGCTGTCTTTCTCCAGTCATGACCACGGCCTTGAACTTGAAGGAGCTCATCTCCAGCCCTGCATTAGTCCAGGACCGGTAGGAGCATCCTCCTTCCCATCTCATCAAATATTGAATCTTGGTCAACCCATATCCAAAGAGCAGGGGTTACACCGCTTACATTATATTGATGTAAATGGAGCATGAATGGTTTGGACATTGTGTCAAGTGACACCCCAATAAACATTTTACCATACAGAGTTGCTTCTGGGAGCTTTAGGAGTTTACGGTAACATGTTGTCATGATCTTGCTGCTGTGATGACTAGCTTTATTACTCATTTCATTCTCCTGCCTAGCTCCACCCAGTTTCCCATTACCGCTCATCATATCCACCTACTCCTGCCTCTGTTTAAAGGCACACTATGCAACATTTTTCAGTTAATTAATGTGTTCCATAACGTTTTGGATGATTAAATGAGTAATTTCAGGTTGAACAAAGATATTCTCGGCCGCCCTGGTGGTCTGTGGGGGAAAAACCGCACTTGCAATTGCAGGAGCACCGACCCGCACCCACAGGCTCAGAAGTCTCGTGAGAGTCAGTCTTGCTTTACGGCCGAGAACTGCTACACCCCCCAGTTAAAAGCCTGCTCGTTGCTAGCACAGTGGTGATCTTTGTGCAGTTATGCTACGTTCACATCGGACGCAGCAAAATCGTGTCTGCTGCTTCATTTTTGCTGCTTGTACCAGTTAGTTCTGACGCGCGGCTGAAGCAGCTTTGCTGCTCTGGCTGCGCGGTGCAAAAGCGTGTCTGATGCGCGTTGGGCGGAGCTTCACTATCATTTCTCTGCCTTGCAGCTATATTTGCTGTGATCATTTGGAATAAAGTAGTTTTAATATGTGTTTAAATGAGAAAATACACCTGAAAACGTAATCAGTGCCGTCAGTTCATTCAGATTATTATCCTGCCTTCAATATTTTTTCTGTCGGAGCCGCTCAGACCCCCACATACCAGCGGTGCGCCGACAGAAGGAACCCCTTCATCAGCAGCCTCTGGCCAGGTCACGTCCTCGCGGTTCACCGCGGCAGCTGGTAGGTGTTTTTGATCTAAATAATCCAAACTGCATATTCTGCCGGCAGATTTCTGCATTTTAAGTTGTTTAGGAGGAGAGATCATAGCCTCTGATCATCAGCGCTGTGTCTCTCTCCCTGCTTCAGCTGCTCAGACGTGCTGCGCCTGCTGCCTCAAAACGCGCCGCGGGACCTTTTGCTGCGCCTTGACGCGCGTCAACCATTGACTTTGCATGTAAACTCGCTACTTCTGTCGCGCCAGCTGCGGTGTGAACGCAGCATTGGTCATTCGTTGCGTTCGCCTGTCTGCTAAGCTCAAAACAACCGCGCCTGGCTTGACGGAGAAACCAGGAGAACAGCTGTGCATATTTACGACAGTGCACTTTTACTTTCGCCCTCTGGGGGGAGCCTCGCTGGAAAATCAACACCGGTTGCATAGTGTACCTTTAAGCCGCTTGCACCCAGTCATGGGTGCCAGATTATCCTTAAGCCTTTATTTTGAGAGTTTTCTAACTTAACTGATTGTGTTCTGACTGCCTTAACCAACCCATTCTGCCTGTTGGACCTCTGAGCCTGCCTGTCTCTGTTCTGATCTGTTTGCCTGACCTTCAGACTTCTGTTGGATTTTTCTTGTGGACTGTATCTGGATCTGCCTCCTCACTTCACCTCTGGATTGTCCTGCCTTCCTTTGTCGGCTTGGATCTAATCTCCTGTCAGTTCTGCAGTCTTCTAGACTTCAGCGTCTGGAACTTTCTGTGTGGCAACCGCTGCGTCTTGTCAGCCGACCAGCTAGAATCAACCTCGTGCTCTGGGCACGGCCTGATCTTTAAAACCAGGTTAGTGACTCCTGCAATGCAAACAAGATGTATGCTGTGCTTATACAAAGACCGGAGGGCCCCCAGTAAAAGGCTCTAGATCAGGGATGTCCAAAGAGAACCAGTATCCTTAAACCTTTAGTTCTCCAGTGTACTGCAAAGGCCCTAAGTATTTACTTCAGTTGTGTCAAAGCAGAGAAGCATCTAAAAAGTGGGTAGACAAAGCACATGTGGAACAGTTGGACAAACTCTTATGAACCTTAGAGCTGGTTGTAGTGGGTGAAACGTGTCCATGTCCAGGACGAATACACCACCGCACCTCCTGAGGCCAAGGTTAGGCTAGTGTTCGTACTTTGCTCCACAGAAACCTGAAAAAGGTCTTTCCAGTGAGGCTTATGAGTGTGAAACCCTGGTAATGAAGCAAATCCTGATCTCTTATGAAGGGTCAATACCACACTGGTCTGCAATTTCAGGAATTTGAACTGAGCAACCTGGCTGGACCTAGGACAAGATAACTGGATATGCTGGATATGGATCTCCAAATGTGACCTTCGAATTAAATCAACCTACCCCAAGACTTATTCCTCCCACACAAGAAAGAGGAAATTCCAAAGGCTATATTTAATAAGTAGCAATGATGATAATAGTGGTTTTGAGGACCCAGATGCAGAGGCGAGGAGGCAGAGGTGAGTTCTTGAAGATTTAATGTAGTACTCACAGGCAACTGAGGCAGGAATCCAAATATCCAACATAAAAAGTACAGAAAAAAAAAACAGAACCATGGAGACATCAGGGAAAACATGCATGAGGAGCCAGGAAAAGACGAGACAAGACTAATGAGCTGATTGGGAGCAGGTGCAAACAGAGGCTTCTAGAAGAAGCTAGGGAAAAGGAGACCAACACAAGAGGGCAGAGGGAAACCAAGAAAAACCTTAGAACTTAAATATATCCAGAAAACACCACAAAATAGGAATAAAACCAATAAAACTAGAAAACAAAGAAAAACATGGATAACCGTGAAACTGAAAACTCAAAAGAAAACTTAACAGAACCAAAACCGTGACAAGTGGTGGCATTTCTAAACATAGAGAGGATAAAAAACTGGACTGCAAATATTTAAGGTATTTCTCATGTTGACTTATTTGTCTTACATTAGAGCATCTGCTCCAGTAGCTTGATGTAAATCTCAGAGGATAAAATGCCATTTTGGCACTCTCTATAGACTGAAAGTTTGTGGTAATCAGTTAGCTATTACTGTTGCTTTCGAGGGAGCCACAGCTTAAAGCAAAGGAGTTCAATAAGCTCTAAGCAGAACACAAAGCTGCCATTCATTTCTCTTCCTCTTTGTATTCCTGAACCCCCAAAAGGGAAATCTCATTCTCTTATCCTCGAGAGCTTCATCTGTTTCCCATTATTGAGTGGGATGGCTATTTGTTAGCCAAATATAAGTCAGGTGTCCTTGGAGACAAGTGCACAAAGGATCCCGCTTGGAGGCTGCGAGTTAATTCATTGCTTTGTAGCCTCCTCCCACCACATAGCATCAAGCTTTCACATTGCTTTCCCAGGTCCCACCAACATTGCATGTCAAACGGCACTGGCACCTTCTGCAGTTTGTGCGAAACCCCAGCAGGATATTGTTATTGCTCTGAAAAAGTTTGACTAAGCTAGATACACTGTATTTCACTTATCACCACAGAGGCCAAGTTAGGATGGCAGCATTTCATTCCCTGTTCAAGTATCCTCCCCCCTATAGAAAGGGGCTTTCAGCTGAAACGTTTCTCTTTGCTTTGTTGTCAGTGAAACCTTCCTGGACATTTGGCATGCTTAAGTATTGTACATAAGTTTTTATTAATAACAAATTTTACTTAAAGCTACAGTGTGTAATTTTCAGCGACATCTAACGTCCAGACTGCAGACTGCAGCAACATGAACATCTCCCCCCCCCACCGCTTCTCCCCCCCAACAGTACGGCGAGCGTTACGGGACAAATGTCTTCCACGACGTCCGCATCACCTACCTTCTCAAGTGATGAGGTTTGTTTACATAGACAATTTTACAGATAGTATTTCATTAGTCTGTGTAGGGTATAGATTTCATATAGACTTAAAGGTACACTATGCAACCGGTGTTGATTTTCCAGCGAGGCTCCCCCCAGAGGGCGAAAGTAAAAGTGCACTGTCGTAAATATGCTCAGCTGTTCTCCTGGTTTCTCCGTCAAGCCAGGCGCGGTTGTTTTGAGCTTAGCAGACAGGCGAACGCAGCTGGCGCGACAGAAGCAGCGAGTTTACATTCAAAGTCAATGGTTGATGTGCGTCAAGGCGCAGCAAAAGGTCCCGCGGCGCCTTTTGAGCAGCAGGCGCAGCGCGTCTGAGCAGCTGAAGCAGCGCGTCGGGCGCTTTTAAGCATCTGACGCGTGTGACGCTCCGCAAACGCGCTGCTGCTCGAGATGCTGGATGCGCCGCGTCAACCAATCAGAGAAGCTGATCTGGGAGCTGGCAGGGAGAGAGACACAGCGCTGATGATCAGAGCGCTATTATCACTCTTCTTAAACAGTTTATTGACGCCTAAATTAACTTAAAATGCAGAAATCTGCCGGCAGAATATGTTTGCTTTAATTATCCTGCTGCCTGCAGTTTGGATTATTTAGATGAAAAACACCTACCAGCTGCCGCCGTGAACCGCGAGGAGGCGACCTGGCCAGAGGCTGCTGATGAAGGGTTTCCTACTGTCGGCGCACCGCTGGTATGTGGGGGTCTGAGCGGCTCCGACAGAAAAAATATTGTAAGGCAGGATTGTAATCTGGAGGAACTGACTGCACTGATTACGTTTTCAGGTGAATTTTCTCACTTAAAAACAGATTAAAACTACTTTATTCCCACTGATCACAGCAAATATAGCTGCAAGGCAGAGAAAGGATAGTGAAGCTCCGCCCAACGCGCGTCAGACACACTTTTGCACCGCGCAGCCAGAGCAGCAAAGCTGCTTCAGCCGCGCGTCAGAACTAACTGGTACAAGCAGCAAAAATGAAGCAGCAGACGCCATTTTGCTGTGTCCGGTGTGAAAGCAGCGCTGCACAAAGATCGCCACTGTGCTAGCAACGAGCATGCTTTTAACTGGGGCGTGTAGCAGTTCTCGCCGTAAAGCAAGACCGACTCTCGCGAGACTTCTGAGCCTGTGGGTGCGGGTCGGTGCTCCTGCAATTGCAAGTGCGGTTTTTCCCCCACAGACCACCAGGGCGGCCGAGAATACCTTTGTTCAACCTGAAATGACTCATTTAATCATCCAAAACGTTATGGAACACATTAATTAACTGAAAAATGTTGCCTAGTGTGCCTTTAAACAACTTGCCGTAGTTACTTTCGAGCGTAACGGGCGATCTCGCAATCGCTAGTTTGTTGTCTCTGTGCTGCCGTAGCGCAAAGATGTCTGCCTCCATGGCTGCGAGACCCGCTCCTATGTAATTATAAATAACGAACTCTAAGGCAACGCAAATATTAAGGTTAAGAGGCTGAGCTCGTAGATGATGATAAATAACATAGTTATGTATAATATGCAGACATGGGCAATGTGGAGTCAACAAGTCATCTCCATGTCATGTATTTAATCTACCCAGCCAATTAACCAGGTGAGTCCAATCTGCACAGGTTAATTCACTGTGAAGATTGGACTCACCTACTTCAGTGGCTGGGTAGAACAAATACATGACATGGAGATGACTTGTTGACTCCACATTGCCCATGTCTGATAATATATTACATTTCTGACTGTATATCCCTGTAATTATTACACACTAGCTTTAAATGAAAAGTTCGGTCATATTCACATTTCAAACATCTGAAAGAACTTTAAATCTGAAATTGTTACAAACTGTTCAATAAATGATAAGTGATTTTAATTCAGAGTAATTTTCATTTGAATGCTCTTTACTGGAGGCATCCATGTTTGTCAAAGAACACTACTGCCACCTACTGGTTTGTGACGTCACGGTGCGGTATCGGCTGTTGATCAAGTCCCAGTGCTGTATCTGGTGTTTGTCACAACGCGCTATTATCCAAGTCATCTTGAAAACATTCTTCTTCCAAATGTTGGCTACATATTACGTGTTTTTTCTCTGGCCAGAAGTTCGATGGCAAATCCTCCCTGACGTCACTGCCGGAAGATAGCAGGAGGGAGGTGTTACTATATTTGGGCAAAAATGGCCGCTCCCAGACTCAGCGATCGCAAAGAAAATTATTATTCTTATTAGTTTTTTTTTATAATACTGAATTCATTAAATCCCTCTGAACATATTAATTTTAGGTATAAATAATGATCCACTGCTGCCTTGCAGCAAGAAGGTTCCTGGTTTGATTCCTGGCACGGGGTCTTTCTGTATGGAGTTTGCATGTTCTCTCTGAGCATGCGTGGGTTCTCTCCGGGTACTCCGGCTTCCTCCCACAGTCCAAAAACATGACTCTTAGGTTAATTGGCTGCTCTAAATTCCCATTAGGTGTGAGTGTGTGTGAATGGTTGTTTGTCCTTTTTGTCATGTGTTGTCCAGGGTGGACCCTGCCTCGCCCGTAGACAGCTGGAGATAGCACCCCTCACCAGCCCACTTGGGATAAACGTTTAAGAAAATGGATGGATGGAAGGATCATTATTCCTTGCTGACTTTAAGCTGTATGATTTTTTTCATTGATCCTTGCAATGGACCCCAAAGACACTTATTTAGGTTGTAAAAACATCCTTCTTTATTGCTTTATAAAATATTGTAGATTTCCCACAGAATAACACTGAATTCTTCATGTCTTAAACTTTTCTTAAAAGTCCTAGCTGCACCCTGATGGAGATAATATGATTAAATTGTTGTTGCACGTAAAGAACACATTTTGAAAATGGAGATTTGAAGAAAATACATTTTGTTTGCATCAAACAAGGCAAATTCCAGAGTTCAAATGTCAGTCTGCAAAGTCCACCTTTGTCATACAGGTGAGTGTAACCGCTTCATAGATATCACCAGTAATGCAATCTTGCCTACTGTGTGTGATATGGTACCTACTGTAAAAAAAAAAAAAAAAAGTAATTGGGTTTAGTTTGAATTTAATAAGAAAAATAAAAAAGTAAAAATAAACTATAAAACATTAAAATATAAAACCTTTGTAAGCTAATTCAAAAAATGAAACATTAAGTTTCTTTATCAGCATTAATGCTCTGAGGGGTTATGTTGTAACAAAAAAAAGTTTATTTGTGTCTTTCTGCTTTCCCAAATTTCTTACAGAAGCACTCTTTGGATTTATTTTGCCATATTAGGGCGAGGGTGTGTTTTTGGTATTTACAGTGAACTTAGTTTTTGAGATAACTCTATTTTTTATTTAAATATTACCAAAGTATTAAGATTGTGTTCTGTCCTCCAATACCATTGGCTTGAATTTTTTATTTTTATTTCATTTTTGTTGTTGTTGTTGTTTTGCATTTTATAAATTTCTCTTTTTTAGGTTGAGTTTAAGGAATTGGATTCTTGCCACAGAATTTGATTAAGAAATTAAACTTCTATTAGTCTATATGGATGTTTGCAAAAAGATTGCATTGGTCAATGTACGCACCAAGAGCTGTGAAGAGAATGTGAAACACTATTTTAAAAGAATGCACACTGCAAAAAAATCTAAATCTTGATAAGTCATTTTTTCTTAAAATAAGTGCATTTGTCCTTGAATTGTGGAGATAAAAGTGACATTTTGCCAATGGAACAAGATTTAGATTTGAAATAAGAAAACACAATTGCATTGTCTTATTTCAAGTGAATACCATCTTATTATCTTATTTTAAGAGTAAAAAAACTGATTCCATTGGCAAACGATCTCATTTACTTACTCAAATCAATGGTAAATAGACTTAATTTAGGAAATTTTTGCTTATTTCTAGATCGTTTTTCCAGTGCAATTTATAAACCCCAATCTGAAAAAGAGAATATTAAAGAAATCCAATTTGAAAATATACGATAAAAAAATCTCAAAAATTTAATCTAAAAAAATTTATTCTCCCCTAAAAAACTGAAGATGAAATGGAATAACAATATTTAAAAAAGCAAAACAAAAACAAACAACTGCAAAGTGACTCTCAAAACGCAACAATTTTTTTCAATGTTTAGTTTTTTTTGGATTGCATTTTTTTTTTTTATTCAATTTACAAATCAGTTTTTCTGTTTTTTATTTCCATTTACAAAACATTTTCTTTGCTTGCAGCAATAATGGCACAGTTTTCTGGCAAAATGATACATTTTTCAAAGATAAAACATCCATAGAACATCTAGAGTGGTGCAGCATAAAAGTGATAAATTGTATGTAAATAAGTGTTTCATACATTTTGACTGGTCCAAAAATGTATGACTATTACCTCTGGTTATGATGTCAACATTGAAGTGAAAGGATCCTACATTGTACTAGACTGAGTAGTAGTAGTAGAGAGAGCTCTGGTGTTGCAAGATACTGGTAGCTCCATGATAGAGATTTGAAATAGCCTCTGTTAGATTTGATTCGAGCCAAGGGGCCAAGAAAGCAGGCAGGTTAACGCTTTTCTTTTTTACTGGAAGGTTGACTGTTTGATTTAATTAGTATTAGCACACCAGGAAAACAGTACTGAATGAAAGTGAGCACCTGAATGCACCACTTGCTGACCTGGAGGCAGTGGCGTGTACAGACTTATTTAAGGGTAGGGGCAAAAAGAAAAAAAAGGGCAAATATAGGGCATCCTCACCACTGTAGAAGGCACTTTAGTGAGCGTTTTTGCTCCTGAAAGGGCGCAGTTGTTGGCTCCCGAGAGGGCACTTAAGCACGATTGGGCCACGAGGGGGGATGGCCACCCTCTCTGCCTTCGTCTGTGCACATCACTGTCTGGAGGAGTTAGACTTGTAGCTAGGGCCTTTAAGGTTAGCACCTTAGAAGTGGGCAGTGGTAGCCTAGTGGTTAGAGCATAGAGCTTGGAATCCTAACGTTCTGAGTTCAAGCCGCACTCCTTCAGACTGCCACTCTGGGTTACTGAGCAGGACACTTAACCCCACACTGCTTCCCAGGCGTCCCAAGATGAAACCCTGCTGCTGCCCAAAGGGATGGGTTAAATGCACAGGTAAATTTATCCAATGTGAGATCAATAAAGTTCAATTTATCATTTTTGTTTATTGCAAGAAGTTGTTCATATCAAACAGATTAGCTGGTGCACTGCAAAAAATGGAAATCTAAATAAGTAATATTTTCTTAAAACCAGTGCATTTGTTCTTTAATTGAGGAGGTGAGACAATTTGCCAATGGAACAAGACAATTTACATTTGAAATAAGAAAAATCAATTGCATCGCCTTATTTCAAGTGCATACTGTCTATTTATCTTATTTTAAGAGCAAAAATACGACTTTCATTGGTAAATCATCTTAGTTATCTACTCAAATTAAGGGTAAATACACTTAATTCAAAACATTTTTTATTTATTTCTAGAGTGTTTTTGCAGTGTGTTCATAGTTAACAAGACGCTTGAGTCAAAGGCTATTGAAAATGTCCTTTTGGTTGCTTTGTGAAGACATTTCGACACAGATCCAGGTCTGTTGACTTTTGAGGCTAACAGCTGATCAACCAGGAGTTGATGACAGCTGCTGTTTCTAAGCCCATGTTGGTCCATCCTCTATTGAGCTTTCCAAAAGTTTTCTCTCTCCGGTTCTTTTTCCTGAAAAAGAGATCACTCGGGACAAACTCTTTAAATAACACTTCATAACTTATATGTATAACCATGAGACATGACAACAGATTCTGATAGAAAAGTAATCTTACTCAGATCCGAAAGGTTGCTTAGAGTTACAGAGGGCAGCTGCTTATCAACCAGGCTCACATCTCTGGAAGCATTTTATACATCTCCAGTCTGCCACATCATCACATCATACATGTTTGCAGGTAAGGAGACATCCATGGCTCCAGCCTTATCAAAATATTACACTTTGTTCATAGCTGAAGGACACGACTCTCATTCCATTAAAAAATCTTTGCCACATACAGAATGAAGATGATAACTGTATATATCCGGACCAAGGGACTGGCCTAATTACAGTAGATAACCTATTGGGGAAAACATCAGTTCTGACACGCAACAGGCAGCTAATATTAAGATGTAATAAACTCACACATCATCAATGATAATTATCAGATAGTTTGATATTACAGGAAGTTTTGATTTAGGCTGTTTAGATTTTATGCTCATTATTTAAAAAACACTAAGACTGATGTCATCCAATGTGTTTCCCCTTGTAATGTAATAAAGATGGAGCAGACAACCGAGAAATTTATTGCACAGCAACAGCCAGCAGGTTTAAATGCTGTTAGTGATTCCCATTCTAACCAAAACAATGACTGTGAGCAGTATTGTGAAAGTGTGTCTGTGTCTGTCTGCTTAGCCAGTTAAACCTCAATGCCCTGAGCATTGGACCATGGAGGGGAATGTGCTTTGGGTCACGGACAGGTCGTTTGGCTGGTCGGGGCCATCTACCGCTGACATACCCCTCCTATTAAAGGTTGGCGAGAACCAACTCATGTGTCTATGACCCGTCAAAGTGAATACTTATTGAGTCAGTGACCAAAGATATTCCTTTTTTTTCTAAAAAAAAAAAAATTTTGAAATATTTACATTTTATTAATCTTATTGCTTCATGGACAATTGTCCCAAATGATGCAATATGTAAGGTAATAAAGACATTCCAAATAATAATAATAAAAGTAATGTATCTTTATTTTAATCCTAATGAAATTGCAAGAAATGTGTTGATGTTTCAGATCTGATCATTGCTCTGAAACAACACAGCTTAAAGTCCCTTATAATATTCTTATGGCGTTGAATGATGGACTGGGGTGGAGGTTTTTGAGGACCCAAATGCAGAGATCAGGAGGCAGAGGTGAGTCTTGTAGATTTAATAGGCAACTCAAGCAGTTTAGGAGGACGATCATGCCTTCCTTTCTATTTTCAGAAGGTAGATTGAAGAGAGTCCTGCTCTGTGACAAACACATGAGCAATTTCAAAGCAGCATTGAAACGAAGACTTTATAACACATAGGTCATCTCTTTTTTATAATTTCAGACTTTTGTAGGTAATTTTATACACTGGATTTTTCTTAAAGGAGAAGTCCTTTCACCAAGGAATAACCAATGAGCTATTATTTATATCTAAGACTAATACCTTTGCAGTGATTTAATGAATTAAGCATCAATCAGTAAAAAAAATAAAAACAATAGTTTTTTCGTTGTGTTTCGTAGTGACCATCTTTGCCCAAATATAGCAACACCTCACTCCTGACATCGTCCAGCAGTGACATCACGGTGCGGTAAGCCTAGCGCCATTTCCCCTGCTTTTAGCTTCTTGTTGTCTGATGACATCTTTCCTCATCTCTTGATTTCAGCTGTGATTGTTGCTTTGTACCTTAGTTCCTGAGGTCTCTGACAACACTGTCAAAGTTGACCCACCTTTGGTTCCTGTCAGGGGGGGATTTACCATTAGGCGATACTATGCAGCTGCCTCGGGTCCCAAGTTCCTGGGGGCCCCATGAAACTCCTTTTACATGTAGGGTTACAGCTATTCCTTATTTGTGCACATTAATTATGTTTTTGATAGAAATCCTTTCATTAAAATGCCATCAGAACGCTAATAATATTAAGTGTGTCTACGCCCCCCCCCCCTTCAGTGTCCACCATATTGGATCAGTCCATTTGTTGCACATGTTCAGAAAGGTCAGCAGACAGCAGCAAACCATTTGAAAACAAACCATGCAAAGAGCAGTGTTGCTAACTTAGTGCTTTAGTTGCTATATTTAGTCAGTTTTCAGACCCCTCTAGCACTTTGATTTCAAAAAAGCACCTAGCGCCAAATCTAGAGACTTTTTTCTGCTACTGGAGACTTTGGAGACAACATCTAAAAGCAGCGAACTCTGCTCTCCAGAGCAGGTAAATTTATAACTATTTGTAACATTCTCCCCGCTTTACAAGCTAAATCAATGGGAACTACTAGACACATTTGCAATCAACAACAATTATTGAAGATTTCCAGAGGACTTCACCATTGAAATTCACCAGAGCTATAGTGAAACTGACAATGCCCACGTGCATGGCGGCTGGATGCTGGAATACATTGGGTAAAAGTAAAAAAAAAAAATTTCACCTTTCCAATTCCTGATCCTCCACGGACGGGTTGGTCGTTGGATCGCCAACTTGAAGAGGGAGGATTTGCCATCGAACTTCTGGCCAGAGAAAAAACCCGTAATATGTAGCCAACATTTGGAAGAAGAATGTTTTCAAGATGACTTGGATAATAGCGCGTTGTGACAAACACCAGATACAGCACTGGGACTTGATCAACAGCCGATACCGCACCGTGACGTCACTAACCAGTAGGTGGCAGTAGTGTTCTTTGACAAACATGGATGCCCCCAGTAAAGCACATTCAAATGAAAAGTTACTATTAATAAAAAAACACTTAGCATTTATTGAGCAGTACGTAATAATTTTATATTTAAAGTGCTTTGAGAAGATTGTTATCTGAATGTGACCAGGCTTTTCTTTAAGCTATCATAGTTAACAGGACTGAAAACTGGCATTTCATCTTCTGGAAATGAAGTGAAAGTAAACATCGCAATCACGAAACAAACTTCAAAATATGGGTAATATATGTTGCCCCTAAGAACTGTGAAAAGTTAATAAAAAATTACTTTACAGGAAAGATAAGCTCAAAACAATCTTGTGTGGCACATTTCATAGCTCAGACAACTTTGGACATTTACCACCAACCGTTATTGTTTCTGAGTTTGTAATGTTTTATTGCTGTATTTTGTCATTTTTAAATAATCTAACCAAACTGCACTGTGTGTGTGTTGCCTCTACTCTAAATAGTTATGCCCAAGCATTGTCTCTGAGCTAAAACTGTAAGCTGCCATTCTCAGTATTTCCCAGATTCCTGGTTATAAGCAAAACAGCCCAGACAACATAATCACAGTGTGCAAATGTTTAGAGCTGCAAAACAATATTCAAAGGTCATAGCACTGGCTTTGTCAGTGTAGCAGCTTGGTCTGTTTACACTTGGAGGAGGAAGAAATGTCAAGCGAGGCTGCAGCCATAGTATGTGTGTGTCGATTACTATGTGCCGTATACATTCTGAGGGGAGGAATGTAAGTGGTTTTTTCAGCTAAATGGTAACAGCTGTTACAGAGTGAAATGTTTGATGGAGGTCGAAAAAGCGGTCTGCTTCTATTTACTTTGGCCACAGAGTCAGTGTGGGAATACTTCAAACGAACACGATCTGCCATCAGACGCCAGGCCCAGTGGTCAACATTCTTTGGTTTGATGCAGCAAGACGTGTGGCTTGTTAGCCTGGGCGTTCAGTTTCAGTGGGAAAGACCCAGTTTGTGTTGGGCACCACAGGACCTACAGCTGGGATTTTACAGGTCAGCACATTTCCAATGAAGATTTATGATCAACCTTGGGAGTCATTCAGAAACAAGACGGATCTTCTTCAGTGTTTGCTGTGTGGAATGCTGCAACACATGTCGCAGACCAGAAAGTCACCCATATTTCCAACATTATATCTTTCACCATCAAGGAATGTGGTCCTTATCTGTAACAGGCACTAAGGGTAGGTTCCTAAAGGTAGACTTCAACCAAATTCATACGAAAATAACATATGCACAAAGACACATTTCACAATCCAGAATTGGAAATGGCTGGAGAAACAAGGTTTGCTTTAAATTCCAGAGGGCACTACTCCAAAGTAAAAAAAAAAACAGAAAAATAAGCATCCATTGAGAGAGGACTGGAATGCTGACAGGAGTCAAGACAAACTAGCAGAAAGAAGAGAAGAACTAAAGCCTTAAATACCAGCAGGTGTTTTTTCCAGCATTATATTGTCATCACACTGTCACAAGTACAGCACAATGAAATTCAATCTTTGCATTTTACCCATCCCCTTAGGGAGCAGTGGGCTGACATTGTGCCATGCCCAGGGAGCAGTGTGGGGTTAAGGGTCTTCAGCTCAGGGAGCCGTAAAGGCAGTCTGTGGGAGTGGGCCTTGAACTCAGAACCTCTGGATTCCAAGCTCTATGCCCTGACCACTAGGCCGCCAGTGGTTTTCCGACCCAGGGAGTAGAATCAGAACATGACAAAGGAAAACAAAAAAAGGTAAAGAATAATCTTAACCTGGACCAGTTTAACAACATAATGTTAAGTCATCATCAATGGTTTAAGAGTTAGTTTAGTTCCCAGTGATTAACGCTAAATATATTTTCAGTGCACCACCTAAACACAACAAGTAGCACTGGCAACATGGACGCTGTTTAAAACAGTGCGCTGGTTAACCTTTGAGTCCAATGCTTCACATTAATTCCATGAGGGTCAGCAAGTTCTGCACTGGTATATCCCATACCTGCTTTTTGGCTCCAATGGGGGATCCCCCGTGGTTGAATCGGTCTTTGCGCTCAGTGGGCATGTGCAAACAAGGATTCTTCTTCTTCTTCCTCTCAGATGAAAACACAGAAGCATGGCGGGGGTGCAACGAGTGAAATTGACAGACCGTAGTAGCCATGTTTGCTCAGCCATGTCTTTGTCCAAATACATTGTCACCTTTTCTTTTGAGGGCTTTCAGCACAAAATTGCACAAACTGCCAAGGCGTGACGTCACTGCTGGAACATGGCAGAAGTGAGGTGATACTATATTTGGTCAAATATGGCCACATTTTTATTTTTTTCTGATTAACGCTAAATTCATTAAATCACCGCAAATGTATTAGTTTTAGGTATAAATAATGGTCAATTGGTCATTCCTTGCTGACCAGACTTCTCCTTTAACTGCCTGAGCAGTTTTTTTATTTTTTATGACATAACTGTCTCAAGTCTGCATATGTCTTAATTTGTGGAGTTGAACAGATCTACTTTGACTTCCTGCCTAAAACATGCACTCTGCTTTAGATTGACGTGGAGGTGGAGTAGCAGTGGGCAAAAATAGTATAGCCGCCTCTTTTAGAGAAGCGGCAGTATGGGATACTTTAGAATCCCATCTTGGACACTTCAGAAACCCGGTGGAACCACTTTGATTGTCCTCTGCCAGGACAGCATAGTTTTACATACCTGGGAAGCATATAAAGAAATATTATTTAGACATAAAGTAGCACTGCTATAAACTATTCATAAAGTTATAATAAGTTTGTTAACCCTTACAGTGTTGATTTCTTCCTGCACTGTGTTTACCGACCTCTGCTCTGGTGCCTCTCTCTGGAACTCTAGGAAGACAAGAAGGAGCGAAGAAATCTACTTTAGCACAAGTGAAATGAAAGCCTATAGTGGAAGATAAAAGGAATACTAGTCGCCGCTAATGAGATCTGATGTTGGACTTACATTGTCAGGCCAAGGCAGATGGGTAGAGAGCAGCCAGGCCTTCATACATCAAAGATAAGGGAATCCCCACATTGCACTCTCTTCTGGTATTTGTTGCAAGACAGATGTGGAGAGATTAATTAAAAGGATGGCTTTTGTCAGCCTCAATGCTAATGAGAATGCGGTTCTCTGTGCAGCCTCAAGCAGCCACTTGTTATATATCCCGTTCACTCTGAACTTGACAACAAAACATTCTCCTGGGCTGTGTTCTTTTCATCTCTGGCACTCTACTCTTCCACTTCCCTTGGTTCTCATCTTACCTCTGTTGTTCAGATACTGTCTGATGACATAACCCTGAAAGCTTTGCACAGCCTTTGATTTGCTAGGGAAAAAATCCCATACTTCTTTTTGTTTATGCAAATTCTGAGCAGGCGTGTTGTGTTTGTATAATGTGTATATATCCTACACAGCCAATTCACTGAGTGCTGTATGCAAAAAGGAAACGTAAAAAGAGGTTTGGAAAATAGCCCTACATAAAGATACAAATGAGTTTCAAAACAATTAAATGGAAACACTTTTCAGCTCCAAAAAAATAAAGAAGGGAAATAATAGCTCAAGAAAACATTACATGGAGACAAAAATTACCTCCAAGGAATATTAAATAGAGATCCTCGTAATATCACCCTGAAGCATCAAACATGACTCATGTCAGTTTTCTCTAATTTGCCTTATAAATGAGAAATGGTGAGAAACACTTCATGTTAAATGCAAAACTCGGCCTAATGAGGCACCAAACTTTCCTGCTGGTTGTCTTCTGATATTTAAGAAAACAAAATCTGTGCAACAAAATTCTGCTTAGGGGAGCGTCTTTCTGAATAAATTCTTGTGCAAGCAAGAACACAATACTGTATTTCTTTCAAGCCCATATAAATATTGTCTTCTGATTATAAATTTCAATCCAAGCGCATTTAAATCCAATAGGAAATGTTTGCATCGTGTTACGTCCATGACGCTGAACGGACTCAATGACTCTGTGTGTATTTTTTCGCCTTTGTCGTCCAAAATTCGTCTAAAAGGGAGTGATATTGATCAAAATCTGATGAAAAGTTAACTATAAAGCTCTCTGCCTTGTCTTTATGTACTTTTATTTTATTTCCCTGAAAATGTGTGCATAAATATATATATATATATATATATATATATATACTCACCGGCCACTTTATTAGGTACCCCATGCTAGTAACGGGTTGGACCCCCTTTTGCCTTCAGAACTGACTCAATTCTTCGTGGCATAGATTCAACAAGGTGCTGGAAGCATTCCTCAGGGAGTTTGGTCCATATTGACATGATGGCATCACACAGTTGCCGCAGATTTGTCGGCTGCACATCCATGATGCGAATCTCCCGTTCCACCACATCCCAAAGATGCTCTATTGGATTGAGATCTGGTGACTGTGGAGGCCATTTGAGTACAGTGAACTCATTGTCATGTTCAAGAAACCAGTCTGAGATGATTCCAGCTTTATGACATGGCGCATTACCCTGCTGAAAGTCGCCATCAGAATTCAGGTACATTGTGGTCATAAAGGGATGGACATGGTACTCAGGTACTCAATACTCAGGTAGTCTGTGGCGTTGCAACGATGCTCAACTGGTACCAAGGGGCCCAAAGAGTGCCAAGAAAATATTCCCGACACCATGACACCACCACCACCAGCCTAAACCCTTGATGCAAGGCAGGATGGATCCATGCTTTCATGTTGTAGACGCCAAATTCTGACCCTACCATCCGAATGTCGCAGCAGAAATCGAGACTCATCAGACCAGGCAACGTTTTTCCAATCTTCTATTGTCCAATTTCAATGAGCTTGTGCAAATTGTAGCCTCAGTTTCCTGTTCTTAGCTGAAAGGAGTGGCACCCGGTGTGGTCTTCTGCTGCTGTAGCCCATCTGCCTCAAAGTTCGATGTACTGTGCGTTCAGAGATGCTCTTCTGCCCACCTTGGTTGTAACGGGTGGTTATTTGAGTCACTGTTGCCCTTCTGTCAGCTCGAACCAGTCTGGCCATTCTCCTCTGACCTCTGGCATCAACAAGGCATTTCCGCCCACAGAACTGCGGCTCACTGGATGTTTTTTCTTTTTCGGACCATTCTCTGTAAACCCTAGAGATGGTTGTGCGTGAAAATCCCAGTAGATCAGCAGTTTCTGAAATACTCAGACCAGCCCTTCTGGCACCAACAATCATGCCACGTTCAAAGTCACTCAAATCACCTTTCTTCCCCATACTGATGCTCGGTTTGAACTGCAGGAGATTGTCTTGACCATGTCTACATGCCTAAATGCACTGAGTTGCCGCCATGTGATTGGCTGCTTAGAAATTAAGTGTTAACGAGCAGTTGGACAGGTGTACCTAATAAAGTGGCCGGTGAGTGTATATATATATGTCAAGAGGTTGTAAGTGTTTGTCTCCTGTCTCTTGATCGTGTCCCGGCCCTTCTCTGCTGAGCCCTCAGGGTTCTGGCTTGGAATGCGGGGGGAGCTCGGTTTCTGGACCTTCTCTGCGGAGCCCTCTGGATTTGGTTTCAGAGTGCGGAGTAGAGTTAGTTTTAATTCCATAATCCTGGCTCCCAGGTGGAGTACAATTTAAAGTTCGGCAGTTATCCTGGTACCATGTCTTGTCTGTTCCTTTCAACCACTGAGGCCGCCTGTCTCCATCTGAGCGTGTCTCTCCGAGCTTGCTGCTGGACTCAAAGAACTCTTGAACCTGTCTCTCTGTTCCTGTTTGGATTGGAACCCCAGATCAGGCTACGACTCCTGGATCTCAGACCTGTCCTGTTCTGTTTCCCTGACCTTGATCAGTCTCCTGCTTGCTCACTGGGGTTGCTGCATCGGGGACGCTCTGGACAGCTCAGCACCGCATATCGTATGCAGTGCATCAGCTGATCCTTCCTTTGATGAGACAATGGGACTCAACTGTTAAACCAGGTAAGTAGGGATGGGGATCGAAACCCGGTTCCATCAAGGACCCGGTTCCACTTTTTTCAAAACCCGAAAATCAATAACGTTTGGGCTTATCGATACCACTATCGAGTCTGGTTGTTTTTTTTTTTTTCTCCCGGAGGTCCTGTAACATAATTGTGTGTCCCTCAAGTCGCGTCACAGCATTTAAATCTAATCAATCCAATCACTGCAGCATGTCCACCAATGTTTTGGAGTGAAATTGTAAGCAAACAGATATTAAAAGTAAAACAAGTGAAGTTTGGCAGATAACTTCGCTCGCGACTCGAGGATGGCTGAACGGACGAAAAGGTCTAAAGTTTGGCTTCATTTTACCAAGCTCAAATATAAAGAAGAAGCGAAATGCAACTTATGTTGCAAAATCGTCACTTTTAAAGGGAGGAACACAACCTCAATGGCCAAGCACATTAGTATTGTGCATGAAATAAAGGCCAAATGCAGTACCTTCGACTGTCTCCGGGTTGAAAAGACTCCTCCCGCTGCTGCCGCCGCACCACAGTCGGGCCCAGCTTCATCATCCACTCAGAGTACCACTTGTAAGCGCGCACACAGACTTTGTAGCTTGTCCGGTCAGTTAAAAATATTAATTGTGAAATCCGTGTTGTAATCGGAAGCATACAAGCTAGTTAGCTTGAAAAGTAAATAAAGTTTCAGACGTGCTGCGTGATGATGTGTTCAGATTGGCTCAGTAAAACGACAATTAGGTTATCATGATGCGTTCAAGTGTAACGTAAAGAAAAGGGAAATTGAGTTTTTGGCGAGAAACACGAGTAATACAGTTGTATATTGCTCTAATTATTTTACAATATATAATTAAACTACTGATGCCAACATTGATTAAAAATTACATTTAATTTAAAATACAATTATTTATTTGCTAAATATTTTCCTAATCACTAAAAACATGATGAAAAGTGACAGTACATTAACCAACAATTGTGAAAATGTATATATTTTTTTTAAACCAAAAAAGGACATTTCTTCAAATCATTTTTTTCCCACTTCCTTTCTGTCTGTTAAAAACATATTGTTGCATCGTCTTTCCACCAAATACCAGAAAAGTATCGATAGTGGTATCGATAAAGACTCGGATCGATAAGGAGTATCGATAAAGGTATCGATATCAATAAATATTAACGATCCCCATCCCTACAGGTAAGTGACTTACAGGGATTATCATCTTCTGTCAGAATATAAAGGGTCCCTTACCTGTGTTTCTCCCTGAACCAGAGTGCCAGTGATGGGTTGTGCCCCGTCCCCCTTGCAGCCGCTGCATGTCTGCTGATCCACAGCAGCTCGTGTTCAGTTTCTGTTCCTTTTCTGTTCTTTTTTATTTACTTTGTCATTAAACGTTTCGAAACTTCACATTCTCTGACTCGCCTAAATACTGGGACCGCCTGCCCGATTTTTATGACAACAACAACAACAAGAGACTGCTAAAGAAAGCGACAATAAAACATAGGATATTGCAACTGAATGAACTTTCTATACTTAGAATTTAAAAAGAGTCACCAGGTGCTTTAGTTTTACTTTTTTTCCTGCCATATTTTGTGGCTTAGATGGCATAAAACATCAGAGGTTTATCCTGCACATCCAGATACCATGATATGATCTGTGTTTTAAGTTATTGTACACATGGACAGGATTACGGTGTGTTGTAAGTCAGTTCTGTCTGGTGGAGTAAAGATCAGGAAATATATCCATGTCCTGTCTGACTTTATGGCTCTGGCTGTTTGGGCTCTCCATAAGTCTTACTTGTAGGTTTCAGATCAAAAGAAACACCATGTGTTCCAAATCCTCTGGATTGTTGTTCAGTTTTACTGATGATCCAAATAAAGCATCAATCCAATGGTCTCTCAAATAAAAAAATCTCTAACATGATTAAGGTTAGGCATAACATATCCTTCATCAAATCCTGCCATAGGTACATAGACACTTTTCTTTTTTATGACAGCAGCAACATAATTTATGAGAGACTGGGGAGGTTGGTCAGTGACTGATCGGAGATGGAATTCAATAGATCTTTTCATTATTCTTACTTTGCTGGACAAGATCCAAACACTCTGCTGAGATTGGGCTGAGAGTTCAGCTACTTTTTCCAAGTGTACGTAAAACCATTAAGTTATTTAACCAAATGCATATTTCAGTCCACTCGCAGAAAGCTGTGTATAACCTAAAAATGGATGCTTCAGTAGGGACTTCCAAAGCTTGTAAATCTTTTAACAAAACTTAAGTTATAAATGAGTAGTAGTGGGGTAGCTGTGTTTTTATGAATATTTTATGACATTTTGATTTACAGAAAGTTGTAACTAACAGCATTTTTTAGGGGAATTTATAAGGTCAATCTTTATAAATATTGTATTGAATATTTCCTTCTCTGTACAGCTGAGGATGAACAATGTTTTTTGACTGATGCAGACTAAATAAACTAAAGAGATAGATAGATAGATAGATAGATAGATAGATAGATAGATAGATAGATAGATAGATAGATAGATAGATGATAGATAGATAGATAGATAAATAGATAGATAAATGGGAAACAGCATAAAACATAAGTTTCAATGCAATACTTCTTGAAAACAGTAAAAGTTTAATCCTAACAAATAGGTCAAATTACATTAATTCCTTGTTCTAATACAATGTTGTCCCTCTCAGCTTATTAAACCAGTTGATAATTAACGGAAAACCATCTGATTGCAAATCATCAACTTTGCAGCAAACTACCTTTCTGAATAAAAAGAAGTGAATAAAATCTACAAATGAGTAGTTTATTCCTCCTCAACTGGTAATCCAGGAAAACAAGTAGGAGATAAAGCAGAGCCAGGAAAAGGAAGCTTTTTGTTTGGGCCTTCAAAGTGACTGAAAGGCCGTCTGTCCCTCCCTATCTGCCTTCTGTCTGTGCGCCGGGGGGCAGAGGGGGGCTTCTGAGATCCAGCATCTGTCCCTTAACCAATACCTACTTTACGTCATCTGTCTAACTAATACTGTACCCACTGCCCCCCGCTAATACCTCCTCCCTCTGTGACCTTTGACCCGAGACACATGGCCCACGCTTTAAAAGTTAATGTTAGACAATACGTGCATAATTCACTTTCATTTGAAGAGGGCTGTGTTAAAGACTCACAGTTTTACCGGTATGACCATCTACTTTAAAGCTGTGCTAATTATTATATTTCACTGGATGAAGTTTGGACTCAAACTGAGCTTTTCTCTCAAACAAAGGCATCATATATTACTAATAAACAACTGCTTTACTAAAAGCGTTCTCCCCTGCTGAAGAATCAAACATCCAATCTGTTTAAGTCAGGATAAAAGAAGTCTCCCGGTGCTGCCAATCACTGTCAGTCTGTCCTTTTTCTCTTAATTAAACCAGAGGCCTCTTTTCTTTCCTTTCCGTGCTTCACTGAGTAGCTCTCATTTATTAACAGTAATGGCTTCATTCCTGGATGGCAGTGCACTTCGTCTGTTGTCCTCACGGTCGGGGGCACAGAGTCCTTTCTAACTGACATAGGCTGATAGGCTGGGCCATGTGGATGATGGGGCAACTAAGGAATAATGGTCAAATGACTTAGCAGTTTTGCACTCTGGACTCAGTGGAGGAAGTGGCTGAAAGTAGAGTGCTGTCCAAGCTTTAATCCATCATGGACGACATCTTCCACCCTCTGCAGCAGACTATAGAGGAGCTGAGCAGCTTCTTTAGTTAAAGACTTAAGGGAAAAATTAAACAGTCAAAAAAACTACAATTTTTATCAGTCAAAAACCACTATCATCATAAACAAAGAAAGAAAGAAAAACCTGAGACTGTATGCTAGCCGTAAGGAAGGAGGCCGAGGACTAGTGAGCGTGAGAGCCACTATCCAGGATGAAACATCCAATATCCATAAGTACATCAAGGACAAGGCTCCAACTGACGAGGTGCTCAGTGAATGTCTCAGACAATGAGGAACCGAAGATGAGATGCGAGAGACCCCGCCATGGTAACATAAGCCCCTACATGTGATGTACAATCGAAACATAATTGAAGTGGCAGATTTTAGGAAATCCCACCAGTGGCTAGACAAAGCTGGACTGAAGGACAGCACAGAGGCACTCATCATGGCTATCAGGAGCAGGCCCTAAGTACCAGAGCAATAGAGGCCCAAATCTACCACACCAGACAAGAGTCTAGGTGCAGGCTGTGCAAAGAGGCCCCTGAGACAATCCAGCACATAACTGCAGGCTGCTGGCAGGGAAAGCTTACATAGAGCAGCAGAACCAAGTGGCTGGAATAGTGTACAGGAACATCTGTGCAGAGTCTGGGCTGGAAAGCCCAAGGTCAAAGTGGGAAACACCTCCAAAGGTGGCAGAGAATGATCAAGCCAAGATCCTGTGGGACTTTCAAATACAGACAGACCCTATAGAATGGCAAACCAACCATATATTATAGTGGTGGACAAAAAGCAGAGGAAAGCCATTGACATAGCAACACCAAGTGACTGCAACATCAGAAATAAGAACATGAGAAACTAGAGAAATACCAGGAGCTCAGAGAAGAGCTGGAGAAAACCTGGAAGGTCAAGGCATCAGTGGTACCTGTGGTCATTGGGGCCCTCGGGGCAGTGACCCCCAAACTGGAGTGGTTACAGCTGATCCCTGGAAATGCATCAGACATCTCGGTCCAGAAGAGTGCAGCTCTAGGAACAGCAAAGATACTGAGAAGAACCATCAAGCTCCCAGGCCTCTGGTAGATAGAGGACCCCAGCTTAGAGGAAAAAAGAGGCAGACCGCCCGCGATGGGTGAGGAAGAGTTTTTAAGTATATATATATATTTTTTTTTTCCATAAAAATCTGCTTGATGTGGGGGAGAAGTAGAGGAGGCCGAAGGTCAAACAGGACCACAGTTTCTGTTCCTGTTTCATTAAGATAATTCAAACTGTAAGTGTTCACTTCAGGACAACGTTATACTAAGTAAACAGATATTAACAGTCCACGATTTCCCAACCCATCACTTTGAAAAAACAGTTGGAGCTGGAAAACACAGAGTAATACCAATGCTTCAATAATACTTCAATGCTCCTGTGAAGCTAAATCCAGATGTTTAGAGAGTCACAGCTGATGGCAGATTTTACAGTTGATTCCTGCTTCGATATGGTAGGATTAAAAACATTGCTAAATGTTTCGAAAGAACCAAAGGTTCAATAAGTTTACTGCCAAAGGAAGGTGATTTCATCTTTATACCTCTGGTTGTATGGATGAATTCTCTTTTTATTTAGTAAAAGATTGTTGCTTTAAGACAGATCAGATTCCAGGTTCTTATCAGATGATACGTTTACAATATTTTCACATGTGATGTCATATTCACTGGACTAAAACTAAGTACAGCTCAAGAACTCAGTACCCTTATCATCCTTATTATATTACAGGCAAATGCTAGAAATGCCAACAATAACACATTTCTGCAAATCTAATCAAGATCCTTGTCTGAGCGTGGCTTCATGCACCCATGAGACTAATGTGTTTGCAGCCAGTCAGGCTCACAATCTGAACCGCTTACCATCTGCTGCTCCTTGGATCCTCAAACATCCCTTTTGACGTTGTAATCAACTGGTTTTCCTTAGATAGAAAACTTTAAATTAAGTTGACTGGATGATCTGGTTGAACTGTAAAGTGTCTTGAGATGACATGTGTTGTGAATTGGCGCTATAGAAATAAACTGAATTGAATTGACATCTTGATCTTGTAGAAAACTGATTTGAAGGTAAAAACTAATTCCACAAGTACAGAGAGAAAGGTTTAACATGGCAGAGCTGCTACTTTAAATACAGATGTCGATTTTAAAAAAGGAGTTATGTCGTTTTCAAGTCTTAGAGCTGAGAAATTTGATGAAATCTCTGAACTGGTGAGAGGATTTTACTGGACATGGTCTGATAGAGGTGGCCCATCTCCATGTTGGTGCAACAGCTGTAGGGAGAGGAGCTGTGAGTGCTGGTGAGAGTAAAAACCATGGGCACGCTGATGTTGGTATGCATAACCTGGCATTTAGGACCGAGAATGTCACTTTCCACATGGCAGTTCAGATTAACAAAAAAAAAAAAAAAATTCAACAGAAATTAAATTACTTGGAACCAGATCACATTGCCTAGTGACAGATTTAACAGCTGTCATCAGATTTTTGGAGTTTTGTCAATAAGGCTATGAGGCAAACTAAAATATCAACTGATAATATCAACGCTGTTGCTGCTGCCTGTTAAGAAACCAGTTAAGTGTAACAAAATAAGCGGACTTTACTATAAAATAAAAGTTTCTGTCTTTATCCTGTTTACACTGAAAAAATCTATCTAAGTTGCAGTTACCCTACATTTAAGCTTAGATTTAGTTAAATATCATGTCCAATAAAATACTTTTTTTTCTAATAATAATTCTAAATTCATTTCCATTCCGACTGGTTTTATCTTGGGAGGGGCCGCCTTTTACAGTCGCCTTTTGTATCTCTGCTTCTGTCTCCTTGAACCCCAGTCGGCCTCAGCAGATGGCCGCTCACACTGAGCCTGGTTCTGCTGGAGGTTTCTTCCTGTTAAAAGGGAGTTTTTCCTTTCCACTGTCGCTACAGCATGCTTGGTGTGAGGGATTGCCTTCTAGTCAATGAGTCGATGCAATCAGCTGGTTTTCCTTAGATAGAAAACTTTGAATCAATTGAGATGACATGTTGTGAATTGGTGTTATAGAAATAAACTGAATTGAATTGGGTCAAATACAAGTGAATGCATCTTAGATTGCTCTTTTTGGCACATATAGCGTGCAACTATAAAGTAAAGTACTACAGGTTTGTATAGTGGGATGGAGAGAGAAGGACACACTGAATAAACATGCGAATAAACTGAAACAACCTTTTTTTGATAATGAAATGTGTATATGAACTCCAAGTTATTAAAGAAAGTTAAGAAACCAAATCACTGGACTTTGTTGTCCAAGTTTGAAGACATTTATCTTCCCATCCAGGAAGCTTTCTCAATTCAACATGTCTGGAATAGGGTTTAAGTTCCAGGCTTGTAGTGGCATAAACAAAAGCCATAAACCGACAAAACAGGTCCACCCCTTAGTAATGGGGAGTCATTGAGGTCATTGGCGTCCTGTAACACCTGATACAATGCCTCTGAAACGGCAGTCGTCAGGGTCGTGACCAGGCGACCAGGCGAGATGGTTTTGGGGTTGAGATAATAGAGGGAAGGAATAAACTCTATCATTGCCTTCCCTTCCCTACGTCCAGAACAGGCTGGTATCTTACTTGGTTCGATTGCTGGTTACAAGCTTCCCTATGATCCCAGTCTGCCGGCGGGTTGCAAAACAACGAGGAGGCGACTCTTGGCAGGGTAACAGACAAACAGGGAAAACAATACAGACCACTTGCTTACAGTAAAAACCCCTTTGTTCCCACTTCCTTCTCCCTCTCTCTCCCCACACTGCTCTCTACTGCCCCCTATCCCACCTGGGACTGCAACACTTATAGATTTTTGAGTGCTGGAATCCACCCTCTCAGTTTAAGGTTGTTTTTTCTCTCTTAATATAAATGGCTTCCTTCGGACCCCTTCCAAATCACCTGTCTTCTTTGTCCAAAATGAGAACATTCTGGTCCCCATAAGATTGTCCTTTGTCCATAAGGTGTAGATGAACAGCAGGTAGCCCATCTGTGTTGGGCCATGCATCTGTGGAGAAGTTGTTTGGTTTCTCTAGTATAAAGATCAGGGCATTCCTAACTGAGCTGCATACACCACTCTGCTCATCTTAGGTCTGGGTGTTTTGTCTTTAGGATGCACTAGCCTCTGTCTAAGGGGCTTGTTTGTAAATGAACATTACAGCAGTGGGAATTGGAAAAGGATCTTCATAAATCCCGAATTTCTTCTGCAGAAAGGACTACAAAACAGAACCAGAAACAGGTGGAGCTGGAAAAGGAGCTCAGAATAGCTCTAAAACAGAACTGTATGAGATGATTGAATTAAAATGACAAGCAGGTCTGATCTGATAGTTACAGGAATCTCACACTCTTAGCCATCCATCCAGACCGTACAGCTAAGTGTATTAAAAATAAATTAAAAAGACATGTCAGAGCAGCGCAGAGCAAGAATACCAGTGCTACTGCTAAAATATTCATTAGATACCACACCAGACATCAGGATGGGAACAGAATATTTTAAAAAGCCTCCAGAGAGACTAGTTGAGTCTATATTTAGAAACCGCCGAATTAGTTATTTCATTTTTCATTGACCTTTCTGCTACAAGACGACTGTCATAGCAGAGCGACAATGGTTCTGGAATGTTTTAGGTGAAAACATTTCTGTGAAGGTGTAACTGAATGATATCATTCTGGGACGTTTACTGACAGACATTATCTAACTGGACACTCCTCATGTTCAGATGTTGAAGATGTAGCAGCTCGAAATTGAAAAAATACATAGACAGTTCAGCGTATGCCAGAGTGTTAGGAGATTCTGGGACGACAGGCATATGTGGCTAAATCGGCATGGTGTGACAGGGCCTTAAGAGCTTTAATCATGCTGTGTTTAAACCCAAAGTACCACATTTCATTTGATCTGAGGACATTGCGTACATTACAGTATTAAATGAAGCGACAGTACGCCCTATAACCAGTAGAAAGGTAGTGAAAAACCAACTGCCGGAAGATGGCAGGAGGGAGGTGTCACTATATTTGGGCAAAACTGGCTGTTGCCAGACTCAGTGATCGCAACGAAAAATGTTGTTGTTTTTTTATTGATTAATATTAAATTCATTAAATCACCACAAACTTATTAATTTTAGGTATAGATAATGATCCATTAATTATTCCTTCAATTTAGAGCTCAGCTGAAAAAACAGTTACTGTCGCTGTGCAGACTAGCTGCTAAAAGAGCCACTTTGTCTCAAACCCTGAGCAGGAATGATTGCGCTCTTTGTCAAAGCGGCCATGTTGTTTATATGTTGCAGATCTCTGTAGACCTGCTATGGTCACTAACTTTCCAGGACAGTGATGGACTGCAACTAACAGAACAGAGTTTCATAGTTGGTACGCATTAATCAAGGGAACTTTAGCAGGAATAGCATTATACAGCAGATAAAGAAACACTGTGTAACTTTTACAACTAGGGGCTCTTGACCTGTAGCTTCTAGGTTAAGACCCCCTGAAGGACATTGGCAGCTGAAATAAAAACCGGTGTCCTTCTGTGTTTAAGATCCTGGTAGCAGATCACTTTTGACCAGCAGACTGAGAAGTTAGAGGGTAAACACAAGGAAATGTTGACCACTCTATATTTAATACCTACACCAGAGAGCCACAGTATGTCTGGTCTAGTGAAGGTCAGATCTTTTTAGCAGCCTAACAACAACTTTTAATTAGTTAGCCATTCTTTTTAAGTATACACCCGGAAGATAATTCTAAAAATCTCAAATTAAGCTCATATTTGGGTCAAACATTATGCAGAGTTGCTTTAAAAGCTCAAAACTATTATTTTTGCATTTGATAGGCCTTTCAGCTGAGCTAGCTGTAGACCTGCCCTGTCAGGACCCTTCATTACAGTTTATTCAAAGCCTTTCAAAGTAAAGGCGAAATAAAATAAAAGCTAGTATACCGGAAATATTTGCCAGCATACTTTCCTGTGGTTATTTCCTGGGTCTTAATAATAGAAATATGTCGGCTTATTCATGTGTTTAAGACTTAGACAACTTTTATTGTTATTTTGTATAAACAGAGTGTATATAGAATGAAATTTTGTTTTGTCCATCTTTCAGACAGTGAATAAGCAGCAGCTTAGCAGTGAAATGAACATTTCCATTTCATAAAGTGCAGGAGTGATCAAATATAAACAGTGTGGGAGAAAAAAAAATGTGGTGCAAACAAACGCATTGATATGGAATTTCAGCGCATTTCAAGAAAAAAATATATATGGTGCAAATATGCAGTATTTTGGTTTGATATCATTTTTATGCAGAGTATGTGACTTGATTTAGAGTTTTTTCAACAGGTTAGCAATCGGAAGGCAGTGGGGAAAAAGCTGTTGCAGAATCTGCTGGTCCTGCAGCGGATGCTGCACATTCTTTTACATATACCTATTTATTAAAGCTCATTTAATACATGGGATTCAATAATGAAATCTTCAGCTGTAACATGAAAGACATTACCGCAAAAAGAAGCAGGGGCATCTGCCTACACTATTAGAAAGTCATTAACCGAGACGATGCTGTGGATGTGGAAATTAAATTAACTTATATAGCACTTTTTTATCAACCATTTAGAGTGAGTTTTAATTGAATTTCAGTTTCCTCACCACAGTCATTTACCATTCTATCAAATGCAGGTGTTCTGTCAGATCAGCATACCCCATCAGACCAACATACCCATAGTCAAGATGTTAGATTTGCATTCATCCCTTTAGTTTTGTATGAAAATAGACCTAAACTACCTCAACTGGCATATCCCTTTAGTCATGTACAAAAAAACCAACAATTTAAGGTCAGATAGTCATACACAAAAAACACCAAAAATTAAGTAATGAAATTGTTTTTATGTAAGTGACTAAAGGGATACACGCCCGCTGAGGTAGTTTAAAGTTTGTTTTTCATACAAAACTGAAGGGTATGCTGGTCTGACCGGGTATGCTCATCTGACAGAACACCGAGTGAAGCTGAATTGAAACCTACAGCTTCCCAAAAGCTGCACAGCTGCTATTCCACTGAGCTCTCTGCAGGTTAAAATGTTATGATCTTGGCACTGATGGTTTGGTTTTTTCCTTTGCTCCTTGCTCCCCTGTCTAATTGGTTCTGTGGCTGATTATCGCAGCTCATTTTCACCTGGTTCCTCTACTATTTAAGTTGTGTGTTTGCCTCCCATCAGCGCCAGGTTATTCGTGTGTTTTGGTGAGACGTTTCTTTGCTTTCTTTAGTCTGTCTGCTTCCCTGATTATGACCAGTTTTCTGTCCTGTAGATCCCGAGTTTTGCCTTTCCCCTGTCTGCTCTGTTTTTCATTTCTGGTCCTGGATTCCACCGGCTTCTGAACCTGGAACTGTCTTCTGACTTCGGCCTTGGATTTCCCTTCTGGACTCTGTTGCTGCTCGGCGTCGCCCGCAGCATCTGCGGTCAAACCTCCGCGAACAGACTGAACTTTGAATCAGGTCAGTGACTAGCTCCAAGTCGTATTCAGCTCCACATCCAGTCACTGACCTGTATTCTCCTATCCCTACAGAGATCCGCCCCGCAGCAGACGAGCAGCCCAGCGCACCTGTTTGTTAAATAAACGCTTTCAACTTTCCCACTGCCTGTCTCGCCTTGAATTCTGGGTCCAATATTCTGAGATCAATACATAAAACTCTGAAGACGCATCCTGATCAGATGCCCGAACTACCTCAATAAACCCGTTTTGATGTTCAGTAGACATGACTTTACTGAAGCCCCTTCTAGATAATACATTAATATATTTTCTTACCTTATTGCCAAGGTTTAGCTCAACCATCCTTTGTAGAAATCAAAATTTTGCCTCCTGTATCCCACCGAGCAAAAATTGAAAAGACTTTAAAAAGACGACATGACTCAAGTCCAAACAATGTCTACATTTGGTTGATAGTTGAAATGTGAAAAGCCGTAATTTTCGGGTCGTTGAAAAGACGTTAAAAATGGGGTTTACAACATCTTTTAAAAGAGAAAAAAATTGGTTTTCAAAGTCTTTTGAATGTCTGTTATTGGACTAATGTGGGACAAAATCAGACAGACTAAACACAGCCCAACTTTCAAAAACTATTTCTGAAATAAATCCAGATTTGGTCTGAAAACCGTCTAAATTACGTCTGGTGTTTGGGGGGTACAAGCTCTTAAATTTGGATCATGATCAATATCTATAACCTAGATATTTTTCCTCATTACAAGAGAATAAAGCAGTAGCTGCAACTGCTGTATATGAAGCAGAATAAAATTAGTCGAAATTATAAACCAAATTATAAAACAAAACTAACACCAAAATGCCTTGATACCTCTGAGAAGGGTCAGCCCACTGGTAAAACAGCATGAAGAAATGGAATGTGCCTCCTCTGTAAAGTCTTACATTAGTGGAAAACAAAGAAAATGAAACAAGAATCAGTTTCAACAAAAAGCCGATCTCAGCTCTACAGCAAGAAATCTGTAACAGCCCAGACAGACTTGTCTGCTGTTATGAAGTACGTCTTTGTAATCCAAGCACTTAATTACTGCACATCATGAAAGAGATATATAGCTGTGTGAGAGCAACAAGCTGAGCATTCTCACTCATAACCACAGTTATGCAGTTAGTGAAATGCAGGGCACCGTGTGAGTCAGTACCATGCTGTCAACAGAGACACTTTGGAACCCAGGGCCTCCCTGGCACTGGGGTGCAGAAAAAAATCTGTTTATGCTAAAATAAGCAAAATCAGAGTCTTAAAGGGAGATGTTTAGGCACATTTAACAGATTTATTCTGATTTTAAGGAAAAATTTGATATGCATTTATGACTAAGGACGTCTAAAGGGAAATTTTCCACAACACTGAATACTCTAACATACAGTAGTTAAAAAGATGGATGGACAGACAGACAGATGTTTCATATTTATTTTCTTAAATCTACAACTGCCCACCAGCTCCCCATTTTGCTGTTTGCAGCACAGTTTTAATTTCTTTCATGCTCCCTTATCTAATAATTATTCATTTGATCTATTTATTCTTGTTTTTGAGGGAATCAAACTAAATCCAGTATAAATAATAGATGTTAAAAGTATGAATATGTATTTTGTGCCTTCTAAGCATCGCACATGTCTGTCATTGTCTCTTGATTGATAATACAGAATAGTTTGTGGTTTCTCTTTGTCATAAGGTTTCACAGCACTCATTGATAAGGGCGACTATTCAAGTTTTAGTGTGTTAGAGAACAGAATGATGAATATAATTTCAGACAATATGAAGTCATCAATGGCAGCGGTCCTGATGATCCCCTCCTCCAGGATTATGTCACAGCTGAACCAAATTACTGGCCAGTTGTAGTTACTATTAAACACAACAGTAGAAGTAAATAATGCTAAACTGAAGAGTATGTAAAGTAATGTGGCAGAGTGGGGAAATGTGGTCCTTTTGTCCTCCATCAGAATAAGCCTATAGCAGCATAACTACAGTGATAGTGTCATGATGGATCAAAGGAGCAAGCCCATATGCAGAACACACATGGAGGAGGCAGGGAAAAAGTTTAAATGTTTATTTAAAAGTTCTGAACACGAGATCATAAATAAGTTCTGAGACTGGTTCACTGAAATCTTGACTGGGACCGGAGACTGTTGGTTAGCAGAGTTCATGAGAAGCTAAGCGTCTAGCTTCAGGCTTAGCATGGCAGACCTTGATCTGAGCTTCCAGCTCACTGGAGAGAACAACAGGGAATATCAACATAGGATTCTTCAGGCTGATTCCACATAGGAATCTTCAGGTAAACTCCACATAGAAGTCTTCAGGTTAAATCCACATAGGAATCTTCAGGTTGGCTCACCAGGGCAGATTAGCAGGTTAGGCTCATCTAGAGCTTCAGGCTAGAGACAGGTTTCCAGTGAGGCAGCTCTCCCAGAGCTTCAGACTAGCGACAAATTTCCAAACTAAGATCAACACTGCGGCATGGAAGCAAGGTCTGGCAGGAGCTTATAAAGGGGAGGTCTGCTGATGAGTAGATAAACAACAGGTGTGCTGGAAGACTCCAGCCCTAGGAGACCCACGGCGCACTCTGCTGGAGACAGAGGGTAATCTCCAGATCCCAACAGTAACTCCAGTCCTAAAAGACAATAACACAGAACAGAAGAGGATCCTCGGCGCCCTCTGGTGGGCAAGCCTGAGGATCCCAACAGTGCCCCCCCCTCAAGGGCGGATACCAGATGCCCTCTTAAGAAGTCCTAAAAATAAACAAAAAACCACCCACCCAGGGCGGGCGGAGGGGGCACTAGGGCGAGGAGGGCCAGGAACAACAAAAAACAGGGTCCAGAAAACAAAAAACAACCCACCCAGAGTGGGCAAAGGGGAAAACAGGCCAGAAGGGCAAAAACAAAAATAGGGTCCAGAACAAAAAACGATCCACTTACTGTGGACGAAAACAAAAGAAAACCCAGACGATTTCTTGGGCAACGTCTCAGGTGGCCGGTCGTGGGACCGGCAGCGGGACAGAGTCTAAGGTGGCCGGCCAAGGGACCGGCAGCGGAGGCATAGCAGATGCTCAGGAGGCCGACCGTTGGGACGGAGGCGAGGCCGATTCTCAGGGGGCCTACCGCTGGGCTGGAGGCGAGACAGATGCTCAGGAGGCCGACCACGGGGCTGGAGACGAAGCAGCGTCTTAGGTGGACCACCGCCGGGCCGGAGGCATGGCAGAGGTTCTGGAGATCGGCCGAGGATCCGGCAACGGAGCAGATTCTTAGGTGGCCAGCTGCGGGGTCGGAGGCGAAGCTGACACTCTGGGGATCTGCCACGGGGTCGGCGGCGAAGCTGACGCTCCGGGGGTCTGCCGCGGGGCCGAAGGCGAAGCCGATGCTCCGGGGTTCTGCTGCGGGGCCGGAGGCGAAGCTGACGCTCTGGGGGTCTGCCGCAGGGCCGGAGGCGAAGCTGACGCTCTGGGGGTCTGCCGCAAGGCCGGAGGCGAAGCTGACGCTCCGGGGTTCTGCCGCGGGGCCGGAGGCGAAGCTGACGCTCTGGGGGTCTGCCGCAAGGCCGGAGGCGAAGCTGACGCTCCGGGGTTCTGCCGCGGGGCCGGAGGCGAAGCTGACGCTCTGGGGGCCAGCCGCGCAGTCGGAGGCGAAGCAGCTTTAAGGATTTATTGTTTGGAGTTTCTCACAAAATGAAAAAAAGAGGGTTAACAATTAATAATTAAAACGTAGGGACTCTCAACAACAGAGTATTAACTAAAACAAAATCCACAAAACAGAGGTTTAAATCAAATAACTTAACCAAACAAAAATGATCTCTCAAAACAAGTTAAACAAAACAAAAATACAAATCTCTAACGGCGTTTCAAAGTTCCCCCACCGGGACAAAGCGAGTTACACAAGATATCAAGGTTGACAAAATCTGTTAGAGCGGACTAAGCTATCAAAGTTTTACAGCAGTCAAACCTACACCCCACAAAATGGCAAGCTGTCTGAACAAAAGATCAGCCGCACCTTCCCCTAGGAAGTCTTTTGTTTTTAAATGGAGACCTTAACAATGATTGGTGGAGCCGGCAATTGGTGATCCAATCACGGTATGCCCCAAGGTGAGTTCCCCCACCGGGACAAGGCCACTGGCCGTAACAACCAGGCAGCCAATAAAGGGAAGCTACAATAAGACATGAAAATATTTTTATTTCTATTAATTCCTATGACAGCCTGCTGGATCAGGCTTTTATCAAAACTTTGTTTATTTCCTCATAGTAAACAATGTTCGATAGTCCAGCCTTACAGTAACCAACTCATAGGGCCGGATTTATCAAGATCCAATTTTGCGTGCAGTAATTTGCGCTCGCAAACTGGAATTTTGCGCGGGGGCTGAACCATGGTTTGCGGGTGATTTAACAAGAGCGATTGCGTAACTGGTGGCAGGTGCAAAACTGTTGGAGATGCCCTATTTAAATGATGGTTTTGCGCGTTTGGTGGTTTGCGGCATGGCGAGTTTGGACAGCAGAAAGCGCAAAAGGAAATTCGACCCCATGGAAATGGAGGTGTTGGTGGATGAAGCCAACAAACATTTAAGTGAGCTACAGCAAAGAAGTGTGCCTGTCACACAGAGGAACGCTATATGTGAACAAATCTGTAATAAAGTAAACGCTGTTGGTGAAACCTTGCGAACAGTGGATGAAGTAAAAAGAAGATACCAGGATGTTAGAAGGCGAACCAAAGAAAAACTGGTATAAAACAAAACATCTGCAAACAAAACAGGAGGGGGCACAGTAGATGAGATGCCTCTGACCAGCATTGAGGAACAAGTACAGCTGACGCTCTGTGAGAAGCAAATCACTGGAATTGCAGCTCCAAAATGGCAATGCTGGATAAACGATATGTTTTGATCGTTTCCTCGTTCATTCCAAAAATATTCACACAGAGTGAAAAAATGCGTTCTCTGCGTCTCCTTGCTTCATTTCAATGTCTCCTTCTTGCGACAATAACCGCTGCCATGTGTGCGCAATTACGCATACAGACCATTTGCACCTTCTTTTGAAACATGTTAAATATAGAGTCAGATACCGTTAGCAAAATTGCTTTCAGGTTTAATAAATCACTTTGCGAGTGCTAAATGAATATATTTACATGTTCTCCTCCCACAAGACGCACTTTTGCATGTTCATTGCAGAAAAAGTACTAAATGGATAAGAGGCGCTATTTAGCACGTTTTAAAGACCAAATCCTTTTAACACGCAAACCTTTGATAGATCCGGCCCATAGAGTAGTATTTAGTGTCACTTCTGGACATTATGTTTCTAATTTCCGATTCAAGTTCTGATGAAACTATTTTATGGTGGTCTTTTCCATTATCATTAGAGGCCAATTTAAAGTCATTGGGTTTTTGATTAAGCAGTTTTTTAAAACTCTGGTCCAAAGTGATAACTTCTTTTTCATAATTTAAAGGCACATATCTGCAGTCTTTCAAATTCTGTGTTTTCAGGATGTTCTTTTAGTTTATCTAGCTGGTCAGATTCATGTACATTTTTGGAAAAATTTAGCTGAGTATCATTAGCATAACAAGATAAAAAAAAAAAAAAAACATGTTGTCAGATGATTTTGCCTGCTGGAAGCATAGTGAATAGAATTGGCCCCAGCACTGAATGCTGTGGTACTCCAAAATTAGCTATAGTGTTTAAAGGACATTTATTTTTTTATTCTATGATAATATCGTCTTTGTTTGACTCTGAATAATAACAGTGTGACTGTATCAAATAATAAGTAGAAAGGAATCTTTACCTATCAGTATTCAGCTGGCAGACCTTTATAATCCTGCCATTACAATTTTCTACAATTTCTAAAGCCACCGAACAATTGCATTACAGTCTCTCTGAAGCATCTGTTTATGTAACCAGAGCTCCCTGTGGTATCCTGCAGCCTTCAGGTTTCATTTATCTCTGCAGAGCCATTAGTTCAGGCAGTGTACAAGACCCGCAGGGATGTTCCCCTTGAGCGTAGCTCAGGACCATATGGTAGATGACTCTGGAAGACTCTAATTCTGTGTCCTTTATCTTGACTTATGTACGTACTGTGATGGCCTCATTATCTGAAGTCTTGAGATACAGAATTTAATATCCTCCAACCATAATGGAGATCACACGGAGCTGAAAAGAAGGAAAGAGATGTGGTGCTGAGAAATAGTAGTGGTAGAGAAGATTTCCAAGGCAACTGGTTACTCAGCGACAAGCTCACCCTAGAAATACACTCATGTTACATCAGTCTCATATCCCAATTTCTCCCCTCCCCCACAATCACAGAGATAGAGCTAGGGATGTTTCCGACCAGTCGCTATGCAAAGCTTTATTTGATCTTATCCCATCAAAAACTGTAAGCAAATAAACACTCCCTCCTTTTCTCAAATGACTCGGCTATAAAAGCTAATAATGGAGCTTACTAGTGTTTGTTCTTAGCCTTGAATCAGAAATCACTGTCCTTCCCTGGAAAACACTTTTTTAATGTTTTCAGAAAGTATCATTTATAGACTTCTTAACTGTTTTTTGTTAGTTTTTTTTTGTGCATAGCATTTAGGTAAGTATGAAATTATCAGGAGATAGGAAACAGTAAATGTATGCTGTAAGGCGACAAAGAAGTGACCAAATTTTAAAGAAATTTAATACATCATAGGCCCAACTTGAAGGTTTATTTTTGCGTCAATTCAAACTCACTGAAATTTGATTTAAAAAAAGGACATTGTACATATATCCCTGAAGCAAGTTAAAAAAAAATAAAAAATAAAAAGATCTCAGCAGATGCTCAGCAAATGAGGACTATTCCAGCCCCTGGTTTACCATAGAAAAATGTAGTTATAAGGCAGGGCTGCTGGAGTTTGGTTAGCTAATCAGGACATTATCATGGAAGGGTGGACATTTACTAAATATTGGCATGAATAAAAGTTTGGATCTAGGTAAGAGAAACAACAAAAACAATCAAAATTGCCTCAACATAAAGAGGGTCTGAGGCAGAAAGCGGCGGTAACTAAATGTCAAATGCCCTGATTAAGACAATGCCAGATCAGACTATATAGAATTCTGATATATTCATTATGCTGTTATATTAATATGTTGTTGGTAACTTCATATGTGGCCCGTAAAAAAAGTTAAATATTTTTGGTTAAACTAGCAAGCAACATGAGTGCTTTAAGCCTCAGGTGGACCTGATCAACTGCAAGTTTACCATCTGCAAGCTTATTAATTGTATATATTCAGTGCCATGTTGGGAGCTAAACTTCTTTACATGCCTCTTGTTTGGGCAGCATGTGGGCTTAATATGCAACATGTTATCCAGCTCTCTGGGAGAAGACCAGGCTGTTTCTTCTTGCTTTCCCTACCACTGATCTTGTTAAAATCGTAGGGAAACGACTGTTCCAAATGTTGCATTTTTGAATTCTCCCAAGTGGTGCCCAGCTTTACACAAGTGAATGAAGTGAATGTGATTGGTTGTTTATCAGGGGAGCGGGATTGTCGTGGCGGAAGGTTCACAAGCAGTTTGGTTGTGGCCGGTGTTTTGGAAGCATCTTTCTTACCAGTTAGCAACTTAGTACTAGCAGGTTCCCAATGGGAAATTCCATTGGGACCAAGTAGCACTAAATTGGTGACTTAGAAACGACACTGTCAAGGAACGCTATGGACAGAGGAAACATGCAAGAGGAGGAGAGTTTAGTGTCGGAGGTCGTGGATGAGTCTCCTCCGTCATCCATTTTTTATTTAGAGGAGGAAAGCGGGGATGAAGATGTTGTGGAAGAGGACGCCAGGGCGGCAGAAGCTTGGTTTGGTGTAGAAGGCTTCCAGCCGTACATGTTTGAGCCCTTGCCCCGCAACGCTGCCAGTTCTGTTAGCTCTACGCCTGCTGAAGACACAGACGTCCATCCCCGTGAACACTGGGACGCAACTCAATGGGAAAGGAAGTTATTCTGATTTCAACCGTTGCGTATATTAGCTGCGACATGTGAATCAAGATGCTATGACCGAAAAAATCTGATGACCGTTGATATCTGATTGGCTGAATTTAGGTGTTCAGGCTGACGTAGAACTAACTGGTCTTCATAAGATAACGTAAACAAACACAGATTTTAAGACAGAATTTCCTTTAAAAACAGAAATGTTCTGTTTTGCATAAAGAGATGAGGGCATGCCAAGGATGGCCTCTAAAGGCTAACTGCGGGAGATGTACAGAGGACAACTGAAGTTCAGAGGTGCATGCGGGCGGACTGAGTGGCAGAGCAGTTCTATTAAATTCTATAAAAAAATCGTATATATTTAAAAGCGAAAAAAAAACTAATAATTGTCTTGATTCTTGCTCAGCTAGTTGCAAAGTGTCTCAGTATTTTGAAAACATACTCAGATTTCCATTCCTTTATTTATGTTACAAGGAAATTGGAATATAGATTAAACTTATCTGCATTTTTTTATATATGCGATTAGTTAGAATTCATGTTAGACTATGTTTTTTTCTATAGCGCCAATTCACAACACATGTCATCTCAACTCACTTTACGAACACAAATCAGCCAGATCATCCAGTCAAAGTGATTTTCTATCTAAGGAAAATAGGTTGATTGCATCGACTCATTGACTCGAAAGCAATCCCTCACACCAAGCATACTTGTAGCGACAGTGGAGAGGAAAAACTCCCGTTTAACAGGAAGAAATCTCCAGCAGAACCAGGCTCAGTGTGAGCGGCCATATGCCAAAGCCAACTGGGATTCATATGTAAGGAGGATTTTAAATTGCATTCTGGGTTTAACAGGAAGCCAATGAAGAGAAGTTAGGATAGGAGAGATATGATCTCTCTTTTTAATTTTCATCAGAACTCTGGCTGCAGCATTTTGGATCAGCTGAAGGCTTTTACGGTAGCAGCAGTTCAAAATGGCCATTCCCAATCAAAAGCCAGCTGAATGGCAGCCCAATTTCCTGCAGCCCGAGGTACCGGCCAGCGGAGGACCAGACAAGGGCCCATCAAAGAAAGTGGGTAAATATCGAATGGCTACTACTGTAACTATAGTTTGTGGACTCCCTGATAGTAAAGAATTACAATAGTACAGTAAACTTTAAAACTCATAGTTCTTCTACCTTAATGGTTAGAAAGCTGAAAATAATATGGTGGTAGGCTATCACACTGATCCAAGTGAAGTTTAAAGTTTTGTTTCTTTTTGTCTTTTAGCCAAAGCAACTAGATATAGCCTCAGTGAAAGAGCCCGCAGGGTGGAGAAAGTCCAGAACCAAAGTGGATCATCCTTGCTAGTGACGGCAGCACACACAACACCTTGAATCTAACATGTTTTCACTAAATAAGTCATGATCTCTATTCTCTCTTGTAGAGCAGAGGTGACGCTGATGTTGCTTCTCCGCTTCTAGTTCTCTCTTGGCCCTGTCCCAGCTCGTGGTTGACCTGTGGGGGGTAAATGAGTGACCCCTCCACTTTCTGTGGACACAATAGGCTTTGGTAACCAATGGTGGGAAAGAGAGCGAAAAAGGGGGCTCACTGCACATTCAGCTGAACCTGGGCACCCAGCGCACTGGGAGCCCTTAAAGAGAAACAACCATTGATAGTTAAATCGATTTGGGATGGTGACGCCGTGGCGAGGTCCTAGACTGTAACAATCGTAGAACACAACATCACTACGTCCCTCCCCCAAGTTACAAACTGTGGGGACTTCAGAAGGGTTTAAGCCAGGGTGGGGTTGGAGGGGGGGTTGGTGGTGACTTTAAAAAGGCAGGGAGGGTTTAGGGTGACAAAAGAAAGAGATCAGCAGTGAAAGAGAAGAGGGCAGAAAGAGAACAGACGAATACGGAGCAGCTGAATGAACAATGCTGCTCCACTCTTTTCTGAAAGTGAAAACAAAAAGCCAGTGCCAAACATTACTCAGTGATGAGAGAGCTGCTCCCGGGCCTCCTTCTCTTTCACCTTCAGACCCAGATTTGTTGCTCCACACATTCATTGCGCATGCATACCAGAACACACACACCCATATGTGTGTTTTTCTCCAGAGTGAGGGTCGGCATGCTTTAAAACCTGGCCAGGGACCTTTAATGACGAATGGGTGGTCCTGCTTTCATTCTTGGTTGTGACACAGCAGGTTTGCATAGAGTTTTATTTTTTTTTTCATGTTGTGAGAAAGTTGGAACAGAGCTGCAGGTCAAGGCTCAAGACTGCCCCCTTCAGGAGAGTCCATCAAAGAGCTGGAGGCTGATAAACACTCAGCAGTCCTCTTGTTTCTAATTCTTGGTTTGTTAGGAGGGTGGAGATGGAATGGAGAAGAAAAAACAAACAATCGAAGCACAGTTTGAGAGATTAAATAGCCTAGTTGATTGTAGAGGTGGTTTTCACAGCCATCCGTACTCTGAAGAAGTAGAACTACAGCCTGTTCATGTTGGGAGGGGGCGGAGACCGCCCCTCAGACACAGCAGAATCCAGAGGTACTACGTGGTAAGCGTGGCAACGGAGAGAGTTGAAGGAGCCATGGGCTTATTGATGCAGAAAAGGGTCCCATGAGTACCCGACATTTAAGATGGCTGTCGGACAGATATCTGACCAAGTCGGCTGCTGACCGCCATGTCGCTGGGGCTCAGAACATGCACGATTACATTACCTGCATTGATTTCCACCGACAGAGTGAAAGACAGCTTTTATTCTACGGCCTGATAGCAGAACTGCAGACGCTACAGTTCTGATGAAAGATGGGTTTAGAAAAGCCTTTGTTTCCATGGCCACAGGAGTGAGATACAGTGAGTGAAAACGAAACAAACAGAGGTATTCTTGACCAAAAAAACAGTTCCTCTTATTATCATATCAAAGCAACAGAAGTGTTGAGGGGCAGGGTTGGTGAAATAGAAGAAGAATGCACGGCTTTCAAAACTTTAGCAAACAAAAGTCCTACAAGTTTGGTCTTCATTTGCATTCATCACTCCTGCTTGACAATAATTTGTAGATCCTCTCTCAGTGCTGTTATAGACTTACAGTTATTAGTCTGTAAATGCAATAAAAAGGGTGTTTAAAAACACAAATGAAATGATCCCTTTCTAGAAGTGTGTTCAGGAGTAAAGTGATGCAAAGAACTGAAGTTTCTAGCAATGTAAACAGAGCAATAAGGGTGAATAGAATATTGTGAAACCTGGGGATGCTTTGCAACCAATTTTTTGCAACCGATTTTTTTCAAGCAAAATGGAAGATAAAATGCTTTAATATTGACATAGGATGAAGTAAGGAATAACCTTTAGATGTTTATTTGTGGCCAGATCCGATATTGAAGTCAGAGGAACTGTCTGTAGACTTCCAGGATATTCTCTAACACAGAAAGTCGTAATTTAGAAACACAACCAAGAGGTTTTAAATACTAAGCAAAGGCTGTGTATTAGGGAATTCGGATATCGGACTTTATTATTTATCTTATATGTCCATTTTATATAACTAAACTCCCTGATAACCAATACCAATAATTTCTTCCCCCTAGACCTTTTAAAGATACCATGGAGCAGAAAAATATCTGTTTGTAAAACTTTAAAATCATCCACACCGCCAGGATTAGCATTTTAGCATCTCTCCAGTCCAATGTTTAGATTTAAAAGCTAATATCGACCATTAATGATAACATCCCAACAATACCATACTTTGTACAGTATACCTATGTATGAGGAATTTTGATTTTGTTGCTTATTTGCAATGGAATTGCTTGTCGGACTGGGTCACTATGGGATATAACAGTGTATTCTCATTATCAGTTCGTACGAAATCGTACGAAAAGTTATGCACAGTAATTTCGTACCTTTTTGACGTTTTATTCGTCGTATTTCGTCGTATTTCGTCGTATTTTTACATCTTGCTATATCCTTGCACATGCGCATCTTACATAGAATTTAACATACAATTTACCCTGACCCTAACCCTAAGATACAAAACAGCAAGCAACGTAGTTCGAGACATCAAGAAGTAATTATTGCACTGTTTTTCCCAGTTTTACGTCCGTCCGCGGATCTGCTTTTTTCGTCTGTCTGCCTGCGCATGCGCACTGATCTGTATTTTCGGGGAAAAACGTCAAAAACGTACGAAATACTGTGCATAACTTTTCGTACGATTTCATACGAACTGATAATGAGAACATGTTGGATATAATGTGTTGAAATAAGAGAGATGGGATACATTCATTTTTGAAAACAGGGATGTTGCATAGCCCAAAGGAAATGGACAATCTCCCCATGTACTCCTACATGTACTGTACATGTAATCCATAGGTGACTGTTAAATGCAAAAGGTATTAAAAGGTATAAAAACCAGCATCAGTCCTATCAATTACATCTCAGTTAAACGCTATGGTTTGTCTGTCTTACAAATTCCAGAGCTAAAGTTGGGCCTGTAATGAGATATGGTGTAAAATCTAAAGGGTTCTGAAACTTTGCCATCTGTATACTTATTACTTTGAAAGCCCTTTTAAAGTCATTGAGCTGCTGACGAACAAAGACTTATTGCAATCATACACATAGCTGGATTGAAATATCAACAATATGAAAAGATTTCTGTAGTCTTGGAGCAAAGGAGCAACTTTAAAAGCGTAAAGATGTAATTAAAATCTATGTAAAGCTTCAGATAGCTTGGGGCTTAATGCTTTCATGTGGCCGAGGGAACGGCTGCCACTGAAACCAGCTGAAGGACCCCAGGGCTTCCCAGACTTTTCAGACTATGACCTCAATCCACAATCTTTCAATTCGATTCAATTCAGTTCATTTATATAGAGCCAATTCACAACATACGTCATCTCAAGGCACTTTACAGCTCACCAGATCATCCAGTCAAATTGATTTAAAGTTTTATATTAAAGGAAAACCAGTTGATTGCATCGATTCATTGCCTCTTCAGCTATCCCTCACACTAAGCATGCTTCTAGCAACAGTGGAAAGGAAAAACTCCCTTTTAACAGGAAGAAACCTCCAGCAGAACCAGGCTCAGTGTGAGCGGGCATCTGCTGAGGCCGACTGGGGTTCAACGAGAGCTGCAAAAGACAACTGGCGGCCCCATCCAGGAAACACACAGCCACACTCTAAAGAATAAAGCATGGGGGTAGTAAATTCAGCTAAAATAAATGCGAAATTTCAATATAAACATTTAAGTTTGCAGCTTTTATTTGTTAAACTAAGTAACCAGCTTGATTAATCTAAATAAACAGACTTGAAAAATAAGAAAATATCCAGACTCATTTTCCTGTGTAATTTGAATGCATTAAAGCACATCAGCTCAATTTGTCTCAAATTTTAAGTTGGTTCAGCTCAAAAAATGTTTTTGAAACTTTTTTTGAAACGGGCGTGACTACTCAAGCAGCAGACGATACTCAACATGCACCCGGTTGGGAAAGTCGACGCACTCGTGTCTGCTTGTTTGTACAGAGCTACTATCTGCGTTGGAATTTCATTTTTGCGCTTTGGAACAGCTGACAAGTCATCTTTGGGGATCTTAATCATTGCTGGAGGACCATTAACCTACAATGTGGCTGCCCATGCCACTTTGGTAAGTAAGCCTTCCCGCCGCCATTACAGTCGCTCGCTAGCAAGCCATTGATTGTACATTGATTCATTTTGAGTGGTTTATTGTTAAGCAGTGTTTAGAACGTTTTCACTGAATCCCGTTCACAATGAACTGGTGTTGTAAAATGTGTAAATATGAAACTCCCAGAAAGACTGAGGTTTTGAAACACTACAGGCTACGACATGTGCATTGTGTGCAAATTCTTCATGCCTGCCGTATTGGTCATATGCTGCTGAGGACCATGTTATTTTGCCAAGTGTCACTTTCAGCTTCAGGGTTTACTTCTTCTGAAGATGATTCATCATGCTCTGGGTTGTATTCCTCTCCATCTTCTTCTTTGGATACATCCTCTACCTCCTCTTCTGAATCAGAGTTGTCTTGCTGGACGTGAGAAAATCACCTCTAAAACTTCTTCAGTGTTGTAACGCACACTGATGGCTTCAGCACAGACACAATTCAGGGTTCTGTTATGCAGGACCTTTATAACCTCTGGAAATAAGAGGTGGTCTTCTGAAGTCTGCAAGAATACCACCTGATTTGCCTTGTTTCCTTCTGCTACTGATTAATCTGAGACACAACTAAAACTTTGTAACATTCTGTGGTTTGTAAATAACTCTATGACGTTGATTTCAACTCTATTTGCCTCACGGGTCATTTTGACCCGAAGACCATCTTTGTACCTTTTTTTGTACAGCTCACATGGAAATGTGAATAAAAGCAACATTTAACTTTTTCTATTGTCTAGGCCAATCTAGGAAAAGTCTTAAAATTTTAAGTCAAAAAAATAACATTTAGTGGATTTTTCGGGGGGTTTTAACACAGTGGCGGGTCATTTTGACCCGAGGACAACAGGAGGGTTAAGGAACGTGTAGAAAAGAACAAGGATCTGTTTGCTTTCAGAGGAAGGAGTAGACACTGCTGTCAGCGACCAGCTTTCAAGCAAACGTTTGTGTTTTTTATTAGTTTTAAATCAATATCACTGGCGATATTCTGCTATAACGTGAAGTAAAGAATAAAACAGTAAAGCTCAACTCTCATACACATAAAACCTTCCAAATTTCAAGTTCTGCATGTTGGAATTGAAGCGGAGTTAACTCGGGTTTATCTTCCTACTCCGTGCGCGCTCCCGACGAGGGGATACAAATTTTCGCAGGGATAACTACCTTGGCACGACACCGGGACTGTCAGCCTTTCACACAACACGATCGTGTCATTTCTGGTAAATAATTGTGAAGAAAGAACAGCCGCGTGTGGGTTAACTCGACTTTCCACCTAATATGGTGGTTTTCCCACGATGCACCGCGGCCGAGGTAAACAATTGACGTCACGTGGTGCAGATCGATTGGTCGGCATTTAAAAAAACATGAAACAATCACATGCGTTTTTGAAAACTGCGATTTCAAAACGAACATTTATGGTACTTTCGCCTCTCACAGGACACGCAAACACACTCCACACTCACTGGATGACTTCAAGGCTGAGCTTGTGCACAGGCATGTGAATCCAGTTAATGTAGGGGATGATCCTGATGATGATGAAGATATTGAGTGTGGAGAGGGTTATGATGAAGAAAGGAAAGAATTGCCCAGCATAATTGAAGCTAATCTTGCCCACCTTTTTCTGAAATTGGAAAGCATATCTAATGTTCCTAAACAGTGTATTACTGAGATGGTTGAAGAACTTAACTTTATTTCTAGCTCTGCATCTGGCCCTGTTATGAAAGACGTTATTACAGTTCTTGAGCCAGCTCCGTTGTCTGATATATTCCCTTTAGCTGCATACACCATTGCAGGGAAGCGTATGGTCACTCTGAAGCGATTCATTTACTTGCCATAGATGGATTTTTTTTCACATTGTCTTTGTGTTATCTAGTGATAGCAAAAGATGGCAGATTTCACAGAAAACAAGCAATCCCAAGGTACAAACTCACATTGTGCTCAATGGCATACACTGGACTGCTAAATTGACATATTTTTACAAGTTGATACAATGCAGCTGATAAGAAAGTATTTACTGTTTTATTCTCTTTATCCTATACATTTTCAGAAAGTATTTCCCCTGCTGAAAGAATACTGCATGCAATAAATGAGGAAATGGATTTTACTGATTCTGATGTTCCAGGTATGGTATTTGTAAAGAGGTTCTGCTAACATGTCTCCAAAAATGTGAAATGTATGCCAGCAAAACTTTAGGATAAAGATGTTGCAATATTCACATATTGTGTCCCATATTAGAGTCACTTAATGTTTTTTTTTGTTTTCTTAACAGATGCTCAAACATCTCATCTGAGAAAACCTGCTGTACTTCGTGTTATTGTTCAAGACCATATAATTGACAAGCTTGAACTGCCTTATGGAGTACCAGAGACAGTGGATGAGCTGCAGTCTATTGTACAACAGAAATATAGATTGGAAGCAGGGAAGTTTATCTTACATTACAAGGATGTGGATTTTGGAGGAGAATTTTTTTCTCTTGCATCAACCAAAGATCTTAAAGATAAAGACACAATTAAGGTTGTCCATATTGTTGATCTCTCCTCAATCCAATTTGTTGTAACTGACCTCGATAGATCTGACGCAGGTGCAGCCAGCAGCTAAGACAGAGGTTCATCCAGCAGTTCTGCTCCGGCTGCCAGTACTGCTTCATCTGAATCAGGTGATACAATGATCTTGTCATCACCTGATCATGGAAATTTGCGCTCAAAATCTTGGCCCTCCAAATTTCCAGTACCACGTTTCCGCAATGAGACAGAGCTTCTCCTAGCAGCTGGTAATGAAGCTTTCAATAAAGATGGATGCCCACTCAGCTCCACTGCCATTCTACCAGACATCCTTGAGAGTTTAGCCGAAAGCATCTTTGAGTATGTTGCCTATCCTACAAGTGCACAATTTGCTGATGTAGCAGAAGCACTGATCCAAAGACACCCTTGCCTGAAAGAACCAGGGTCCTACAATGGATGCTACGGATGGCAACAAAGACTGAAATTTAAAATGGGCAATTATAGATCAAAACTTAGGGGTCTTGGGTGCCCTGAGCTAGAGGTTAACTCTCTCCAAACAAAGCGAGCCAATGAGAAGATGCCAGCAAAAAACATGAAGAAAGCTCGAAAGGGTGAGGCGAACTACCTGCCACCTCATCCACTAGGAGAAACCAAAGAAAACCTTGAGCAACAAAGACTGGAACTTCTAGGTGAAGTAAAGAAGAGAGACAATTCCCAGATCATTAGTGAGAAAATGGACAGGACCTTTTCCTCTTGGAGACAAGAAATTGTCACCTTGGCTCCATCTGTCAGGGACTTGAAGGAACGATGGCCTGCTCTATTTCTTCCTGAGCAGGTTAATATTTTAGTATTTTGTTGTATTTAGAATAGGTAGTTTGGCAGGAACATGACTTCTAATATCTGTTGTACCATCTTGCTCTATTTTGTATCACACAGATCAAGGAAGAATATAAAAGAATAACCACTGCCAATCTGGAGTCAACATTTATGGCAAATCTGGACCATTGTATACCAAGGTTGATGCCATTGGTGATGTCAAGAGGAGGGGCTGCCAAACATAAGATCCAGAAAATCATGGAACTTCTGAAGGTACCTGATATGCTATTTACAATAGGAGATAATAAAAACTAACTGTTGTAAAAAAAATATTTAAAAAACACCTATTTGACATTTTTTCTTTGAATCCTCCATCAGATCAACACAGTTGAAATTCGCCGAGAGGTTGCCATTCGCTGCTTAGTGGTCTACCTTGGGGAAAATGAGGACAGTCTTTTTGAATATGTGGTAGGTGAAAGTGGATCCCTTTGCAACACCTTGAAGTTGAAGTGAAATGGAACTTTCCTTTCATACTGTCTTTGTTAATCTCTTACCAGTATCTGTCTCTCCCTACCCTGTCCTTGTTTGTTTTTGCTGCTGCTTGTTCAGTGTTTAGTAAACTAAAGGGACAAACTAACTTTTTTTCTTTGCACATGTCCTGAATAGAAATATAGTAAAAACTTGTTTTGCTTTTTATTTTCTCAAGAGAACTTTTACATTTGTTCAGAAAAGTATTACAGCCACTTAAAATATAAAAATTCAGAGTACTTTTGTCTTTTTATTCATTCCAGAAAAATGTCAAAAATTATTCCTTAGATGTTGTGTTCCAGTGGCCCTAATACTCTTCCATATGTTTGCCTTTCACTATGTTAAAACAAGAAACAAGTAAAAACCAGAATATGTTTTTCATGGCTGTGGCTACAGGCACCATCAACAGGACATTGTCTGTACATATAGTTTTAGTCTTAGAAATTCTGACTCGCAGTCATTAGATACCAGGACATTACAGGACATTTTATATTTTTTTTAATATATAGTATTGAGTGTGCCAGCTTAATGATATACTGATACTGATATTTGTTTCTGATATTCTTGCTTTCAGGATTCTGAGAGCCAAATTGGAGATTTTGAGAGTCAGGTGGTGAAGATTCTAGTCACCAAAGGTACTACAGCATCTGATCCAGCCAGCACAACCATCATCATAGAGGGCACAGAGGTCCTGCAAGGGTTGGATGTGCCAAGGGCCTGTGCTTTGCTGATGGGCCTCATTTATGCCCTCAATCTAAGCTACCCACGGGAGCTGAAGTACACTTGCGAGGTATTTCAGAAGGTGTTCCTTGAATTAGACAGTCAGAAATGCAGCCCAAAAGTCACATCTCTAAAGCAAAAGCTGCTAGGAAACCCCTTTGAGCCTCATAGCTGAACATAAAAAATGGGAACCTCATTTGTGCTGTGATGGACTTGCTGTTCAAGTGGCTTTTCCTAATTTATGCAGTGTAATGTCTTTCAACCCACATCTGGTTGCTGTTCATGTTATTCAGGTCTTTGACGTTGATAGTCATGTTTGAGAGCTGGAATATTGGTGAGTGTATTGTTTTCAGCTGACCCAGAATGTTAAATGTTTTTGGCGGTGATATATTTGCCTTTATGGTTATCCATACAAATAGTTTATTCATTTTGCCACATTCATTTTGCCAATAATGCAGAAATGTCCTACCTCAGTAAGAGTCACAGTCGTTTAAAGTCACTGACTCAACTTGGTTAGAGCTGTTTAACTACTTTAACACTACACTGTAAACACATACTACACACATTACATACTGTGACACACTACACGACACTAACACACTATAAAGACACTACACACACAGTAAAGAACTACACTGTAACACATAAAAACAAAATATTGACCAAAATTGCAACAGAAAGATCATTAAAGATGGAAATGAAAGTTAAACAGCTATGAAATAAGAGAATTATAAATGGCAAGTTTTCAATGGTGCTGTTATTAAAATATTTGCACTTAATTTGTACAAAATGTTCATAAAATAAACAGTTTTTATTGTGAAATATGGTTCCTGTTCATTATTTCCCTCAACCTGAGAAAAATTAGTTGCATATACTATAATTAATATGTTTACTTTTAGCATGGACTTTTTTTAGTTGAAAATGTTTATGCAAACATTTACAACAACTTAAATTGGAATGATGAGATAACAAAATTTTAAGGAATACTCATTAATTAATTAAGTAAGCACTACTTGATTTCTCTTGAATATATATATAAAAACATGGTCATTGTACTTAATTTTTTGTTGTAAATGAAACATATATCAGATACAACCAATGTGACAATTCAATAATTTAAACAAAAAAATAAATAGGTTCAACTTGAGATAGCTTTGTATTTATGTGGCTATTTAAGTTGGTGTTGTTATGCTGGACTAGTAGCGATTACTCAATTAACAATGAAGTTAGGACACTTAAAAAGATCCATGCAAAAAGTAAACATATCTTTTTGAGTAAACCCATTACATTATTTGTTAGAGTGCAGGCACACAAGTTGTAAGCCAGCTCTCATGTCTGAAGATTAAGAGAGCACATCCAGTTAGTCACAGTCAGAGAAACAGGACTAGACTGAAAAATCGGCCAAACTCAAACATCTATAAACAAAAGTGTTGACGGTAGCAGCACAGCTGATATTTCTCTTCAGGATGGAGTCACAGCCAAACAGGAACAGACCAGACGAAGCTACTATGAGAAAAAGCAGAGAGAGCAGAACGTTAGAAATTGAACTAACAGATTCTGCAGAGTGGGGGAATAGAGAGAGAATGAAGCAGAATGATGAAAAGGGGTCCCTATGTCCTCCAGCAGTCTAAGCCTATAGTAGCATAACTGTAGAGATAGCTCAGGATAACTTGAGCTACTCTAACTATAAGCTTTATCAAAAAGGAAAGTTTTAAGCCTAGCCTTAAAAGTAGACAGGGTGTCTGCCTGACAGACTAAAACTGGTAGTTGGTTCCACAGGAGAGGAACATGATAAGTGAAAAGGTCTTCAACACATAGATTTAGTTCACTCCATGTTAATTTATTAACATCAAGTAAATTTAATCTATTAATTTTAAATATTTTTTAAATAACATGTCATTATTTATTGTATATTATATAGATTTGTATTATAAATACATAAGTAAAAGTTTCATCTATTTATATTATTGTAAATGTATTTATTTCATTGTACATTCACACTGCAAACTTTTAATAAAGTCTTTTGGCCATTTGGAACAAACCAATATCTTGCTGGGTTCTTACAGACTTGGGTGAGTTGTGCGTATGACTAAAACTTTAGGCAAGATGTATTAGCTGCAGTGATGCTTTTGTGATGGCTGATTTCTGCAGGATCATTAAACATTAAAGATCCCTGAGGGACAACCTTCCTCAGGAGGGGTGTTTTAAATCCTCTGAGCCCACATTTAAGTTATTAATTTCCTAATTGGCTTTTTTTTTTTTTTACCCTCATGATGACTAGTAGATCAGTCAAAAACCACGATCAATGTGTGCCAACCAGGACCACCTGGATGTACCTCCCCTGACTTCCAGGCTGCATTTAAAATGAACCTTTCATCTGTCAGACTAGTCTTTATAAAGGGAAAAGTTGCTTTGTTACTGCTGTGCATTTCTAAACCAGCTGTTAAGGTTTGCTCTTGTGCAAAGCCTGTGTTTCTCACCTCAAAGTGTTGGGCCATAAAAACCACATTGGCTTTCATGTAGGACTTAAAAGAAACTTATTGAGCCGAGAAGCCGGAACCTTTCCGTCCCTCTGTTTCTATGCTGAGCTGTATTAAAGAAAGGATCAAAGCATAATGGCCTTATGTTAACACATAACAGAGCTTTTTTACAGTACAGCACGCTATTCATGTAAATTGTGTAATTACCTGTCAGTTTTTCTTTAAATGTAAGATAAATGAAAGATTACGGTCTTTCCAAAGAGTTTTGTTTTCAGGAAATGTAACGCACCCACCATCCTTTGCTACCATAACCCAGCTTTTGCAGACTCTTTAGCGTCGCCCTTGTGGCTCCCTGGACCTTTTACAAAAATGTATGATGTTTACCAATGCTGTAAACATTTGTATAATAAATAAACTTAACCCTTTTAGGCCTGTCACTCAAAAGTCCGCCTGGCATTTTTTTACTTGTTTAAAGTAAAAAGTAGGAAGAAAAAGTCCTGTGGCCAAGTGCTTCAGCACATTTTTCCAGAATCATTTAGAGCTTTCAATAAGTGCATTATTTTACATTATTCTTGATACTAAACCACTATTAAAACTGTTTGATATCAAGAAAAAACAAAAATCGAAATTAGATTTTGGAGATTTTATGCAAATAAAACACTGCATTTGAACATGAAGTACAGATTTTGCATCACAAATTGACAATTTCAACACTATAGAACATATTTACAATATTTTTTTCATTCTCAATTATTTTTACAAATAAGAAACAGACTAACAATTAAAACTATTTACAGGCGATTTTCCCCTCTCTGCATTTCAGTCCAGGAGAACTTCCTCCCTTTCTCCAGGTTCCTGGCTGCCCCCTTGTTTGTAAAATCACAAACTAATGTGAGGACTTCATTGTCAAAAAAGTACTCAAAAAAACTACTGGTTGTGGATTTCCTACATTTAGAGGGGGTTGAACACCAGGGATTCTTTTGGGGAAGAACCTTAGGGGTTGAAAGCCTTTCTCATCAGGCTCTTCATGGGTCTTCCACCTTGGATGATTTTATTGATGAGCTTTTATTTATAGTAGTAAATAAATAAAGTTGGTCTCAAATCCACACTAAGCAATAAAAAAAGTCATAGTAAGCTACACATGAATACATGAAGAGTGTGGTGCTGTACTTAGGAGTGTCATATATAGTGAGCAAAAGTGCACTTTTACACAAAGTACATATTGATGAATATTATAATAACTTATACTCTTTTTTTTATTATTTATTTTTTTATACTCTCTAAACTATTCCAAAAACAAAATAAAATAGAAAATAAAACTATAAATACATCCAATTATTTGTACCAAGTAAAAGCTATTATCCATGAAGTAACAAGCCCCATTCATTCAGAAATAAAATTCAAAAAGTTATTCAATGATCAAACATTACCTTTCTTCAGAAGAAAAAACTGGATCTCCTTTTTCAAACACAAAACCATCCAGGAATCTCCTCGGTCTCTTTTTATCTCTTGAAGGACGTTTTTTACTCATATTATCATGCGCTTCACTCTGACTCTCCGCTCTGTCGCTCATCTTTTCCTCCTCACTCTGCACTCTTCGTTCGTGCAGCAGAGGGAGACACAGACTAGCATTCGCGGGCATCCTGGAGCGGCGGGAAGTCAATTACCGTAATAACACTATGCAGGTCTGAAAGTGCAATTTATTTTCTTTCAAAGACAGTTTGAATTTTTCTGATAGCGCAAACCGTTGCAGAGTTACGGTAAGTTGAAGTTGGCTTGTGAAATGTGTCGCGGGCGACACGTTAGGTTTCAAAGGGTTAAACAATAATTTGCATCATAGCCATAGAGATCAGTGGTCATAACTTGCAACCAGCGCGGCAAACTAATCTGCAGGTGTGTCTCAGATTCCAAAGGGACAAATGGAAGATGCTTTCATTATCAATGTGGAAGGATTGCCTGCATTTTTGCTTTGTAATGAGAGGCTGTCAAAAAATAAAAAAAAATAAAATTGGAAAGGTATTTCCAGGGAAGGATAAATATGCAGCCGACCACCAAGTTGGGAGAAGAGAAAAAGTAGGATTGCAGAACTTCTGGATAAATTAGAGGAGAGCAAAGATAGATTTAAGGAGTGGATTTCATCTCGAAACTCCACCACAAGGACTCTGTTGCAAGGATGGAAAACCGTCCACAGATCAAACGGTCCTCCTAATACTAAATCATTCTGGTGATATGTTTACGTAAGTTTGTCCTATGTGCTCGTCCTGTTAGCTATATTTTTCTGCGCATGCACACTTTCAAGCATATATCTGTGGTGAGCTACGGTTTCAGACAGTCATTGAAGCTCACCTTTTTAACCGGAGTTCTTTGAAAATGGCCAAGGGTCTGAAGAATGTCTATGCAGTGTATGAGAAGAAAAGAAAGGTCTCAGAAGAGGCAGATATATCCCAGAATGCTTTGCATGGAGAACTCTCCTTGCAAAGCATTATGGGAGTTGCTTTCACAGCGGCGAGTAATAACAAAGATGGGGCAGGCACCGCGCAATGGAGGAGGAGTTACGTGACTAACTGGGAGTAAAAAGTACTGATCATCTGTCCGAACGGTCAGTTAACTGAGTTTGCTATAACGTCCACTATATAATCCCCGCTCTATTTAGTGATGGAGGGATTTTAGGGTGGACAGTTGGACACAGTAACCTGGAACATGTTTAATAGGCATTCCCTCGCTAAAGTGGGTACAGGGTTGTGCATGTGCATTTTATTATAAAATTTGGAGAGGGTGGGTCTTTTCAAACATTTGCGAAAATCCTCCACTAGCCCTTTAACCATTACTATGTATCTGATGAACATCTGGATCCAAACACTAGTGGTTTATAAGGCTCCTTCAGCAGGAATATATGCTCAATAGCAGCTATGGGGGTCCCCAGACCCACCCCAAAGAGCCCAGGGCTTACAGAGAGGAGACCAGAGCCCTAGATATTCAAAGACATCATAGAGTAAAGGAACACAGGGATTCCAGACGCAAAGACAGAAATAACACAATGAAGATGAAAAAAAACGACCCTGAGGTAAGATTCCAGAGGCTTTGATGCTGAAGCCCCATGTAGCAGCACTGACAAGCCCACCCTCTCCACCTGCAGGAAGGGTGCTTCACTGCCACCCAAGGGGGCATCTATCCCAAAGGCAGATCCTACAGGGCCAGAGGGTCAAGACACCTGTAATCAGACAGCACCAAACAAAACTCCCAGCCCCACATAGAGAGAACCGACAGCACTCCATCGGACACATTTATCAGTCATCTGCAGGGATTAATTATTCGCAACATAACGACAGGAATTACAGATCTGAAAAAAAATTACTATTATTTTTAGTCATTCCTCCTAGAAATTCAATGCAGTTACAAAATGAAAGAAAAACTGCATTTATTATATCTACCTTATGATAACCTGGAACTCTATAAATACAATTCATCCAAAGTGAGCATTAGATTTATGTTTAGTCATTTGAAGGAGTAAAAAAAACAGAGAGAGCACATCTACAACCCTTATATTAGTGACATTAATTCACCATCATTACCAGCCTCTTACACAATTAGTAAAATGTTAGACAGGAAGCAACTCCTCCTCGAGGTGAGTCCTTGATTGTTGGAAATCAATTCAAATCTATCTAAAAATGAATTCTGACGAGAATGAACTCTATTTTCAGATCTCAATAATAGAGTTACTACTAGTCATAATTACTGTTTCAGATATCAAAAAATTTAAAACATTACAGATATCAAGAAATCAAATTCTTCACATCAAAAATATATTTCTGCTAGTAGAAATTTCATTTCATATATCAACTACTTATTTTATCACTAGTTAAATTAGAATTCCAGATGTCTCAATTTTAATAATGCCTATCGAAAATTTAGTTTAAGATACTTTCTGTCATGATGGGTTTTAAAGATCTGACCCACATGCAGAGACACACTCAGAAGCCAAGGGTAAAAGTTAACAGGTTTATTGAGGATTGCAAAAAACACAGACTGAGAGATATACAGCTAGGTAACACTGTTGGATCTCAGTGGACCAGATTGAACCAGAACCGGAAACTCTGAAGGGGAGATCACAATGATCAGTTCGGGGAACGTAGGAAAAAAGACTGAGGCTTGTAATTTGAAGGAGAGGCACGTTGAGGGGGCTCTTGGTTATTCTTTGGATCCAGTTTGGGGGTTTTATCCAGAGATGAAAGAACTCTTTGGAGGGCGGACAGGCAAACTAACGTTGGATCCAGAGGAGTATTGGAGCGGACTGTCACTGGGTTTTCCTGAAGAGGACTTGAACGGATCATATGGAGGTTTCCCCTTCAGTGTGACTCAGTTTATCCTTCCAGGGGGTAGACGGTCCAGGCTTATCCAGTGAATAAGGAAGGCTTTCTGCTGGAGAACAAAAGACAAAGGCCAGCTTAGACTCAGAGAGACAAGGCTAAGGTTAGACTCAGCTAATCTCAGTCTGGCTAGAGTACCCAATACTGGCAAACACTCTGGCGTTGAGGCGGTGACAGCCCGCTGCTCAAGTACTCCTCTGGTAATGACCCAACGACCCGCAGGTGTGCAGGGAGGCCCAACAAGGACAGGGCACCGCCTGGTGGTGGAGAGAGGAAAACACAAAAAACAACACACACAAACTGGAATCCTAACGCTTTCAAAAGAATAATGAAGCTATGTTTTAACATAAAATACGCAGGCTTGCTACTCAAATTTCTATTAGAACCTATTCCCTTCTGATGGAATAGAGATGGGAGTGGTGACAGCAAGGAGACTAGTATTGGCTCCCTTCCAGGGTTGAGGACAAAAATAGGGTTTTGTTTAAAGCAAGCTGTTCTGAGCTTTTCTGTTTGGAACAAAGAGCTCATGAGAAAAAATGCCATGCCGCTCTCAAAGGCCGGATTTACACGTCTCAACATGAAAAAGTCAGATTTCCAGGTGATGAATTCTTTAAAAACTATTAGTTCACTATTCCTTTTAGCTTATGTTTTCAAGAGCCATTGTATTAGGTCAAAATAGTCAGTTCCAGGCCTGGAAGTGCAGGTTGCTGACCCTGAATTAAATCAACCCCCTTTCATACAAGTATTTACTATTCTACACATAGATCAGAGATCTTAATTAAAAAAATAAATAAATAAATAAAACAACTGAAAACCTTCTTTCTCAGCCAGATCAAGCTGGTCTGTTCTCTGGACAGTTCTGTTATATTTTCCCATTTTAATTAAAACCAAAATTAATAAAGACATTTTCAATTCAGTTTTCATTTCAGTTTATTTTTATATCGCTGATTCTCAACACTTTACAGTTCAACCTGATCATCCAGTCAAACTGATTCAAAGTTTTCTGTCTAAGGAAAACCAGTTGATTGCATCAACTCATCGACTCTTCAGCAATCCCTCACACTAAGCATGCTTGTAGCATCAGTGGAGAGGAAAAATTCCCTATTAACAGGATGAAATCTCCAGCGGAGCCAGATTTAGTGTGAGCGGCCATCTGCTGAGGCCGACTGGGGTTCAAGGAGACAGAAGCAGAGATACAAAAAGCAGCTGTAAAAGACGGCCCCATCCAGGAAACAAACAGCCAGGCAGACGAGCTCCGAGCCAACTCCCATGTCAGAGGATGAAGAGAGCACATTTAGCCAGTCAGTCAGAGAAACAGGACTACACTGGAAAAACAAGCCAATCATCTATTAACAAAGGTGTTGATGACAGCAGCACAGCTGATTTTTCTCTCCAGTATTGTGTCTTAAATGAAGTATATTTACCCCTAATTTGAGTAGGTTAATGAGATAGTGAGTATTTTTACTAAGCTAATTAGATAACATGCACTTGAGATAAGAAAAAAAAGTGGTCCCTATGTCCTCCAGCAGTCTAAGCCTATAGCAGCATATCTATAGAGATAGATATTTTGCATTTCCTGCATTGATTCTGGGCTTTTTCATCATACCTAAAAACCTTTATGATCTTCAGTAGTTAACCTTTTTTTTTTTGGATGATATTCCAGAATTTTGGTAGGAGCATTCTGTTCTTTGTGTGCTGGATTAGACTTTAGGTCGCTTTTTAATTTTAATTCGTTACACCTTTCGGTTCTATATTCACCTCCCCCCTGCTCAACTTCAAACTCCCACTCTACTATAGCCAAAGGTGAATCAGTGATCTGGATTCATATGCTTTCCTTTTCCTTTTCCTTTTTTAAGCTCATCTGTTTCCTTTACTCCTTCCTGGATCCTCTGTTGTTCATCCATGGCTCCTTGTTTTTAGTCTCCTTTCCCCTTCATGTCATTTGTTATTGTAATTTTTTTCTGAACTCACTCTGCATCAAATTGTGACTTTGATTAGTACTCTGTTTTAAAGTTTGATGGACAGAATGAAGAGTTTTCTCTCTATATGTTAGATTATCAGATACACAATGCATTTATGATGTGACTGTACTGTTATTGGACTGGATTGTGTTTGTTTAGCCATTTTTTCCAGTCCTGATATTGCCTTAGTTTCCTTTCTGCTGTGGCTAAATTGTTCTCCGACTTACAAGCCACATACACTATATTGCCAAAAGTATTTGCTCACCTGCCTTGACTCACATATGAGCTTAAGTGACATCCCGTTCCTAATCCATAGGGTTCAATATGACGTCGGTCCACCCTTTGCAGCTAGAACAGCTTCAACTCTTCTGGGAAGGCTGTCCACAAGGTTTAGGAGTGTGTTTATGGGAATTTTTGACCATTCTTCCAGAAGCGCATTTGTGAGGTCGCACACTGATGTTGGACGAGAAGGCCTGGCTCTCAGTCTCCGCTCTAATTCATCCCAAAGGTGTTCTATCGGGTTGAGGTCAGGACTCTGTGCAGGCCAGTCAAGTTCATCCACACCAGACTCTGTCATCCATGTCTTTATGGACCTTGCTTTGTGCACTGGTGCACAGTCATGTTGGAAGAGGAAGGGGCCAGCTCCAAACTGTTCCCACAAAGTTGGGAGCATGGAATTGTCCAAAATGTCTTGGTATGCTGAAGCATTCAGAGTTCCTTTCACTGGAACTAAGGGGCCAAGCCCAGCTCCTGAAAAACAACCCCACACCATAATCCCCCCTCCACCAAACTTTACACTTGGCACAATGCAGTCAGACAAGTACCGTTCTCCTGGCAACCGCCAAACCCAGACCCGTCCATCAGATTGCCAGATGGAGAAGCGCGATTCGTCACTCCAGAGAACGCGTCTCCACTGCTCTAGAGTCCAGTGGCGGCGTGCTTTACACCACCGCATCCGACGCTTTGCATTGCACTTGGTGATGTATGGCTTGGATGCAGCTGCTCGACCATGGAAACCCATTCCATGAAGCTCTCTGCGCACTGTTCTTGAGCTAATCTGAAGGCCACATGAAGTTTGGAGGTCTGTAGTGATTGACTCTGCAGAAAGTTGGCGACCTCTTCGCACTATGCGCTTCAGCATCCGCTGACCCCGCTCCGTCAGTTTACGTGGCCTACCACTTCGTGGCTGAGTTGCTGTCGTTCCCAAACACTTCCATTTTCTTATAATACAGCTGACAGTTGACTGTGGAATATTTAGGAGCGAGGAAATTTCACGACTGGATTTGTTGCACAGGTGGCATCCTATCACAGTTCCACGCTGGAATTCACTGAGCTCCTGAGAGCGACCCATTCTTTCACAAATGTTTGTAAAAACAGTCTGCATGCCTAGGTGCTTGAATTTATACACCTGTGGCCATGGAAGTGATTGGAACACCTGATTCCAATAATTTGGATGGGTGAGCAAATACTTTTGGCAATATAGTGTATCTGTCCATGAATCATTCCTCCCTGTTCGCTTTATATCATTTTCTGTCAGAGCTTCCTTTTTCCACTACTGAGTTTCTTCCATATATCTACCTGGCTGCCATGAATTATGCTTTCTGCTTTTTCTTTTGAGGTCTTGAATTTTAGTTAATTACTAAAACAGTTTATCTTTCATCTCATGGACATTTCTGTCTACATTGGATCCTATTTTGCAAGAAACAATTATAAAACATTTTTGAGAAAGGTTTTCTGGATTAAACTCAAAATCCAGAGGTAAAAGTGTGGCGAGAAGAGTGGGAGCTCTTAGAAAAGTATGCTAAACCACTCATATGGTTTGGAAACCACCTTTGACAGGCATTTTGACATGAAATATGACAAGCATTCGTACAATCATGGGAGCTGCAGGCTTTTGCTTTGGAAATGTTCCCAACTAAACCTGGAAACACAGGTGCAAATGTAGGACTTATAAAAAAAACACACCTGACCCAGTTTAGCTATTCTAAGTACAAATGTTGGCCATGAAATATGGACATCTGCCTGCAACAGGGCTTTAGACCTTCGTGCAGAACAGAAGAAATCATTAGTGTTTATCAGAACTATTTTATGTTACTGTTTGCAGAAAGTATAAGAGCTGAAAGAAGGGACTCCTCCCAGCAGCTGGAGGAACTTGATGGCCCATGGACTCAGCTCATTAGAGAGAGAAATCTCCATGGCTTTGGTGAAACACGTGGTATCATGAGCTGTGGATAATGATCCTGTTGACTGCTCTCACACAGTCAGTTCCTCTGTCAACCTTTTCAGTTCTGCTCCGGTCTCGTCTCTGCGGATGGCGCAAATAGTCATGACAAATACCACATCTGCATCTCCACAGTTCCTGCTTCAACTTTCATTGTGTGCGCTACAAATGGTTAGTAGACCGTGTCATTTGCTAAATGCAATTCTCTCACTTACTCTGGTTTGGTAATCTGATTTACACAAGAAATAAACTCAGGAATGTCGTGGGGGAACTTTGAGGTGAAGGCCTGTAGTCAGTTCTACATTTAGAAAAGCCCTAAAACTATAACATGTCTCAGCATCACTTTGTTACTTAGAAAGTACAGCAGTGGAAAGAGTCAGAAAAAAGGGGAAGAGGAAGAAGACTGGCAGTCATTTCCCTGCCCCATAGCTGTGGCTGCTCTTTTTTAAAAAGTTGGTTCCAGGTCATCCCTGCTTCCTGACCCTGGGAGCGAGGTGAGGAAACCCCACCACCAGGTTGAAGAGAAAACTCTCACTAGGGTTGCCAACCGTCCCTTGATAAACATAATTTTTCCGTATTTAGAAATAAAAGTACCTGTCCCGTATTTAATGTAAAAGGAACGCACTTTGTCCCGTATTACTGTGAGAGTAAAAAAATAGTCAGTAAAAAGCTAATGTAAAAATGAAGAACAAGGGCCCGTTACATACAAAACTTACGGTAAACTTGTTCCTGGGCCCTGTCCTGCGTTGTGACCAATGAGCTGACAACATATATGTAACGATCCAGAATACCCTCATTCCATTGGTCGAGCCAAGTGTTGCTCATGGAGATGATAGCGGGAGACAAAAGAGCAGTATGAGGGGCGAACGGAGTAATTTGAATGCTGACGCTTTTGGGAGCGGTGCACTTTTGACAAATATTTTTACAAGTTTACACAAGTTCTCTGTTGCACCAAAAATGTGCACCATTTATTTATTGTTTTATATTAATCTTTAGAGTTTGAAGTTAAGCAGGACAGGCTTATGTTTAAGATTTGAGTCAATCATTTCAAACACAAAGGGGGGCTGAAAAAAAATCACCATGCCAGGAGGGGTAGAGACAATCTACTTTTTTTTTCAGGGAGTTGGAAACCCTAACACTCACCCACTGGGAAATATTTGCAAAGAGTGAGTATTGCTCAGTGTCATGATTGGTTCTCAGAGAAGCCCAATATGAAGAACACCACGGAAACAGATGGAAAGTTTTGTAATGTTTATTAAAAAACACAAGCACATGAATTATGTGAACTGGAACTGGTTCTGGCCGGGGACTGGTTCACTGGAGTCTGTGAGGATGACAGTTAGTTAGCGTTGGCACTGAGGAGTTAGCGTTTGGAAGTTTCAGAAGATTACCTTGAGGAGTCCGGATTTCTCTTTGAGGAAGGAACTGTTGGGTCCAGAGACTGGTTTGTTCAGCAGAGTTCAATAACCGCTTCAGCGTCTTACTTCTAACTTGAATGCAGACCTTGGTTTTTGGTTTCCAGCTCTTAGCCAAGAGCTGCAGACGAATCCAGAGGAGAGTCTTCAGGTTTGGCTCTGAGGGCAGGCTCGGCAGGTTAAGCTCATCCAGAGCTTCCAAGGGAACAGGTTTCCTGTGAAGCATAGACAACGAAGGTTAGAAGATTGATTGATCACTAGGGAGATCACTTAGAGATTCTCAGGAGGTTCTAGGCTTAGGTGCTAACCAAACTGGATCAACACTGCGGCGTTGAGGCAACACTCAGCCTGAATGGCAGAGGGCAACTTTGAAAAGGTCTAAAGAACGATGCTCAGTGACACATTCGGTATGTGCCAGAACACATTATGCCATTGTATGCTACTCTTATTGTTATGTGTTGGGTGTAAGTATTTAGTTCCAACTGTTGTCCTTAATGCAATAATAAATGGGTTGGTTAAAAAACCTGCCTCTTACCTGAGATTGTTCCTGCCATGGATGCAATAATTGTAAGAAGAAGGTTGTAAGTATAGAGCTTATTTCAGAACTATTTACTTTTTACATATATATTTCTAGATGTATTTGTAATATATTCACGTCAAATGTTGTAACGGGCTGCTCAGTAGTGTAGTATGTAGCACTGTTGCCTTGCAGCAAGATTGTTCTGGGTTTGATACCTGCATGAAGTTTACATGTTCTACCTGTGCATGCGTGGGTTTTCTCTGGGCACTTCTGGAGATAGGCACCGCCCTAACAGGACCCTGACAGAATATGTGGGTGAAGATACATGGATGTTGTCACATGATGTCATCATGATGGTTATAGTGTAATAAACTGGCTGATCCGGACCCAACTACCCGATCCGTCCCGGAAGCACGATCCATTCTGCGCATGCGCAAATGAGCTGATAGCGCATGCGCAGAATGGATTGTGCTTCCTGGACGGATTGGGTAGTGACAGTGCTTTAGCGTTAGCTCTGTCCAGCCAATCAGCAACAAGTAATGTTTAACCTTTTCAGTTTACTGAGAGTGCATTGAAATAGATGGAATTTAGAAATAGTGAGAGGTGATGACAACGATGAAGAAATTGGCTACAATTTACCCCCAGTTTCTACTGAAGCTGTTTATGATAAGCATCAGGATCAAAATGTTTCTCAAATATATTTAAACTGTGTTACAACAACTAAAAGATACTTCACTGACATTTTAAACAGATTTGCATTACCATCCAATTTAAGTTTAATATCACGTTAGCTTCCACTAGCGGTGTTAGCCCTAAACAGTAGATAACAAGCCAATCACACTTGCTTGTTTCAACAGATATCTCATGTATAATGGCTCAGGAAAACTTTAAGGTAGAACTGCATAGGGGCATTGTCTAGAATATACACCAGTTAAATGCTATATCATAAAAAAAACAACTTGGAAATGTTAGCCTTCCTGTGTTTAGTCTGTAGGTCCCGTCCAGTAAGACCTCAGCACAACCAAGCCAGCATTACGCAGGTTAAAACATGCCGACTTCCATGGGTGAAAAATATCATTTTTGAAGTAGTTATGAGTTTTTACACATTACAGAAAAAAGGAAACTTACAACAGGGACACAGCAAACTGAAAAGGAACACAGTGGATGCTTCGGTGGAGGCACAAATAGAGCCAAGCAAAAATTCACTGGCGCTTCACAATCTGAACTTTTCTGTCAAATCGCGTTGCTTTAACCAGTCAGGAATGGAGTGTGGCTGTGACGTAGAGCAGACAACCCAAGATCCAAAAATTAATTTCAGTGAGATGCTTATTGAACCCCCCCAACAAGATTCTGATTCTGATTCTGGGTCCTGGGCAGTTGGAAGGACCACTGTAGGGGATTTTCATCCTGCAGCTCCTGGAGCAGGTATCAGTAATCTCTGGAGGTCCTGGTGGACCCAGGTTAGGCAGTGCAGACTAGGGTGATCAGCTTTCCTCGTTTAGTTTGCCTTTGTGACTCATTCGCTTAAATTGAGGTCTGCCATGTTGATTTGAACAGACAAGAGGAATTGTCTAGAGCAGAGGTCACGGATTAGCGGACCAGGGACAGGATCCGGACCCACCTGCTGGCTGATCTGGACCCAACCTGATTTAAAACGTTTATAAATTACCGCATGGTGTCTAACCGCAGTGTCTAACTTCACTTGCGCCTCTTCTCCTCTTAATATGTTAAAGACCCCTGGCCCTCCGGCAACAAATGATCCAATGAGCTGCTGTCAGTCTGGGTTGCTGCTGCTGCTACTTTTAGACACAGCAGGCAAACCTGTGGCAAGCCGGGCGATGGGAAAGAAGGAGAAGATGATGAGAAAAAGAGAGCAGAGAAAGTGTGGACTGCTGGAAGAACTGTGGTGAACTGGTGAAAGAAAAGTGAAATGTTGCTCAAAGATGACCCTGAACATTTAGAAGATGTTTGGCTCAACCTGCTGCTGTGAAGCAGGATTCTCCACCATGAACAGAATCAAAAATAAATATGGATCCAGGCTCAAAATGAGCTCCTTAATATGTGCTTTAGAATGGCTTAGTCTCCATTCAAACCCAGGTTTAAAGCCTCGCTGGGCAGCATAAAGCCCACTGCCAACATTAAGACAGAAAAAAGAAAGAAAATTATAACAAACGGTCAGTTCAGGTGTTTTATTAAATATGTGAATCAGGAAATTGTCTATATACCAAACTGAATGATTATTTGTTCTTTACTTCAAAAAACACTTTAGATTTTAAAATGGAAAACGTTCTATTTTTTAAAGAAATTTTTTATTTAAAATTTTGATGTATAACATCTATGCTATCTTCTGGACGCGGCGGAGGTCTCGCATTGTTTCATCGCGAGAGTTGGAAGGTTGTCCCAATTCCTGCTGCTCCTGTTTTTTGTTCTTTCGAATATTCCGCCTCACTGCTGCCTGGACCCTCTCCCACAGTTATCACCACCGTCTACCGTCCTCCTAAATATAATAAGGATTTTTTGACTGACTTTTCTCAGCTCCTCACACATCTCTCAACCCTCTCCCATAATCTGATTATTTTGGGAGATTTCAACATTCACATGGATAATATCAGTGCTTCTCTCTCCAGAGACTTCTCATCCTGCCTGGAAAGCTTCGGTCTACATCAAAACATCAACTTCCCAACTCACTGTAAAAATCATATTCTAGATTTAGTCTGTTGCACTGCCTGCTGCTCACCTGATGAACTGGTTTCCCACTACAATCAAAACCTCCATACTCTCCTGGACATCCATGCTCCTCTGAAATCTAGATCAGTCTCCTTCACTCACTCAGCTACCTGGTTCACTCCTGCTCTCCGTCACCTCAAATCTCGCGGTCGTCAGCTGGAACGCCTTGCCAATAAAACTGGACTCACCATTCACAAAAATATGTAGAAGGATCACATTGCACTGTACAAGACTTCCCTCTCCTCTGCCAAATCTGCATATTACTCTAACTTAATCCACTCCAACCGCCACAACTCCAAAACTCTTTTTTCCCTTCTCACTTCCATCACCAAACCCCCTGACTTCCTTCCCCATCATATGCAATCCAATGACTTCTACAATAAACTTATGTCCTTTTTCGTCTCCAAAAACACAAATATCCATAAACACCTGACCTCATCTGGAGCTGCAGCTTCTGGAGGTGACCCGGCTACCCCCTACCCATCTTTTGCAACCGCCCTCTCCAGTTTTGACCTTCCATCTGTTCAAGCCATTTCTGACTTCATTCATAAATCCAAACCTTCCACATGTCAGCTCGATCCTCTCCCGTCCACTCTGGTTAAATCCTGCTGCTCTTCAGTTGCTCCTCTCATTACCAAAATCATCCACTCTTCCTTAAGCTCTGGTTCAGTCCCCTCTGCACTCAAAACCGCTGCAGTCACCCCAATTCTGAAAAAACCTGGCCTGGACCCCACCGACTTCAATAACTTACGTCCCATATCCAATCTACCCTTCATATCCAAAATTCTGGAAAAATCTGTTGCCTACCAACTCCACAACCACCTGATGTCCAATAATATTTACGAACAGTTTCAATCTGGCTTCCGTCCTCTGTACAGTACTGAAACCGCACTCATCAAGATCTCTGACGACCTCCTTATGGCTTCTGACTCTGGACTACTTTCCCTCCTCATTCTCCTGGACCTTACAGCAACCTTCGACACCATCTCCCATGCTACTCTCCTCAGTCGACTATCATCCATCGGTATCAGCCGCAGCCCTCTAACCTGGTTCACTTCATACCTCTCAGATAGGACACAGTTCATACAACTCAAATCTCATAAATCCATCTACTTCCCCGTTTCTGCTGGTGTGCCCCAAGGTTCTGTCCTGGGGCCCCTCCTGTTTATTATCTACATCCTCCCTCTTGGCTACATCCTCCTTAAGCATCATATCAAATTCCACTGCTACGCGGACGACACCCAGCTCTACCTTTCTACTCAACCATCTGCCTCACTCCCACCAATCTCCCTCACCCTCTGTCTCCAAGAAATACATTCTTGGTTCTCATCCAACTTCCTCAAATTGAATAGATCTAAAACCAAAGTCCTCCTAGTAGGCACACCTCACACTCTCTCCAAAGCTAATAACTTCTCAATTACCATCAATGATTCAACTGTCCTCCCCTCCCCTCAGGTTAAGAGTCTGGGTGTCGTCCATGACAGGACCCTCTCCTTCCAGTCCCACATTAACAACATCACCCGGTCTGCCTACTTCCATCTGCGTAACATCTCTCGTCTCCGTCCCTCCCTCACTCCCCAAACTACCGCCATTCTTGTTCACAGTCTCATCACTTCACGCATCGATTACTGTAACTCACTTCTTTTTGGCCTTCCAAACAAGTCCCTCCAGAAACTACAGCTCCTCCAAAACTCTGCAGCACGCCTGATCACTCGGACCCCCATTTCTCATCATATCACTCCCATCCTGCAACAACTCCACTGGCTCCCCATCAAACAAAGAATCATCTTCAAACTCCTCCTAACTACATTCAAGGCCCTCCACAGCTTGGCTCCATCTTACATCTCAGATCTCCTTCACGTTAAAACCCCCATCCGCTCCCTAAGATCCTCCCACACCTTCCAGCTCTCCGTTCCCTCGGCCCGTCTGGTCACAATGGGGAACCGGGCATTCAGTCGCTCTGCTCCCCACCTCTGGAACTCCCTCCCTCCGGATCTCCGTACTCTGGACTCCTTCCCTCTTTTCAAATCCAGACTCAAAACTTTCCTGTTCAGACAGTCTTATCCCATCTAGTTCTTACGCATCACTCGAATATTGTTCTCTTCCTTTTCTTCCTTTGGTTTTATTTTACTTCCTGCTGTTTTGTTTTCTGTGCAATCTTTATGCTTGTACTTTTTAGCTTCCTGTTTTTAATGTTTTTATCTGCCTGTACAGTGTCCTTGGGTGTTGTGATAAGGCGCTTTCAAATAAAATGTATTATTATTATTATTATGTATAAACTCACACAATTCTATTTAACACTGAAATAAATTGGGGGGGGGGGCTTGGCCGTGTTTGGAATGCAAATTGTTTGCAAGTAAAAGGCAAAATGTGAATCTGATTCAGTCCGGATCACATCTATCTTCCTATCCGTGAAATTCCCTACACTGCAGATTCTTCAGAAGAAGATTTGGGGACAATTATAATGTCTCCTTTCACCGTAAGATTTCCCTCTAATAATATTTATCTTGAATTAGCAGTGATAATAAGCATGAGCAAAGAGAAAAAAAAGTTCCTTCAGTTTCCAAACAAAAAACTTCCTGCTCGGCTTTCTAAACATAAATAGAATAATAGACCGCATACAGTCCCTTTACCAGAAAGCCAATATATAAATAACTTCAGTTCGCTTTAACAGCTACAAAAAGAGCAAGAATAAAAGTGTGGGAAAAGCACACAAAGGTTTTCTGGGAAGCTGTGTCTGCATTGCATGTAGCAGGCTTACACATGCTAAAGCCTGCATCTGCAAACACGGCTGTGTGATGTCTGGCTTTTTTTCTTTCAAATGTTCGCATGTGGTAGATTTCCCACTGAAACTGGAACTGCTGCAAGAAGAAAACTATAAACTTCTCTTTTTAGTGCCAAGTTGCAGCCGAGTTGCTTGTGAAACCCGACAAACTGGAGCAAAGGAAGTTGTTTAGGGGGGCACAGTCAGGACAGTGAGGTGCTCTGAGTTTATTTAATATGATTCTGAGAAGAAGGAAAATACAGACTTTCTCAATATCTTTAGAGGTAGTCCCAAAACAAGAAAATAACATCAATTTGTGTAGTATTTGTATGCCTCTTTAATGTCTCCACTAAATCATTTACTGTGTAAAATCCTATTTATGTAAGCCTTAGACAAACAGGCAGAGCCTCCACTAAAACTATTGCAGTTAAATGGTACAACACCTCCACAAATTAACTTTATCCCATCAACTTTTATACATTTTGGTATTTTACACCCACCACCACCAACAACACCGTTTTAACTTTAACACTTAGAAAATATCTTTAGGACAATGAAAGAAAATGTTATTAAATCAGATTTTCCTCGTAGTCTGTTTCATTTTCTCAGGAGATAAGGTTATTCTCCTCAGGGGCACGAACGCTCTCAATAAATGTCATTTCACTTTTTCCATCAGACTGTTTTATGCCTGAAGAAAATTTAGGAAAAAGAAAATGAACGATCATAAATCCTTCATTTGTTTTTTTAGGTCTGGTTTTCACCTCATCGGGTTTGGATGGAATATAGTTTGGGTCGCCTGACTTACAAAAACTAAAAGATGGTTCCTTCTTAATTTCACACTAGACTAGATCAAATAACACCCTGACTGGGGAGTACTCATGGAGACCAAAAAACAGTTTTTGCCTCAAGCTTATATAATTTAGATAAGGTCTCCATCTGTGTTTTACAGCAGTGCTTGCATCCTCATTTATAAACACTGTCAAACATTTTAAAATGAACAGCTCGAGTTGAAAATTCTGTAAATAATGTGCATTATTACTGCTTTCAGCATGTTTATAAATAGAAATCAGAGGGTGTTTTTATATTTATTCATTTTTTAAGGTCTAATTTTAACCTCATCAGGTTTGGATGGAGTGAAGTTCAGGTCGCCTGAGTTACAAAAACAAAAAGATGTTTTTTTCTTAAGATTGTTTTTCTAGAACATGTCTTTACAAGTCAGCATCCCTTTCACCCTTATATTTACTAAACAAAAGCTTGTTTTTTATCAGTTTTAGTGCTAAAATAAACCAAAAAATCTCTTGCTAGGAATATTAATTAGCTATCCTTACTCCCACCCTCACCTACAGGTGCTGGTCATAAAATTAGAATATCATGAAAAAGTAGATTGATTTCAGTAATTCCATTTAAAAAGTGAAACTTGTATATTATATTCATACATTACATACAAACTCATATATTTCAGATGTTTATTTGGTTTAATTTTGATGATTACAAATGACAACAAATGAAAATCTCAAATTCATCATATCAGAAAATTAGAATATTACTGAAGACCAATAAAAACAAAGGATTTATAGAAATGTTGGCCAACTGAAAAGTATGAACATGAAAAGTATGAGCATGTACAGCACTCAGTATTTAGTTGGGCCTCCTTTGGCCTGTATTACTGCAGCAATGCGGCGTGGCATGGAGTCGATCAGTCTGTGGCACTGCTCAGGTGTTATGATAGCCCAGGTTGCTCTAATAGTGGCTTTTAGCTCTTCTGAATTGTTGGGTCTGGTGTATTGCATCTTCTTCTTCACAATACCCCATAGATTTTCTATGGGGTTAAGGTCAGGAGAGTTTGCTGGCCAATTAAGAACAGGGATACCATGGTCCTTCAACCAGGTACTGGTAGCTTTGGCACTGTGTGCAGGTGCCAAGTCCTGTTGGAAAATGAAATCTGCATCTCCAAAAAGTTGGTCAGCTGCAGGAAGCATGAAGTGCTCTAAAACTTCCTGGTATGTGGCTGCGTTGACCCTGGACCTCAGAAAACACAATGGACCAACACCAGCAGATGACATGGCACCCCAAACCATCACTGACTGTGGAAACTTTACACTGGACTTCAAGCAACGTGGATGAAGTGCCTCTCTTCTTTTCCTCCAGACTCTGGGACCTTGATTTCCAAAGGAAATGCAAAATTTACTTTCATCAGAGAACATGACTTTGGACCACTCACCAGCAGTCCAGTCCTGTTTCTCTTTAGCCCAGGCAAGACGCTTCTGACGCTGTCTGTGGTTCAAGAGTGGCTTGACACAAGGAATGCGACAGCAGAAACCCATGTCTTTCATACGTCTGTGTGTGGTGGTTCTTGAAGCACTCACTCCAGCTGCAGTCCACTCTTTGTGAATCTCCCCCACATTTTTGAATGGGTTTTGTTTCACAATCCTCTCCAGGGTGCGGTTATCTCTCTTGCTTGTACACTTTTTTCGACCACATCTTTTCCTTCCCTTCGCCTCTCTATTAATGTGCTTGGACACTGAGCTCTGTGAACAGCCAGCCTCTTTAGCGATGACCTTTTGTGTCTTGCCCTCCTTGTGCAAGGTGTCGATGGTCGTCTTTTGGACAACTGTCAAGTCAGCAGTCTTCCCCATGATTGTGTAGCCTATAGAACTAGACTGAAAGACCATTTAAAGGCTTTTGCAGGTGGTTTGAGTTAATTAGCTGATTAGAGTGTGGCACCAGGGGCCATCAATTTTGAACCTTTTCACAATATTCTAATTTTCTGATATGATGAATTTGAGATTTTCATTTGTTGTCATTTGTAATCATCAAAATTAAACCAAATAAACATCTGAAATATATGAGTTTGTATGTAATGTATGAATATAATATACAAGTTTCACTTTTTAAATGGAATTACTGAAATCAATCTACTTTTTCATGATATTCTAATTTTATGACCAGCACCTGTATATTCATGGGAATTGGGGTAAAGACTGAAAGGATGAGATCACAAATACAAGCGACTAAAATTAGTTACCTTAGTGAAGTTGGCCCCCCCACCTTCTTCAAATCAGACAAAATTGGTGTCAAACGTTTGTGCTATGTTTGTGCAGCAAAAATTTTCGTTTTTGCAGCTATCATTTAAAAGATATAAAGAAATGTTTCTAGAGGTCACCAAAGGTCAACTAGCCCCCCCCACCTTCTTCAAATCAGACGAAATGGGTGTCAATTAACTCAGCTCCATTTGAGCTGGTTTGCGCAGCAAAAATTTACATTTGTGCTGCTTTGGCTTTGAAGATATTAATGAAAATGTAAAGGTCAAAAGGTCAACCAGCCCCCCCACCTTCTTCGCATTAGACAAAATTGGTGTCAAACGTTTGTGCTACGTTTGTGCAGCAAAAATTTTCGTTTGTGCTGGTATCATTTTTTTTACAGGTTAGAAATATATAATCATAGGTTAGCAACTTATAATTTATATGAAATTCAGAGTTTCAGAATGAACAAATGTTCACTGATCTTCTACAAACAATTATTAATATCATTAAAATGATAGCAGTAGAAAAAATGTATACTTTTTAAAATATGCATTTTTTTATTTTTTTATATATTTATTTTAAATATTTTAAATTTAAAATTTATTCTAAAATTTTATATTTTTGTATGGCAAAAATTTTCATTTGTAGTGCTATCATTTCATTGATATTAATAATATTTTGTAGAGGTCATCAAAGGTCAGTTAACATCTGTTTTTGCTGCACAAGCCAGCACAAACAGAGCTGAGTTAATTGACACCCATTTCGTCTGATTTGAAGAAATTGGGGGGGGGGGGGGGGGGGGGGCTGGTTGACCTTTGATGACCTCTAGAAACATTTCTTTATATCTTTAAAATGATCATTTTGTCTGATTTGAAGAAGGTGGGGGGACAACTTCACTCAGCTAAATTAGTTTCCTTTGCAGGGTGGCTGGGTGCACCCTTTAAGATGGGGTTAGGGTGATTGCTCCTCCACATCGAAAGGAGCCAGCTGAGGTGGCTCTGTTCTGGATGCCCCCTGGTCGCCTCCCTCAGTAGGTGTTCCAGGCATGTCCTATTGGGAGCAGGCCTCGTGGAAGGCCCAGGACACGCTGCAGGGACTATGTCTCTGATTCCTGGTGTCGCCTTGGGGTACGCCCAGAGCAGCTGGAGGGGGCGTGTGTGGATCGGGAAGTCTGGGCATCTCTTCTTAAAGCGAAAGAAAATGGATGGATGTCCTTAACACTTTCTGAACACCAATTCACACTAGACTAGATCAAATAACACCCTGACTAGGGGACTAATGTGTACTCATGGAGACCAAAAACTAGTTTTTGCCTCTAGCCTGTTTAATTTGGATAAGTTCTCCATCTGTGTTTTATAGCAGTGCTTGCATCCTCATTTATAAACACTGTCAGAGGTTTTAAAAAGAACAGCTGTAGTTATAAATCCTGTAAATAGTGTGCATTATTACTGCTTTCAGCATGTTTTTATATACAAATCAGAGGCTGTTTTTGCTTATAGAGATTGTAAAGTCATTATAAAAACTGACCACCCTTAGAAACCTGGCTGGTTCTCTCAGGACATCTGTTCAATGATGTTTCCCTGAGCTTTTTATTAGAGGGGAAGCATGCATGCAGGGCTGTAGATGTAAAGAAAAACTTGAAAAAATAAAATAGAATTGTTTAAAAAATAGCAAAAAAAATGAAAGCAAAAAGCAATAGTAATATTGTTCAGGCCTGAGTGAAGCTTTTTATTGGAAAAGATTGAAAACTATCAAAGCCATTCCTCCTATTGGTTCTCTTCCTGTGATGGATCTCCCAGCACCATTGATAAAATGTTCTGAAAACAGAACCGCCCTGCTGACGCACCTCAATCACTTCGCTTTTCATCACTTCAGTTTGGAGACTGAAGGCTAACCTTTCTGACATTTTCCTTCAGTAACACCCCAACTAAGTAGCATTAGCAGGTGGGGTGTTGTTGTTAAAAGCTGACTACTCTTCTTTGGTTTTCCCTAATGACAGGCACAGCAGCTCAGGACACCTAGCTGATATGTGAGGCTGCACAATGGGAGCAGCCTTCATTTTCTTTGCTCCGTCCAGAATAAATTACAGTAAAGGATTATTGTACTCTATTAGCATTTGACAAAGTTAGCATTTGATTTGAAGCTTGTAACATAATCATATCAGCATCTCTAACATTTGTCGTTTTACTTAGAAAATAATATAGCAGGAAACATTTAAATAAACAGCAGTAACAATAAGCAGTAATATGATTATTGGACTCAGAACTGCTCCATTGTTCTTTATCTGATTTGTTCTAATTGCATGTGGTATATTACGCTCTTGTTATGTTTAACGACTGATTTCCTGTGGCTAGCTAAATTAAATGTTTCAAAATATGGCAAATTTGCCATATAACGTTTTTGTAGATACTGAAGCTGCTGTTTATATTAACCTGTGTTTATGTTATAAATCATAACTGGATCACATGTTATATAGAATACATAAATTTTCTCTGTTGCAGCTGTGATTTTGCCGCTGATGACTGGCTTACTCATTCCATTCACCTGTCTAACTCTGCCCGTTTGCTCATTACCTGTCATCTGATCCACCTGCTCCTGCCTCTATTTAGTTGCGTGTGTCCATTCATCAGAGCCAGATTATTATTGTTTTCTCTAGCCAGTGGTAAGAGTGTTTTTACAATTCTTTGGTGTCCTTTCCTGATCCAGACCTGTTCTGCCTCTCAACCTGCCTGTTCCTGTCTTAACAGTTTGCCTGAACTGTCTTTGGACTCCTGGGCCTCTGAGCTTGCCTGTTCATTTTCTGATCTGTTTGCCTGACCTGGCTTGTTCTTGCTGTTTCTCCGTTCTCCAGGGCTGGAGCAACTGGGACAATCTGTGAGGTAACCCCTTCCATCTTGTTGGCAGCTGGCTGGATCCTGCCTCGATCTCTGGGCATGGACTGAACAGATAAACCTGATTAGTGAGTCACGTTCATAATCTTCCACTGTTGGATTTACATGGCCACTAACCCTTTTTTCTCTCCTGCAGAGTTTTCAGCCTCAGATGCCCTAGCCGCTGCTACTCGAATACGCTAGTTTTAACTTTTCAGTAATCCCACTGTCTGTCTTGCCTTGAATACTGGGTCCGAGTCTTGGCAGCAGCAGTATTTTTGCCTGCGTTATACAGCAACAAATAAATGCAGATCTCTCCTGGACAGATCCTCTATGGGCATATTTTACCGTTTGTTGACAGTGGGAAGCTCTGGGAATCTTTTGTTTTTTTCATGTCCATAAAATGGGAAGACTTCCAGATTTGCTACAGACACAGAAAACATTGAGAACTAGTTATAACCCCCCCCCCCCTTTTTTTTCAAAACAGTGTCATTTACAATAATATCAGTATCTGTCATTAAAGGCTTTATCAGATAAATCATATTCTCTAATGAGGATTAAATGGAAGGATTTATGAGTCACATATAAGGGAGCTCTGCAGTCAGTGGGTCAGACCCAAGTACTGCTCCAGGAGTAAGTCCTGAGCAGAAAAAAAAATAACTCAACTTATCCCACTTCTATCTACCAGGAGCAAAGCCAAACAACATCCCCAGCTGGATGCAACAGGAAGCAACATCTCATCTGTTTTGAGTCAAAGCTGGACAAGCTAAGGATCTCATGTTCTCTCAGTATTCTGTTCAAAGTCATCGCAGTGACACAGATGAATGGTGGTCCTGCTCATGCACCTGAAATAGCAGGGACTGCAACCAGATACTGAACACAGACAGCTCCCTAAAGTAAAAATGCAATCATCAGCACGTTTCCACAGCACGTGAGCTATCCGATGAATGTTTGCTGGTGATCTCTCTCAGTAAGTGATTTTTCTTACTGCTATGAGGTCAGTCCTGGTCTATAGAAGGCAGGTATTGGGAACTTGGATTCAAATGAAACAAATGCTCAGAAAGGCTAGACTACTTTTAACACCAGGCCTAAAACTTCTGTTTTAGGTTAAACTTATAGTTTTGATAAATCTATGCTGTTCTCTTAATAGTTATGTGGCTACAGGCTTAGGCTGCTGGAGGACATATGGAACACTTTTCATCATTCTATTTCATTTTGTCTCTGTTCTCCAGTTCTGCTGTATTTATTAGTTCAACCCCTAACTTAATGTTCTATTTGTTCTAGTCATAGTAGCTTAATCTGACCTGGTTCTGTTCAGCTGTGATACCATCCTGGAGAGGAGTAGCAGCTGCATTGCTGCCATCAACACCATCATTATACAGTAGATTAAGAGTTGGGCCTGTTTTTCAGTACTTAGTCCTGTTTCTCTCCTAGACATAGCTATGAGTTCAGCTTTTACTGTGACATACTGTATAGTAGTCATAGCAACACACAATTACTCAGTCTGACATGATTCATTCTATTTGACATAAAACAACAGCTCAGACCTTGTTTGCTTAACAGTTTTTATACTCATATATTCATTGATAGGCACTTCTGTGTTCCTTTAGTGTTTTTGCATGAGTCTTCTCAAACTCCTATTTGCCCTTGGCAGAAGGCTAGAGTTAGGGTTAGTTGTTGTCCATTGTCATTCCTTGCTCTGTACTAGGGATTGTTGTTGAGTCAGTGACACATGCAAGCAAAGGTTCACAATGTAGTAGGAAAGAATCCTGCAAAGTTAATAACTCGATTCACTGACAAGAAAACTTTTAAGCAATCTGACTGTATTATCTGATTGTATAGTCTGTAAAGTGTCTTGAGATGAGATGTGGAGCAAACTTGCTCTTTTTATATAAACTGAAATCAACAAAGAAATGTTACAATAAAAAAGTAAAGTGATTGTTGGGATCTGGAGATCTGCCACCTGTCTCCAGCAGGGTGCGCTGTGGATTTCCTGGGCTGGAGCCCTCCAGCACAGCTGACGTTCATCAGCTCATCAGAAGACCTGCCTTTATAAGTAGCTGCCAGACCTTCCTTCGACACCGCAGTGTTGACCTTAGTTTGGTTAGCAACCTGAGCCTCTGTTACCAGAAATAATCTTAGTCATCTCAAGTGAGAAACTGATTCTAATCCACCTCTGTTTTTGCTCACAGGAAACCTGTCTCAAGTCGGAAGCTCTGGATGAGCTTAACCTGCCTTCAGCCCTGGTGAGCCAAACCTGAAGATTCCAGTCTGGATTCCTCCTGCTGCTCTCAGAGAAGATCTGGAAACTCTGATCAAGGTCTGCCTTTCAAAGTCAGAAGCTAGACGCTGCTGCTGCTGCTTGTGCACTTATCTGAACCAACAGTCTCTGGACCCAACGGTTCCCTCTCTCAGACAAGTAAACCTGGACCCCTTCAGGTATTCTAAGACACATCAGAAACTCAACAAATCATCTGTTAACCTGGCTAACCAATCTATCCGTCTCTCCAGACGCCAGAGAATCCTGCCCGGTCCAGTTCCTGAATCCAGTCATGTCATTATTGTGAAAACCTTTAAATAAATCTGTTGAGCTTTTTATCTGTCTCCAGTGGTGTTCTGCATGTGGGTTTAATCCCAAGACCAATCATGACAGAACACTGCGGCCACAAACAAAACCCAGCAGACACCCCACGGAGTTTAACCTAGGAGTAAGCTGATCACATCCAGGAATACGACTCAACCCTCCATGAGTAAAAACACCGGTTCTGATTTTAAGAAGAAACAAACGTTTCCGGATTCTACGGACTTCGAGGGAATCACAAGATGGCGCAAGCTCAACTTCCGGTTCTGGAGTCAAACCCGCCTCCAAGGTCAGAACCAGTCCCGTCACTTCCAGAATTCCGCCCGTCACTTCCTGAAAGGTTTTCTGGCATTCCTAGTAGGTTAAACGGTTTCCTGTTTCAGTGTGAGATGTTTTTTGAACTCTTTCCCTCCAGTTTCCCTAACGACAAAGAAAAGATAACCTTTATTCTGTCCCGTTTATCAGGAAAAGCCCGCAAGTGGGGAAAGACCAATTCTCCTTCAGAAACCAGTACATATGAACATTTTGTGGAACAATTATCTCTAGCCTTTTCCATATCTGCCAAATCTCAGGGTCTATCTAACTTGAAACAGGGAAATAGCTCTGTAGAGGATTTTTCTGTCGACTTCCGGGTCAGAGCCACTTCTTCTGGTTGGACAGATTCTATGCTAAAAAATATTTTCTATCACGCCCTAAACGAAGACATAAGGAATGAGCTGGCTAAGATCAAGGAACCTGAAACCCTAGATGAGCTCATTTTTCTAGCAGACCACCTGGATAACAAGACACGAATAAGAACCAGATCTAGATCCAGGACCCCAGTCCAACCCAGTTCAACCCAGCTCAGCCCAGTCCAGTCCAGTTCAGTCCAGCTCAGTCCAGCCCAATACAGCTCTGTACAGCCTTGTTCAGTCCACTTCCGCACAGTTCAGTCCAGTTCAGCCATCACCTACATGACCACCAGCTAGCACCATCCGTTAAAAGGATACATTTTAAACCACAACTCACAACCCAAGCAGTCAGAGCCCCTGTAATCCAGGAGTCTGATCTCTGGAATTTTTACTACGGGGATAGAGATGATCTCTTCCCTTTCATACTACCTCATAAAAGATCTGTTAGCTTAGCCACCGAATCCATTAGCAGACCTGAGTCAGAATCAGTTCACTCTCCAACCAGTGTGGCGTCTGAGCCCACTTCTGATCTAGCTAGACTAGAACCTGAATCCACTTGTACACCAGATAGCCTATTGCCAGAATCAGCCTGTGAACCAGTTAGTCCAGCTCCCATGACCTCCCGACATAAGAGACGGCGTCACCGTAAGTCCACTCTGTGCCGTCTAGAGACCCCTGAGTTAGTTCTGTGCCATCCAGAGACCCCTGAGCAGACTTTTAAAGAGGTGTCAGAATTCGGGGTATGTGGTTTTATGCCTCCTAGGGTCTCTCTGCAGGCACTTCAAACCGCCAAGAACCCTCTGCAGGCACTTCAAGCCACCTCAGAGACTCAACATGTGCCTCCATGGGCGGTTTCCTCCATGCTGGTTTTGGAGCCACAGTCGGTGGTCTCCTCTGTTCCTGATTCGGGGCCACAGTCGGTGGTCTCTTCTGTTCCTGAGGTGGAGGCACAGTCGGTGGTCTCCCCTGTTCCTGAGGTGGAGCCACAGTCGGTGGTCTCCCCTGTTCCAGATGTGGAGCCACAGTGGGTGGTCTCCCTTGTTCCTGTCCAGGAGCCGCAGGTGGCGGTCTCCTCTGAGCCTGTTCCTGAACCACAGTCAGTGGTCCCCTCTGTTCCTGACCCGGAGCCGCAATCGGCGGGCTCCTCTGTTCCTGATCCGGAGCCGCAATCGGCGGGCTCCCCTGTTCCTGATCCGGAGCCGCAATCGGCGGGCTCCCCTGTTCCTGATCCGGAGCCGCAATCGGCGGGCTCCCCTGTTTCTGATCCGGAGCCGCAATCGGCGGGCTCCCCTGTTCCTGATCCGGAGCCGCAATCGGCGGGCTCCCCTGTTCCAGTCCAGGCGCCGCAGTCGGCGGTCTCCTCAAAGCCTGTTCCAGAGCCGCAGTCGGCGGTCTCCTCAGAGCCTGTTCCAGAGCCGCAGTCGGCAGTCTCCTCAGAGCCTGTTCCAGAGCCGCAGTCGGCGGTCTCCTCACAGTCTGTTCCAGAGCCGCAGTCGGCGGTCGCTGCAGAGCCTGTTCCTGAACCGCTGAAGAGGGGACGGGGTACCCCGTGGGGGTACCTACTGAAATTGGGGCGTCATCCTCCTGAGAAGCTGCTTCGCCTCCAGCCCCGCAGCAGACCCCCAGAGCGTCAGCTTCGCCTCCGGCCCCGCGGCCGGCCCACAGAGCGTCAGCTTCGCCTCCGGCCCCGCGGCAGACCCCCAGAGCGTCAGCTTCGCCTCCGACCCCGCAGCCGGCCACCTAAGACTCTGCTCCGTTGCCGGACCCTCGGCCGGCCTCCAGAACCTCTACCATGCCTCCGGCCCGGCGGTGGTCCCCCTAAGACGCTGCTTCGTCTCCAGCCCCGTGGTAGGCCTCCGGAGCGTCAGCCTCGCCTTCTGCCCCGTGGTCGGCCCCCTGAGCATCTGTCTCGTCTCCGGTCCAACTGCAGGCCACCTAAACTTTTGCCACGTCTTCGAACCTGCAGTCGACCTCCTGAGCACCAGCCTCGGGGCAGGCCTCCTGAGCATCTGCCTCGCCACCGGCCTCACGGCAGGCCTCCTGAACATCTGCCTCGCCTCCGGCCCAACGGCAGGCCCCCTGAGAATCGGCCTCGCCTCCGTCCCAACGGTCGACCTCCAGAACTTCTGCCCCGCTGCCGGTCCCACGGCCGGCCACCTGAGACTCTGTCCCGCTGCCGGTCCCACGGCCGGCCACCTGAGACTCTGCCTCGCTGCCGGTCCCACGGCCGGCCACCTGAGACTCTGCCTAAGAAATCGTCTGGGATTTCTTTTGCTTTCATCCACCGTAAGTGGATCGTTTTTTGTTCTGGACTCAGTTTTTGTTTTTTGCCCTCCTGGCCTGTTTCCCTCTCCGCCCACCCTGGGTGGGTTGTTTTTTTGTTTTTTCCTTTTTTTGGGGCGTCTTGTATCTGCCCTTGAGGGGGGGGTACTGTTGGGATCTGGAGATCTGCCACCTGTCTCCAGCAGGGTGCGCTGTGGATCTCCTGGGCTGGAGCACTCCAGCACAGCTGACGTTCATCAGCTCATCAGAAGACCTGCCTTTATAAGCAGCTGCCAGACCTTCCTTCGACGCCGCAGTGTTGACCTTAGTTTGGTTAGCAACCTGAGCCTCTGTTACCAGAAAGAATCTTAGTCATCTCAAGTGAGAAACTGATTCTAATCCTCCTCTGTTTTTGCTCACAGGAAACTTGTCTCAAGTCTGAAGCTCTGGATGAGCTTAACCTGCCTTCAGCCCTGGTGAGCCAAACCTGAAGATTCCAGTCTTCAGGTATCCTAAGAAACATCAGAAACTCAACAAATCATCTGTTAACCTGGCTAACCAATCTATCCGTCTCTGCAGACGCCAGAGAATCCTGCCCGGTCCAGTTCCTGAATCCAGTCATGTCATTATTGTGAAAACCTTTAAATAAATCTGTTGAACTTTTTATCTGTCTCCAGTGGTGTTCTGCATGTGGGTTTAATCCCAAGACCAATCATTACAGTGAGATGCGTCTGGTTTTGTTTTGATTAAAATGTACACAATAAAAAAGTTGTAGCTCAGTTCTTGATTGATTGACTTTATTGATCTCAGAGTGGAGAAATTTACTCATTACATCAGCTCAAATAGTCAAAGAAGAAGACGAATGTGCCAAAAGAAGAAAAAGGTGCATGTGATATATACAGTATATACAATGTGTCCACATCCTATATAGGATGTGCTATATTGCCTGCAAGTAATTAATTTTCATGGCCTCATGGTTTAAGACTAACTTTGTAACGTTGTCCCATTGCAAGAGCCTAAACCCAGATTTCTCACCAGTGTCTCAGTCAGACCCTGCTGTTCAACCATATTAACAACATGTAAGCTGTTCATTTTCAGTAATAGGGCTTTTTCTGTTTTTATTCCACAGAGGTTTATCTGCAGGATTAAGTTTGGGGTTTAAGCTCCAGCTGGAACTGTTTAACATTGCAAAAGTGAATTAAAAGTAGGTACAATTTTCTTGGAACATGTGTATTGGCACTTGATGGAGGTATGTTAGTAACAGGATCTGCCAGTGGAAGTAAATTTGTGCACTTAAAATAAGAAAAATAAAGCATATGTGATAAGTATTTCAATTGCAGTGTATATATTTATTTTAGTGGCCAAAATATTCATTCTATTGGCTGAACAATTTACTCAGATGCTCAAATGAAGGGAAAATACATTTACTTTAAGAAATGTTTACTTATCTTTAGATCCAGCCACACATCTCTTTAGGACGTTCTTAGACTGACGGCTACCTGCTGGCTGCAGGGCAAACTCCACAGCACATCCAGACCATAGCAGAGAACCTGGAGGGATTCTAATCCTCTTCCAGGCTGTGTTTTCCTTCACTGAGAGGAGTTTCAAAGTCAGACCTCCAAGCTGTAACAACACAAAAGCACTGAGGAAGGAGTTCAGTCTGAGGAGATGTCAAACAGCCCCTGAGCAACGAGAAACTGTCCTCTCTGGAGTTATTAGTTTAAGCAGTTAAAGCATGTTTTCTCTTTGAAAAGTCAAGTTTTAAGATGTTTCTTATCAGAAGTTTTATACATTTCATGAGCCAAAGATCATGAAACTATAGAATCTACAGAAACAGTCCTTTGGTTTAACCCTTCATCTACAAGGCCTCTATTTTATTTATTTTAGTTTAACTGGACTTTAGATCTACAGTATAGCAAATCATCAACTCTACCTGTGTGTAGGGATTGGTACCAAATAGACTTCTCTGCATGGTACAGACCAAATTACATAAGTACTACCTAATATGTAAAAAAACTGTTCCACCGCCTTACTGATGGACTTAGGTACCGATTCAATTAAATTCATTTATATAGCTCCAATTCACAACACATGTCATCTCAAGGCACTTGCTGCAACAGAGGTATAGAATTAAGAAAAAGAAGTTGAAAGCAGAGAAGGATTTCAACAACTAATACAGAAGAGAGAAAAGTATCATGTGGTTGACTCATATTTTGTACAGTAGCAATATGTAAAATCTACAACATATACAGTGGGGCCAAAAAGTATTCAGTAAGCCACTGATAGCATAATGACAGAGGTCTGTAATTGTCATTGTAGGTACACTTCAGCTATGAGAGATGAAATGAGAAAAAAAAAGTCCAGGAAATCACATTTTTATAGAATTTATTTCTAAATGATGTTTGAAAATAAGTATTTGGTCAATGACTAAAGTTCAACTCAATACTTTGTAGCATAAATGTCATGATTTTTCTAAGGCTCAGACCCACATGCAGTGAACCCAAACAGAGAGACACAGAGTAAAAGTTCAACGGGTTTTATTGAAGAGTATTTTGAGTTTGGTGCAGAGTTCCTCCGAACTCTGCTCGGCTGGAAACTGGAAGACGAGGGGAAGACAGACTGTTAGATTCAGGCTCAGTGGGAAATTGGAGTTGTTAATCTTGAAGGAGAGGCTTTGTTGCCACTCACGTTTCCAGAGAAGAAAAGACACGTAGACTCCAGTCTGTGTGTTGGTCTTCCAGAGTTTGTTTGATTCGGTGGAGGGCGGAACAGGGTTTACCCAGAACTCGGACGGAGTGGAATGATGCAGCCGCTGGTTGCAACTCAGTTTTCCTGTGGTACTTACTCAGAGAGTGATCTCAGTGTTCTCAATGGTGGCTGGATCCAAACCTCCTGTTTGGAATCCGTCGCTCAGTGTAAGACTCAGTTGATCCCGCTTGGGAGAAGGCAGTCCGAAAAGGTCCAGTTTGCAGGAAGGCTTCCTGCCGAAAGGCAAAGAACAAACAAAGTTGAGAAACAAGAGCTCAGTAAAACTCAATGTCATCTCAGCTTGGCTGGAGGACAAAACTCAAAATGCAAAACTCAGACTAGACTCAGCATAAACAAGGCTTGGCTAGAGTACCCCAAACTGGCAAACACTCTGGCATCGAAGTAGTGGCAACCAGCAGCTTAAGAGCAGTCCGGTGATGAGGCAACAGCTTGCAGGTGTTTGAGGAAGTGAACCGAAGGCAGGCACCTCCTGGTGGTGGAAGGGAGAAACACAAAAGACAAGACAGACAGACGGACACAAAAACTGGGATCCTAACAATAACCTTTGTTGGTAATGACAGAAGTCAAACGTTTCCTTTGTTCACCAGGTTTCCACACACTGTAGCTGGTATTTTTTTGGCCCATTCTCCAAGCAGATGTACTCTAGAGTAGTGATATTTCATGGCTGTTGTCAGGCAACAGAGACTTTCAACTCCCTCCACAAATTTTATATGGGGTTGAGGTCTGGAGACTGGCTAGGCCACTCCAGGACCTTGAAATGCTTTTTACAGAGCCACTCCTTCGTTGCCCAGGCGATGTGTTTGGGATAATTTTCATGCTGGAAGATCCAGCTACATTTCATCTTATAGGCTCTCACTGAGCCTATAATTTCCTCAATTTCTCTAATTTATACAGAAAAAAACAGTATGTACTTGTTTTATCATTTTACAAGGCATAACTGTGTATTGCAATGCAGTATGGGTCAAACGTAATTAGATTAACTATGAGGAGAAATTTACAAAAGCACATTGTAAAATTACTGGATGGTTTTGTTTTCACTTTGTTCTGACTGTAAATGAGACACAAGCTACACTGTAAATGACATACAGTTAAATACTAGTTATACAGATAATATTGTGGTGATAAATTATAATAATGATTTATTAATACAGGGCTCGATGTTAACCATTGCCCGATCTTCCGGGGCAAGTAGTTTTTATTGTCAGGAGAGTACAAATTTCATTGCGCACAGTGTAAATATTTCTATCATATGGCAGTCTTCTGTACAGTGGTCATACATAAAAAAATGTGGTCATTAAATTATTTTCTCTTAGACATTGGAGTGGTGCATATAAATGTTATAGAGCTAAACATGTTAAATTGGTGAGTAGTAGTAGTGTAAGTTTTTAACCTGTCGAGTTTTTTTTAGATTTTTAACATTACTATTTATATTTTTCAGAGCACACAACAGTTTAAAGCAAAGTTTAGTTTGAAAAGAATGTGCAGGAAGGCTTGAAAAGCATGTTAACACGGTAATGTAGGCTTGAGTTCATTATCTGACGCATGCATATACACACCAGGAACCTGTAAACTTACTGAATTACAAAAAAAAAATTTAAAAAAACAAACATGTTTCATTAATATATATATACAAAAATTTAATATTAGGAACTATATTTATCAAAAATTATACTGGGCAAGTAAAAATTGTTTCTGGGTAAATGAAATGTGAAAGCCACTTGCTCGAAGGGCAGGGTATCTGCAGGAGATGGAAGGATAATTTCTCAAATCATATCTCTGTCTTATATTTACATTTCATCACCATGTTTACATTTTATCACTGCTGCACATTAAGAAATGGAAACGTCTTGAGTGCTGTAATAAATGAAATTTCATTTTGTATACACCCTGTGTGTACAAAATGACAATAAATTTTGTCTAAAGGCTGATTTATGCTCAGAAAGCAGGTCATCTGTGTGTGTGTGTCGCAGTTAACGCAGATATGCCCCGCCCCTTCCACAGACGCTCTGGTGCACCTCTCCAAAACGGTAGATGACTGCAGAAAGTGCCGCATACAGGAGGCCTTTGATTGGTCCAATCTACATGTGCTCTATGCTTTGCATATTTCCTGTTTAGTACCTTACCGGCTTGTTTTGTTTGTATGACCGCCATTGCGGAAAATGACTCTTGAAGATGGACCAGCTAGAAGAGCGAGGTGCACGAGAACGCTGCAACCCTCAAAAATATCTGCGACAAGCTCACTGCAACACACTGCTACGGAAGGATAACCAGCCCTTTATTCTTAAAACAAGTTTATTTTGATCAAACCAAGAAGCAGGAAGGTAAATAAGCAGATGAACATTGGGGTGAGCCCTCATTGTTCTGCACTTCTCAGAAGATTAATACCCTTTGACCTGACCTACCGCAAAGAAAAGGGAATCATAACACTATTTCATTTCATTCCAAAAAAGTTTAAAAACAGTCAACTGGATTTTGTTTTCCAAATTTGAAGACCTTTTACTTCCCATCCAGGAAGCTTTTTCAATTCAAAATGTTAGAAATAGCGTTGAGTTTGAGGCTTTATAGAGTGGACCAACAACAAAGTCTTGTTTTGGGTTAGAAAACATGCAAATTGAACCGGATGAACGGGTCCACCCCTTAGGAGCGGCCAATTGTTATATTTTATGAACACCACTGTCTGTCTGCCGATTAGTCCTTATTATGACCAGATTATTCTGTCATGGGAACAGGACAGAAGGACCCAGTATTCAAGGCGAGACAGACAGTGGAATAATTCAATTTATTAAAAATATCTCAGGCGGATCTGCACATCGGCTGCGGCTGGTCACCAGCCATCACTGGAAACTCTGGTTGGAGAAAAACACAGGTAAGTGACCATGATAATCTGACGGAGTATGAGTATATCAATGAGAGTCACTTACCTGGTTTAACAGTTTAGCCCATCTAAATAGAACAAGGTAGGATCCAGCTGGAGGGCTGCCAAGGAGATGCGCGGGCGCAGCCAAGAGTGTCCAAGATGTTGCAGCCTTGGAGAACGAGCAGGAGTCTGAGCCAGATCAGAGAAACAGATGACAACAGGAAGGCTCACAGGTCCAGGAATCCAAAGAGAGTTCAGGCAAATGTTCAGATAGGAACAGGCAAGCTCAGTGGTTGAGAGGCAGAATAGGTCAGGATATCAGGAACACTACGGAATGCTAAAAACTCTCTTTCTCCACTGAGCCAAGACAGGAACAGGGCACGCTCAGTGGATAAGAGGCAAATCAGGATCAGGAAACTAGGAATACTATGAAACGCTAAAAACCTCTGTCTCCACTCACCCCATGGATGCCGTTTTCAAGGCAAGACAGACACTGGGATAAATCAATTTATTAAAAATATCTCAGGCGGATCTGCGGATCGGCTGCCTGCGCTGCTGCAGCTACAGCTGTGGCTGGGCACCACCCATCACTGGAAACTCTGGTTAGAGAACATGAACAAGAGCAGGCATCCCCACACAGGCTTTTGCTAAACTTTAATCATCATAATCAGTTGTGCGAAAGCAGGGAAAGCTGTAAAAAATGCAGGACAGGGGCCTTTCAGGACCGACTTTGGGCAAGCCTAAACCAGAGGATCAGCAATGATCTCAATAATCTGGCCCTGATGACTGGACTGAGCCATATATAAAGAGCAGCAGCAGGTGGATTAGATGAGTTGTAATTGGAAACTGGGCAGAGCTAGGAAGGTGAATGAAATGAGCGATTAGGGCAGCCATAATTGCCAAGATCATGACATTTTCCCTTTGTGTGTTATCCATACAAAATGTTTTTTTTTTTTTTTGCATAACATCATATCCAGCCAATCTGTTCTCTCTTTGGTGGATGCAGCCTTTAAAATGTTTTACAGCTACATGTGACTTCAAAGTCTCTCAGATACGATCACCTCATACTTTTTGCTGTTAGACTGCAAAAGCCCACCCCCACATTTTTTATTTAGCACTAACCGTTTAATCTTGCCGTTGTATATTTTTGTTGTTTTGGCTGCTAGTTTTCCCATTCAGCTCTGACCATGGTGTTCACTGCTAACACCAGCACGTAGAGCCGTGTGTTCCTGAAGAGACCCGGGGCTGTTTTTCTTTCATTAATCATTACAAGGCTTAGGTCACAATCTGTTCCAAGTTAAAGATTAATGGATCTGTTTGTTATCCTCCACAGATAAAAGCAGGGAAGTACTGTGCACGATACAGCAGAGGAGTACGTCACTGAACATCCAGAGGAATCTCCCGCCTTGAATCTATTAGAAATGCTGTTTTACTCTTACATTAAGTGGATTTTTTGTCTCTTTCTCTCTACCGAAATGTAATGCACCCCCAACTCCCTCTCCCTCTGTGAAAACAGTTTCTCTGTCAAACATCTGTTGAAGGAATTTGGGGATGGAGACAGGGGTCTGCTTCCTGTCAGAAACCCCTCCCCTCCACACAGCCACTTTTCCCTTTCCTACAGCTCCAAAGATTTCCTTCTATCCTTGGATTCACACTCAGATAAGGAAAGATAATTTTTTTCCTCCAGCCATCTACAGCCATATTTACTATATTTGCAGTATATTAATCCTAGATTTAAAAAAAACATGAGAACTCAGGTAGCAGCTACCAGCTAGGACCTGCAGCAGGTGCTTTAAAACAAACTGCTAAATCTACTCAGGAATTTGATAAGGAAGATCTTATATCATTGTCTTTATTAGAAAGGATTAATAAATCAAAGTTAAGGTTTTACTTGGGCTAAAAGGCTTATTGACTTTTTTCAGAATTGATTGTAATTCATTGTTGAAAGCTCACCATTGCACAAACCTGAAAAAACAAGACAGAGGGCAGAAGGCTGTGTGTAACAGAGACATTTTTCCTGGTTATTTAGGGTGGAGTGGTGTCTACTTAGGTCACTTAGGTCATGTTAACGCCTAAAGGAAATCTCCATGAAATATTCTGCTTCCATTTAAAGGGCCCACATCATTAAACATTTGCTTTTAACAATTGCTACGCCTTTAATAAAATCATGCCTAATATGGTATTTCACTAGGTTTGTGCATCTCTGAGCACTCCTCCTGATTTCTGCTCTGTGAAGAGCAGCCCCTCCCAGTTTACCAGGAGGTTTTATTTTGAAGACCACTAACCTCTCTTTTTGAGGTTAGACATCGGAAGGCAATATTCAGTGGCCCAATCTGCATACTTCAAATTGTAGCTCCTGCTTCCCATTCACCTTTAATGGGGTTAACAGTAAGAACACTATCCATTAAAGGGAAGGAACTCTGGACAGCTGTGCTGAGTCCATACAGCCTTCAGCCAAACAGACGACAAACAGCACATGAATGACATTGGTTAAATTGCGATTACAGCCTTTCAGAAAAAAAAAATTACACCAAAAAACAAAGTTCTACAAATCGAATGAACGTCTGAATCTCCTTGTAATAAAACCCAAAACATATAAAGGTGATGACATCAGCATGTATCACACAGAGTACACGGCAAGAAACTGTGTTGTTGTTTGTTTTATTTCTATGTGGTGGGCTTTTCTTCTATGTGCTCTCATGCAAAGGATAAAATCAATAAGGACACTTTAGGAGAGGTAGAAGTGCACTAGCGGTCGCCATAAGAAGTGCTGTCCAAATAATTCTTGGCAGTAAGGAAAGAGATAGGAAAAGGAAGCAGGATGCTTCCTATCATTGTTAGCATAGGGAACTTCTGACATGTAGTTAGGTTTATGAGATGCAATTAGGTTTTTACTCTTAAAATAAGATAATTAGATAACAAGCACTTGAAATAACACAATCCAGTTGTGTGTAAATTATCTCATTCAATTGGCAAAATGTCTCTTTCATCTCCTCAATCCAAGAACAAATGCACTTATTTTAAGAAAAAAACTGAATTATCTAGATTTTGATTTTTTCCAGTGTTAATGATGTGTGAGTCTGTTAAACCCTAATAATACCTGCTTGTTGTGTGTCAGAACTAATATTTTCCCAAGTATTTCTCTAGTTATCTAATTAGGACAGTTCCTCTGTCAGAATAAGAGTCATCTTTATAATGTAACTGGCAAAGATTTGGGAATAGGATGAGAATGGTGTCCTTGATCTAAGAATATAGTGTAATATTTTTATAAGGCTGGAGCCATGGATGTCTCCGCATCTACTAACGTGTATGATGTAATGATGCAATGATGTAATGATGCAATGATGTGATGATGCCACATCCTGGAGTTCTATAAAATGCTTCTTTAACTGTTGAGGCCGCTTCATGTGATTGGTAAGCAGATACCTCCTGTAACCCAAGGCAAATTCTGGGTTCTGAGTAATATTACAGTTTCTATCAAAATCTGTTTAAAATCATGTCCCCTTGACATTTAATACACATACATTATTGAGTGTTAAAGAGTTTGTCCCCTGATCTCTTCTTCAGGAAAAGAACCGGAGAGAGAAAGCTTTAAGGTCTAATCAAAATGCTTTCCATAAACAATCATTAACCATCACTATGAGCTGTACAGTTTCCTTTGTTTTACAAGACGTATAGGCACAGCCTACCTCCCAGAGTGTGCTACTTCTACTAATCTACACACCTCCATAAGTTTTGGGTTTTATAGCAGAGTTTCTTCAGCCTTAAATTTGTGAAACTGGTTTTATTGTAGTTTTTTTATGGAAAGACTGTAGTTCCAATTTGATAAGCATTATCCATGTGGGTGTCTATCGCATATAGATGGATTAAATTAAAAACTCTCCTTCCCTCCTTAACTGTCTGCTGTTTAAATACAGCAGAACAAATGCCCTGGGTTATCAGTCCGCAGAGATGATAGCATGGGAGTAAGTGCAGCTGATGGTAATACATGGTCAGAGAAAGGAAAAGCGCTGAATGCAAGCTTAAAAAGGGAATTAGCTGAGCAGTGTCTGAGGTGAGGTGAAAGGCCAGCAGAGCAGAAAGAACCTGAAATGAAGAATCAGAATCTTAGTAAACTAATGTGTGTCATCTAATAAATGTTCTCTGTCATTGATTGTCTCATCTGAGGAGGGATTTTTGTTCATTATTGTTAAATAAAAAAAATAAAATACTATCCAGAAAACAAACTTTGGAAAACCATTTAAACAGGAAAATCCATTTTTCTTGATTAAAAAAAAAATTTTATTGAATGTCTTTGTGCAAAGTATAAACGAAGGAAATAACTTTATTGTCATGATGGGTTCACTAAAAGCGACCCAAGAATGCAGAACACCACTGACGGACACAGGGATGAAAGTTTAACAAGTTTATTGATGCACAAGCACACAGAATATACTGGTTCTGGTTCGGGGCCTGGATACTGGTTCACCGGAGTCTGCGTGAGAGACAGTTCAGTTAGCGTTGCCAACAGAGGTTCGATTTCCTGAAGTTTACTGATTGTACCTTGAGGGTTCTTGAGGTTAGCTTTGGGAGGGTCTCTGTTGGATCTGGAGAAGAGTTCATCAGCAGAGTCTGTTTGCTGCTTCAGCGTCTCACGTCTAATATGAACAGACCTTGGTTTAGGGTTTCCCAGCTCTAGTCCAGAGCTGCTTGGAAGTTCTCTGTGATTCTTCAGGTTTGGCTCTGAGGGTCGGCTCGGCAGGTTAGCTCTTCCTGAGCTTTCACAGAGGAGGCACAGGTTTCCTGGAAGACAGAGACAAGAGTTAGAATCCAAGCTGGATTCAAAAGTCATAGAGTAACACTGAGGATCTAGGCTTAAGCGCTGACCAACTGGAACAACACTGCGGCGTTGAGGCAAGGTCTGAAGACAACTTAAGTAGTGGATCTTCTGATGATCTTGATGAGCTGCAGCTGTGCAGGAGGCTCCCTCAGAGGATCCACGGCGGACTCTGCTGGAGAAAGGTGGAATTTCTCCAGCTCCCAACAGTACCCCCCCCTCAACGACCGCCCCTTGGCGGTCCGGAAGAGGTTGATGGGCAGGAACGCTCGTACTCCTCGATAAGGGCAGGATCAAGGATGTACGAGCCCGGAACCCACTGGCGATCCTCCGGTCCGTAGCCCTCCCAGTCGACGAGGTACTGCCATCCGCGACCTCGTCGACGGGAGTCCACAATGCGACGGGCAGTGAAGGCCGGATGACCATCGACCTCCAGGGCGGGTGGTGGGGAGTCGGACGGTGGGCACAGAGGGCTCGAAGAGACAGGCTTGACTTGGGACACGTGGAAGGTAGGGTGGATTCGGAGGGACTGAGGTAGTTGGAGACGGACGGCTGAGGGGTTGATGACTCGAGTGATCTTGTAGGGCCCGATGAACCTAGGAGAGAGACATCCCCTTGAGGGGAATGTCTCGAGTGGACAGCCATACCTCCTGGCCCTCAGTGTACTCGGGGGCGGGGCGTCTCCTGGCGTCGGCGAAGCGTTTACTGGACTCTGTTGACCGGTTGAGGGTGGCGATGATTTCTCTCCAGATTCTTTTGCAGCGGCGGATGTGTTGGTTAACGGACTGGACCAAAATCTCTCTCTCGTCTGCGGGGAAAAGAGGTGGTTGATAGCCGAGACTAACCTGGAACGGGGATTGTCCGGTGGATGCAGATCTGAGGGAGTTGTGTGCGTATTCTATCCAAGGGAGAAATTGGCTCCAGTCCATGGGGTTGTTTGAAGTGAGGCAGCGAAGGGTTGATTCCAACTGCTGATTCATTCTCTCAGTCTGACCATTAGATTGGGGGTGGTAACCAGAGGTGAGAGAGGGTTTGCAGCCGAGGGCAGAACAGAAAGCCTTCCAGACCTGGGAAATCAACTGAGGGCCTCTGTCCGAGAGGATCTCTTGGGGGATGCCGTGTAGCCGGAAAACATGCTTGATGAGAAGCTGGGCTGTCTGGAAGGCCGTGGGAAGTTTTCTAAGGGGAATAAGATGGCAGGACTTCGAGAAACGGTCAACAATGGTGAATATGGTGGACATACCTCGAGAGACAGGGAGACCGGTGACAAAGTCAATGGCTATATGGGACCAAGGACGCGAGGGAACAGGAAGCGGCTGGAGCAGGCCAGAAGGAGGTTGGTGTGAGGCTTTGTTACAGGCACATGTGGGGCAAGCCAACACATACTCCTTGACGTCCCTATGGAGAGTGGGCCACCAGAAGCGTCTTGAAATGAGGGCTACAGTTCTGCTGACTCCTGGATGAGCAGAGAATTTGGTGGCGTGCATCCAATGGATGAGGCGGGACCTGACGGAAGAAGGAACATAGGTTCGGTTAGTGGGACCGTTACCTGGATCGGGTTCAGTGGCCAGGGCTGAGTTGATGAGGTCAGTTATTTCCCAGTTGACCACCCCCACTGTGCAGGAAGCCGGAAGAACAGGTTCAGGTGTCTCGGGATGATTGACGGAGTAGAGACGAGAGAGAGAATCAGGTTTGACGTTTTTGGATCCGGGTCTGTAGGAGATGATGAGATTGAATCGAGAGAAGAAAATTGACCACCTGGATTGGCGAGGATTAGCCTGTTTGGTTGACTGGATGTAAGCCAGGTTCTTGTGGTCAGTCCATACAAGAACCGGATGCTCAGCTCCTTCCAGCCAATGTCTCCATTCTTCCAACGCCAATTTAATGGCCAGGAGCTCTCGGTCACCCACATCGTAATTTTGCTCTGCAGAAGAAAGTCTACGGGAGAAGAAAGCACAAGGGTGTATCTTTTGATCTGAATCTAGTCTCTGGGATAAGACTGCTCCAACACCAGAATCTGAAGCATCCACCTCCAGAATAAACTGCTTCGCTGGGTCAGGTTGCATAAGCACAGGTGCTCTGGAAAACAAGGACTTTAATTTATCAAATGCTGCTTGAGCCTCAGGAGTCCACTGAAAATTGCGTTTGACAGAGGTCAGAGAAGTTAATGGAAGGGCGGTCTGGCTGTAGTTTCTGATAAACCGACGATAGAAGTTAGCAAAACCTAAAAACCTTTGCAGCTGTTTGCGGTCTCTCTGGAACTGGCCAGTCTAATACTGCCTTGATCTTGTCCTCAGATGGTTTTACCTGGCCGCCCTCGAGCACAAACCCCAAAAAGGTGACTGAAGGTTGATGAAATTCACACTTCTCGGCTTTCACGAACAGCTTGTTCTCCAGCAGTCTCTGCAAAACAAGGGGGACATGTTTCTTGGGTTCATCGAGGTTCTTGGAGTAAATGAGAATGTCGTCAATATACACGAAAACAAATACATTGAGGAAGTCTCTGAGAACATCATTTACGAGGGCCTGGAAGCAGGCTGGAGCGTTTGTTAGACCAAAGGGCATTACTAGGTATTCGAATTGGCCCAAGGGTGTTTTGAAGGCTGTTTTCCATTCGTCGCCTTCACGGATCCTAAGGAGATGATAAGTGTTTCTTAAATCCAGTTTAGAAAACACCGTAGCTCCCTGTACAGGTTCAAACGCAGAGGCAAGGAGAGGAAGTGGGTATTTGTTCTTAACTGTAATCTGATTCAAACCTCGATAATCAATACAAGGTCTCAGGGAGCCATCCTTCTTCCCCACGAAGAAGAACCCGGCGCCCAATGGAGAGGAAGATGGACGGATTATTCCAGCAGCTAATGATTCGTTGATGTATTTTTCCATGGTTTCTCTTTCGGGCTTGGAAATATTATACAATCTGCTGCTGGGTAGAGGAGCAACAGGTAAAAGTTCAATGGCACAATCGTATGGTCTGTGTGGAGGTAGGGACGTAGCACTGACCTTACTGAAGACAGGGGCTAGGTCATGGTACTCAGAAGGAACTGAAGAAAGGTCAGGAAAGTCCATCTCCCCCCCACCTCTAGGAGACCCCACCAAGGGGGCAGCAGAACGAAGGCATGTCTCATGGCATGAGATGGACCATGATTCCAGGTGACGTTCAGTCCAGTTAATGTGAGGATTATGCTTCTCCAACCATTCGAAACCGAGCACCAGCGGGGAACATGCAGAGGGAAAAACAAAAAATGTTATAGTCTCTCGGTGGTTACCTGACAGAAGTAGCTCGAGGGGCTGAGTTTGATGTGTAACTTGATGGAGTCTTTTTCCGTCAATAGCGGATACACTGAGAGGCTGAGTCAGAGGAATGGTTTCAATTTGGAGTTGCTGGACGAGGTTAGAATCGATTAGGTTACGTTCACAACCTGAGTCGATGAATGCAGAAAAAGAGAGGTTTTGATTAGCACAGAACAACGTGGCAGGAATTAATAGTCGAGAAGATTTCTTAGTGTTTATCTGGCCCGCCAGACTCCTCAGATCTTCTGGCGGGCCCAGGCTTTTGATTTAGCCGGGCAGGAAGCGATGAAGTGTCCACTCTCGCCACAGTAAATACATAGTTTGCTTAGAAAACGCCTTTGCCTCTCCTCTGGAGTGAGCCTAGTGTGTCCCACCTGCATGGGTTCGACATCCCTTTCGCTCAAATGAGAGGCCTGAATAGGCAACGGTAGAGACTGGGACTTAGGTCTCTGAATGGGCAGCTGCTCTGTTGAGGAAGAAAAAACAGTCACGTTATGTGAGGCAGAAGAAAGTGTACCCTGCTTCTTTGAACTGTTTCTGGCACGAATTCTATTATCCAATCTAATGGAGAGGCGAATTAGATCTTCGAGGGTAGCTGGTTCGTCGAGGGTTGCGAGCTCATCCTTAATGTGCTCATTTAATGCCATGAAAAAGGCTCCCTTTAGAGCGCTTTGGTTCCATCCGGAAGCTGCCGCTTTAACCCGGAAGTTGATGGAAAATTCAGCCACCGAAGAGTTTCCCTGTTTTAGGTTGAAAAGAGCTCTGGAGTCAATAGTTTGGTCAGTTTCCTGGTTGAATACCTGGGTAAATTCTGAGATGAAATCAGAGTAATAGCAGTGCAAGCTATCGTCAGCGGCGAATCTTGCCTGAGCCCATTCCAAGGCTCTTCCTGTTAACTGTGAGAGAATAAAAGTTATTTTCTTGTAATCCGTGGAAAAGCTGCCAGGGGAGTTCTGAAAAATCAAACGACATTGAAATAAAAATCCTTTGCAATCTTTCATGTTACCAGAAAATCTTTCTGGGAGACTAGGACGGAACTCTGATGACGTCACTGCTGGTGACCTCGGAGGAGGAACTGGACCCGGAAATGGTTGTTGTGCAGCATTAGCGCTGTTCAGATAATTAGCACAGCTCTGTAGCATGTGGTTATGAGTATCAACCAGGCGGTATAACTCACGGAGCGTTTGGGTTTGTCCTTGAATTTGGGCATCCTGCTCCTCCAGTCGATGGGTGAGGTGATCTAATGGGCCTTGAGTTTGGCCGCAGTGTTCTGTCATGATGGGTTCACTAAAAGCGACCCAAGAATGCAGAACACCACTGACGGACACAGGGATGAAAGTTTAACAAGTTTATTGATGCACAAGCACACAGAATATACTGGTTCTGGTTCGGGGCCTGGATACTGGTTCACCGGAGTCTGCGTGAGAGACAGTTCAGTTAGCGTTGCCAACAGAGGTTCGATTTCCTGAAGTTTACTGATTGTACCTTGAGGGTTCTTGAGGTTAGCTTTGGGAGGGTTCCCAGCTCTAGTCCAGAGCTGCTTGGAAGTTCTCTGTGATTCTTCAGGTTTGGCTCTGAGGGTCGGCTCGGCAGGTTAGCTCTTCCTGAGCTTTCACAGAGGAGGCACAGGTTTCCTGGAAGACAGAGATAAGAGTTAGAATCCAAGCTGGATTCAAAAGTCATAGAGTAACACTGAGGATCTAGGCTTAAGTGCTGACCAACTGGAACAACACTGCGGCGTTGAGGCAAGGTCTGAAGACAGCTTAAGTAGTGGATCCTCTGATGATCTTGATGAGCTGCAGCTGTGCAGGAGGCTCCCTCAGAGGATCCACGGCGGACTCTGCTGGAGAAAGGTGGAATTTCTCCAGCTCCCAACATTTATTTTAATGAGAGTTGACTTCTACAATATAATTTTTATATTAATTACAAATTTTCAAGAAATGAAATTTTCCCTTATGTTTTTCCTTTATTATTTTTTATTTTAAATATGAAATGTACAAATATATGCAAATAAAACAAATTGTATATATTTTACATGGACTAGTAGAGAATTTTATTAGCTTTCAAATGCTATTATTGCCAACTTTGTAAGTCAATTTTTTAGTAGTTAAAGAAAAAATCTATACCCCACCCCTTAAAAAATATAACGGTTTTTCATTATCTAGGTCAGAGCTCTCAGATTAGCGGACCAGGGGCCGAATCCGGACCTACCTGCTGGCTAATCTAGACCCAACCTGATTTAAAACATTTATAAATTACCACATGTTGTCCGACGGCAGTGTCTAACTTCACTTGCGCCACTTCTCCTGTTAATATGGTAAAGCCCTCCGGTTTGCACTGGACCAGGCTGCATGTAATACAAATTATCCAATGAGCTGCTGTCAGTCTGGGTTGCTGCTGCTGCTACTTTTAGACACAGCAGGCAAACCTGTGGCAACCCGGTCGATGGGAGGGAGGGTGAGGGGGGTTAGGGGGGAGAAAGTGAAGTGGTGTGCTGAAAGATGACCCTGCACATTTAGAGGATGTTTGGCTCAACCTGCTGCTGTGAAGCAGGATTCTCCACCATGAACAGAATCAGAAATAAATATGGATCCAGGCTCAAAATGAGCTCCTTGATATGTGCTTTAGAATGGCTTAGTCTCCATTCAAACCCAGGTTTAAAGCCTTGCAGGGCAGCATAAAGCCCACTGCCAACATTAAGACAGAAAAAAGAAAGAAAAATAACAAAAGTTCATTTCAGGTGTTTTATAAAATATGTGAATCAGAAATTTGTCTTTATACCAAACTGAACGATTGTTGTTTTCTACAAAAAAAAAAAACACTTTAGATTTTAAAATGGAAAAATTGTCAATTTTTTAAAATATTTTTTATTTAAAAATTCAATGTATAACATGGATGCATGAAAACCCGCTTTTTATTTCAGTGTTAAATTCTGTTTAAAGTAACAGTTTATAATTAAAAATGTCTCCGGACCTTTGCTGGTTGATGATTTTCTTTATTCGGACCCCACTGATTTTTAATTATTTACTCTGATCTAAACGGTTATAACCTTTGGGGCAGGAATAAGTATTGTCTGAGAACGAAATGATTGTGATTTTTGAGTTTGTCGGGTTCCAAAAAATGGGAAACCGTCCAGTCTATGAAAATCCGAAATTGTTATTTTTTTAAAGAGGTCTAATACCCGAGTATTCTTATAAATATTACCTTGAAGTATACTTTATGTTGATAAGGATACTCTTTTAGTTTGATTTAATTCTAAGCCATGTTATCTTTTCTATTAACCCTTGCAACAAGTCTGGATTTACTGAGGTGATCAGATTATTAGAAAAGTCCAAACAAAATGAGACAAAAGCAGGAATGACCATTTCTAATTCCTGCTCTGATCTCAGCTTCAGAATATTATCCTGCCAACAGCTTCTCACCTGACTGAATATGCTGACTACCTATATAATAAAACAGAAAACTGCTTGAACAAAGGTACTGAATGCAGCGTGGCGTGTTCCTTTATCTCACTGCTCAGTGTTACAAGTAGTTGTAGCTTCTTCTTTCCCTGGTGAAACAGAAATTGTTAGCCATGTCTTATCTATTCCAAACATGGTCCAAACTTTACTGTACTATCAGCAGAGGTCAGACAGGCTCCAGCAGAGGTCTGCCGCTCACTCAGAGGTTATCCACTCCAAGCTGCTGGCCTCCCATTCATTGTCAGAGTGACCTTCAGAGTCAGGAAGCAGATGGGCAGGTCTGAGTTATCACCACAGGCTGCGTTTGGTGGAGATTGGCCACGTTCCTGTGTAGCTGGATGTTATGAGTGGGGGGGGCAGACTTTGACTTCTTCAGGGCCCAACTAGAGCAGCTGGGCTGCTGCACAGGGTTCCTATTATTCATGAGGGGTGCTGGCATTGGCAGCTCTGGACTCCGCTGTGCTGAGAGCGCCGCACCAACTGCCACTTATTGTACAATGAAGTCTGTGGGATTCTTTATGTGGGGGGGGGGGTTCCTGTCCAGCCCCCTGAATGACAGCTGCACGACTGAATGTAAGCACGGTGTAACTCAGCATGGTTTTCCACAGCATTATGCCTTCCTTCTTCACTTCCAACTGGGTGTTAACTTCTGCCGGCTTCTGTCTATTTTGCTTTTATCTTGGTGGACTTCTAGCACCATTTGTCAGATTCCAGAACTGGGAAGAACTGGGAAAGTTGAACCAGCTCCTTTAGCTCCAGTCTGCTGCTACCGGACAGCTGAACTGTTGAAAATACTCTAAATAATGACACACTCTGCATCACACTGATAACACCAAACCAAAAATATTGCATATTTGCACCATATATATTAATGCTCTGAACTTTCATATCAATGCCCATAAAACAATACTAATTAATTTTAGACTGAACTATTCAAATACTTGTATTATATTAAACTGCACTTCCAATATTCACCACTGATCAGCGCCATTTAACCATTTAACTTTTTCTTCTGATCACGGAGCAGCCGGCTTGCTTGGACTCGCAATGAATCATGGAATATCCAAGGATACGTAGATACATTGCACTCGCCCTTCAAAAAGGGCAAAAAGAAGAACGCATTTGTCTGCCGCCTAACGAGAAGTCTTGCGTTCCAAATGGACCTCGGCGCAATGACATAATCGGCTTACAAATCTGTCAGGATGCAGTCCCTGAATTCAAACTCAGCACATCTCTCAACTCTAGGATCTGTGTCATGTGACTTCAATATACTATTCCTATTGGTGCATATTTATATAATTTGGACACATCAAAATTGATAAAACAGTTATTTATCTACTTATATTCTATACCACTCAAGATTTTGTGTCAATGTATTTTCAACCTGAAAAACTCGAGAAAAGACAATTAGAAGACATTTATTTATACAATTACTTTGTGTTTGGTGCTCTGACCTCGGCAGGAAACATAACGATTTATTTTGATAGATATGCATGAACAGGAGAGAAGAGCAGGACTGTTTCCCACCCAAGGCCTGAAACTGGTGGTTGAGTGGAGATAAATGAAGTTGGTCAGTCTAAAGACTGCTGATTAGCGAGACGGTCTGCTGAGCTTTATGGGGAGATCCAGAGGACTGCGTGAGCTGATACTAGAGTTTCACTCAAGAACCTGGAAGATGGAAGTCCAGCTTGGATAACACTGGTTGAGAGAACCTGTCCATGATGAGCATGAAGCGATAGTGGAGAGGAAAAACTCCCCGTCGGGAAGAAACCTCTGGCAGAACCAGGCTCAACATGGAGGTCATCTGCCGGACCGGTTAAGATGAGACAGGGAACGCTGTAAGAGTGCGGGAGGAATGACAATCTGATTAAGTTTTAGCTATGATGGTGGAGGAGGGGCTGAAGGTGGGTTGAAATGGGGTCATCTGAATGAAGTCACACAGCGCAACCGCCATCTGCGCACAGGAGCAGACAAGAACGGATCGGAGGCCTTTTAAGATGAACTTTGGATGCTGATTGGCTTTCGTGGAGGTGTGGTTCAAAGCTGATTGGCTGTGTCGCATATGGATGTAGGAGAGCAATGAGTTTCCTAGGCTTCATATTTTGAAAAAATTAACCATTTTAATGAAAAAGTTGCAGCTGTGTGTTTGAGGTCAGACACTCTTTCACGCAGAGACTGTCTGTTTAGCCTTTTCTGACGTTTAATAAGTAGTAATTGTGTGCAATATGTTGTGAAGTCTTTATGCTTAAGGTCATATTGATAAAGAGCAAAAAAATGTGCTATAAGTAACACCAAATAGAAGAGGAACAGATTTATTTTGTGCTATATTAAACAGTGCAGTTTATGCTTTACCCAGCTGCATCGCTCGCTATTCCACATTACAGCTGCTTGATTATAGTGTTTGTCTTCTTCTCCACCTGCTGTTGAGCTCCACCACATTTCAGGCTCATGTTGAAGATTGTCCACCCCCGCCGTGACTGCCTACTGACCACATGATTAGTAGTCAGAACAAGCAGTAGCATATGGCTTTGAGTTCAGGCTAATCACTGCTGCCAGCCTTCTCTGCTACTCGCACCTGCTCAGGATAATAATCTGAAATTTCACTGCAAAAGTTCTCTAAGGATCCATTTTACATGAGTAATCTTCAAAAATAGCCAGATTACAGGATAATTTGGAGTAAAAGGGCAAGCAGAAGGGTGGTAACTATCTGATCAATGCTGTTAGTATATCTTTTTAGCCTCTTTCAATCTGCTGAGGAGGTCATGTTTTCGGTTTTAGTCTCTTTGCAGGATTACTTAAATTAATGAACTAATAAAATTATCACCAGTGGTGCAGCTCAGTGCAAGGAACAATCTATTACATTTTGGTGATGATCCACATCTCAATCCCGATGTAGGATTTTTTTTAAGGATTCTTGGCAGAAAAATAAGTTTGTTCATAAACCAGAGGGTGGCAGCACTGACTACTGAGAGCTTCAGCATTGGACTCAAAAGGTCCAGAAGTATTATAATGAAGACCAAAAAGCAAGAAAGTGGAGCCGTGCCATGCTCTGATCAAAGAAAAAAGTAGAGAGTAGAGCCAATGAAGAAAGAGAGCGCAGAAGAGACACCAAAGGCTGCAGTTACATGCCAAGCTTTACTTATGAACTTATGAAAGGATTTTAAGGAAATTTTAACCAGAGGTTTCCCTCATCATGTGTGAGTTTTGGTTATAGGTGTAAGTCACAATATGGGGCAAAATGTGCTGTTTTGCAGAGGTTTGCGCTTTCTGAGTTCTTCTCTAGTTAGTCATAAAAGTATCACTATTTTCAAGCTGGTGATAAACTAGTGACATTTTTATTTATAACTCCAGGATGCAGCAAACCTGAACTTCCCGACAGGTCTCTGCTTTGGAAACTTGCAATTTCCTGCAATAGAGAGAAAATACTTACCTCTGCTAAATGGCCGACACCATTGAAGAAACACTAAGAGCATTAAATATAAGGCTATAAAAATATAAGGATAGTCCTAATCCAACATCAGAAAACTGTCCAATATCAGCCAAAAAATCTATATCAGAATACATTGACCTTCCTCTAAAATTTCATATTAGAAAACTCATAGAATCACTTTGCTTCTGTCCACTTTTCTTTAAAGTTTATGCAAGTCTTTGGTGAATAAGAAATGTCTCAGTTTTTGTCATACCTTTGCTTTTAAGTATTGTTCTCTATTTGAAAAATATCTTCTGATCAAGCCTGTTCTACCATTCCGTATTACATGATAAGTAACAAGAAAAGTATTTGGAGAGCACAGACCTCCGTCAGGTAGCAGATTTCCCCCGACTTAACATTAACCTTAAGTTAATATCTGCATTCACATAATCTAATCCAAATCATTACCAAAATGATTTGGATTAGATTCTGTGAATGCAGATATACAATTTAACACTATGCAGAATATCAAGTAAAATCCATCCATAACCTTTCAGTGGTTATGGATGGATAACCACTAAATCCAGTAAATCAAATCACTAAACACTGTTTTTAGTATTTTGAAAACAGATAAACAAACTAAAAAGAAAAAACAAATAAATCATAACCTCCCTATCGGAGTGATAAAGTATGTGTAGTGTAGTGTAGTGAAGTGAGTGAGTGAGTGAGTGAGTGAGTGAGTGAGTCCCTTAGTCAGTCGGTAAGCCAGTCTGTGGATCAGTAAGTGAATCAGTGAATGAATCAGTGAATGAGTCAGTCAGTTGTTTAATCAGTCAGTGCTTGAGTCAGAGAGTGAGTAAGTAAGTCATTCAGTCAGTCAGTCAGTGAATCTGTTGTTGAGCCAGTCAGTTAGTGAATTAGTGAGTGAATCAGTGATTGAGTCAGCCAGTCAGTGAGAGATTGAGTCAGTCATACAGTCAGTGATTGAGTCAGTCTGTGAATCAGTGAGTGAATCAATATTAGAGTCAGTCAGGGTCAGCGATTGAGTCAATGAGTGAGTAAGTGAGACAGTGAGTAAGTGAGACAGAGTCAGTCACTCAGTGAATCTGTGAGTGAATGACTTATTGAGTTAGTGAGTGTGTGAGTCAGCCCGTCAGTGAACCAGTGATTGAGTCAATAAGTGAGTCAATTATTCAGTCAGAGAATCAGTGAGTGAGTCAGTCAATGAGTGAATCAGTGATTGAGTTAGTGAGTGAGTGATTGAGTCAGAGAGTAAGTCAGTGAGTGAATAATGAGTGAATCAGTGAGTGAGTTGGCGTGTGAATCAGTAAGTAACTCAGTCAGTGAATAAATGAATCATGCTATCACTGTCTTGTACGAATCACTGATTGTGGGTTAATCTGCGCTATTTGGTTAATAGTATTTGGTGAATCCCTCTCCTCCGCATTTTTCAGTGTGTGAATTAGGTTACCCTTAGCAAAGCTTACTTCAGCAACTAGCTTTAGAAGGCTTTAGGAGTTAGCTTAGCAGTGTTCCAGGCTTAATAGCTGTTAGCTCGATGAAAGAGAGGACATGTTTATTTCAAACAATGCAGTTCCCCTCCCCCCTCTAAATAAATTAAGAAACAAATCAGTTAATCAAAGTGGTTCCATTCAATTCATGTTTGTTTTGTTCATTTGAGTGACCCAAAACTACTGGAGGTCTTATGTATTACTTGTTAACTCTTTGTTGCTGTCTTGTTCCAGTCCCCTTCCCCTAGTTCCTTTCTAGATCCTTTTCTCCACCCCTGCTTCCAATAAGTTGGTCACTCCATTCTTTGTTCTGTTTTGCATTTATACTACTCTGCTATGGAGGACTGACTCTGCCATATATAAAAATAAATACAGAAATAAATTAATGCTCATGTTGTGATTCTATAGTTAAATTCTATTCCCAGCCCGCTGGGAATTTATGTTTCTGATACTTTAAGATGTTTATTGCCCTCCCCTGTAGGGGTGGTAAAATATCTTATTTAATCAGATATTATTTCAGCTGTTATATACTGTTTATGACACACAGTCCTACTAACCGTGTGTTAGAACAATAAATGAAAGAGTGATTCGAGCACTAATCATGGTCAAACAGTTATTTCTGCACATACATGGAATAAATTCACCACAACTTCTGTTCAAAATATAAGATTTTATTAACAAAAATCTTTCAGCTCCAAGTCAAACATATTTCAGTTTAACACTCTCAACTAAGACTAGTAAAACTCAACTAAACTAAACTAACTACTATGTACAAAGAGGAAGGGGAAAACGGTTGAAAAACATATTACAGTTTAAGATGGATTCTGTGTTTGAAACCAAAGTTTATCTGGAATAATTTGGAATGTGATCAAATTAGCTTTTCACTAATTTTAAAGAAATTGGAATGTTTTCAGACCAATTGACAATGCAAATCCATGAGGTGAATAAAACATTATTTGGCCAAATAATGTTCTATTGAATGATTTGCTTAATCAAGAACCAATAACCTTTAGCTAAATGATTCTTTACCCTCTTTGAAATAGCTAGCAGCGAATAGACATCGGGATTCCACTAAATGACTCTTGGTCATACTTGGCAATGGAAATGTAATGAGCATTTGAGGAACACGTGAACACTAATGTTCTATCAGTGTTAAATCCTTAGTGAATAAAGCTTGTCTAAGCTTTAGCAACAGCTCAACTCATATTCCTGTAGCATAGCGTAGCATGCAGTCCATTCTTTAGCATCAATTAGCGTTGTCTTTACTGAGCAGTAAACACACGATATGATTAGCATCATCAAAAGACACATTGCTTGTTCTGTCCCTAATCATGCCAGACCTGCAAACCTTTTTCCATGTCCATTTGGAAAGCTTGAGTTTCATCCAGTTTTGCAGCTCTGCAGTCAGGGGTTCTTTGTCTCAGTCTCACAGCAGGGGTCCCCTCAGTCTCACACCAGGGCATGGTCTTCATCCAGTTTGGCTCTGTAAGTTCTGAAACTCAAGAGAAATGTGTTGCAAAGGTTCTGTTTGCAGCAGTTAGGTTCTGAAGAGTTCTGACTCATCCTTGATGGTTTTGGGGATCTGGTTTCCCTGGGGCCTGCATCTCCACTGTGGGCCACAGTGGGCCCCAGCTTTGAGAGCAGGAGCAGAAGCAGGCTGGATCAGAAGAGGGAGAAAAAGAAAAGGCAAAAGAGAAAGAATCCTGTGTGCTCTGTGGTTTTGTTCTGCCCTCACAGAGGGGGGTAGGTTTTCACACCTCTGTGACTTCCATGTGACTGCTTTGGCTGAAAAAGGGGGGCTGCTGAAGTCCCCCAGCTGTTATTCACCAAAGCTGCGTTTTCTTCTCTGGTCATCCTATCAGGATGAAATATGGACACTGGTTCCCACTGTCCAAAAAGTATGATCATGGCAAATGGCATAACATTCCCCCTTTTTGATCTGGAAATAAAAGATGCAGTTCTTTGTTTTCAGATCAACAAATAAGTCCATAAAGCCATGATATCTGGAGCGGTGATGAGTCAGGTTCCTGTCGGCAGGAAGAAAGTTCATTTAGGGTTCATATCTTCTCCAGTGTTTGTCCCTGGAGGATTTGTTGCAGGTCTGGCAGAAGCTGACCCTATCTTATCATAAAACAGTTCATTTTCTCCTGAGGTTTTGCGTCTGGTTGAAGCAGGTCTGGCAGGAAAGTCTGACCCTGATACACAAATATATACATTCCAAACAAAATTTCCTAACACCTTCATGATGCTGTTGTTCAACCTTCATCATTTCTCAAGTTGTGAAACAAAAGAAAGAAAGGATAAAACAGGTTAAAGTATGTTAGAAATTATCAGCAACTATCATACTCTTGGATATGATAAGTTTTACCATTAGCTTGGAATTGTGGTACCTTGTGATTGGTCAGAGAAGCCAGTAGCTCTGTAAGAACTGTTTTGCAGATCTGTTCTAAGTTTTCTTTTGTTGTTGTTTCTGTAGCTTGTTGATACCCCCCTTTACCAGTGTAAACCTTTGATTTTGCACTGTGATGTGAAGGTTTATGACCTTTATCTGGGGGTTCAGGTTTTCGTTCTTTCAAGTCATTAATTCCTTCATCTTGGTGAACCACTGGGAAACTGAATCTGTGTCTGTTTCTGGTCCTGTTCTTTGTTTGAAGGTTAAAGACTCTAAGCTTGCTTTGGAATCTATCTGATTTGAGACTTATTTCCCAAACAAGCTGAGCATATCTGCGAGTTTCCTGCATAGAAAGGTTTTCTATCCTGCAATGCATTGCTACATCATATCGTACACTTTTATGTAGATTTTGGATGAACAATGCTTTAAATGTGTGATCTTCTTCGTCAATATCTGGAGAACTGCAGCCCTCAAAATAAACCTGTCTCAAGCGAAAGTAATATTCTCTGGGTGTTTCATGTTCTCCTTGGAGAACTAAAGATGCCTCAAGCGTTGCTAACGCCGGATCTCTGTAACCAGAATATTCTTCTCTTAAGGTTTGACAAAGAGCTGAATAACTTTCTCTGATTTTTGGAGGAAGAGATTTTATGAAAACATGGACGCTTCTAGCTGTTGTTTTCCAAATCAGCTTCAATTTCTCACGAGAAGAAGGAAATGGCAAGTCTTTTAGACAGTGCTCAACTTCTTGCAGATAATCAGCTATGTTGGAGTGTTGATTTTCTGGGTCAAAAATATCAATGTCTTTGGCCAAGAATTCAATTTGTTGAATTCTATGGTCACTCGGTGGACCTGGCCCGTCAGGAAGCTGGTTCTGCTCATTAAGTGGTGGGGGGTTTTCAGCTAACCTTTGATGACACAAGGGAGACTGGTTCTCCTCAGAGTTTTTCAAGGTGTGAACTTTGGCACTTGATGCTCGGTCAGCAGAGTGTGAGACAGAGATTGGTTTGCATGGCTGTCCTTTGCAAAATTTTAAACTGCTTGAGTTTACCAAGTGATCTACTTGTTTCTCTCTGTCTGCGACACTACTTTGACTTTGAACACCTTCAGATCTATTTAGTGTTAACTCAGAGTTTAGAGACTTTGTATCTGCTTCAGGAACTGTTCTCCTTTTGACTGGGGTGACCTCCTGCTGATTCAAAGTCTGCTTGCTTTGTTTATTGCATAGGTCCTCAGAGAGGGGGGTCACCTTTTGTTCTGAGGCATGGTCAGTCTGGCCACATGGGTCTTTGATCTTGTCAGCTCCTGACAATAAAATGTTTGCAGCACTTACTCTGTGGCAGATCATCTGATATTTGGCTTCTAACTCAGAGTACTGTTTAGCTTTTATTTGATATTTAAGCTGATAAAGAAGCGTGAGCTCACAGAGTACATCTGTTATCAGAAAGTTTCCATTTGGGTTTTGAATTAAGTTAATTAATTCTTGAATCTTTTCTTCGCATAGGCTGAAGTTAAAATTGTTTAGGTTATCCTGCTTTTCTGGAGATAAGTGGATAAGCTTTGCAACAATTTGTTTCTGTTTCTCTATGCCTATGGATTCAATGGTGCGCCCAGAATTGAGGATGCTTGGATCCATTTTCAGCTGATGGCACAAAAACACAAGTTATGAAGAAATTTCAAAAGAACACAATCCAGTCAGTACCCACTATACTTGTATATTTACATATACATATTGTAAGGACTTATTTTTATGTGTGTAGAAATGGGTCACGGGTTATCTTTAAACCTGTGATATCAAAGAAACACTTTTCTTTCAGTGTTAGAAATGCTACACCTTGTTTAGGATTTACCAGCTATTTTAGCGCATGCTTCACCTGTCTCTGAGGATTTATAAGCAGTTTGGCGCAAAGCTTACCTTTTAAGGACTTACAAGCAATTTTGCTTATGCTTCACCCTTTTCTGTGATATCAAAGAAACACTTTTCTTTCAGTGTTAAAAATGCTATACCTTGTTTTAGGATTTATTAGCTATTTTAGCGCATGCTTTACCTGTCTTGGAGGATTTATAAGCAGTTTGGCGCAAAGCTTACCTTTTTAAGGATTTACTAGCAAATTAGCTTATGATTCACCTTTCTTTAAGGGATTTTAAGCAATTTAATTTGAATCCACCCCCTTTCGGTTGGGTAGGATCACAGATTAACTTACGTTAAATCTGGCAACAAATCTTGTTCTACACAATATAAAATAAGTGTTTAGGAGTCTTATCAGACTAATAGACTAAGGGATTTAGGTTAAATTCCGAGGCATCTAACCTATTTTGGACTGGAGGTGACTTTGAAATAGCATAACTTGGGAGTTTTCATTTTTGGGATGTGGTTATAGAAACCACAAATGGCAGCATCTAGTTATAGATGTGCATAAATTTTGGTCGAACGATAAGATTAACTTGGGTGTTAAATCTTTTAGTTTTAGTTGGACCAAAGTGATCAGATTGATTTGAATCATCTGAGTTTTGCTTTGAAGTAAGGTTGGTTATCACTAGCTGAAGAGATATTTTGGAGTTATTAGATTTAGTTACATTTTCTATATTTTGATTCTCCAAGAATGTCAAAGGTTATATTTTCTTCTCATATAAGCTAAGACATTTAGTATTGGATTCTTAAGTTGTGAGTTTAAGATTTCATTATTGAGTGGTGAGAGCTGATGTTAATGCTTTCACACGGTTTTCAATAATGGCTCTAAGTTTATTCTCATATATGTGCAGAATGACTGTTATATTCGATGACCACCAAACTGAGACACCAATTAAATGTTACATTCAATGAGCCCAGTCGCATGGGATGCTAAATAAATGTTACAATTAATGGGCCCAGCAATCAGGGACGCCATATTTATGTTGTGATTCTATAGTTAAATTCTATTCCCAGCCCGCTGGGAATTTATGTTTCTGATACTTTAAGATGTTTATTGCCCTCCCCTGTAGGGGTGGTAAAATATCTTATTTAATCAGATATTATTTCAGCTGTTATATACTGTTTATGACACACAGTCCTACTAACCGTGTGTTAGAACAATAAATGAAAGAGTGATTCGAGCACTAATCATGGTCAAACAGTTATTTCTGCACATACATGGAATAAATTCACCACAACTTCTGTTCAAAATATAAGATTTTATTAACAAAAATCTTTCAGCTCCAAGTCAAACATATTTCAGTTTAACACTCTCAACTAAGACTAGTAAAACTCAACTAAACTAAACTAACTACTATGTACAAAGAGGAAGGGGAAAACGGTTGAAAAACATATTACAGTTTAAGATGGATTCTGTGTTTGAAACCAAAGTTTATCTGGAATAATTTGGAATGTGATCAAATTAGCTTTTCACTAATTTTAAAGAAATTGGAATGTTTTCAGACCAATTGACAATGCAAATCCATGAGGTGAATAAAACATTATTTGGCCAAATAATGTTCTATTGAATGATCTGCTTAATCAAGAACCAATAACCTTTAGCTAAATGATTCTTTACCCTCTTTGAAATAGCTAGCAGCGAATAGAAATCGGGATTCCACTAAATGACTCTTGGTCATACTTGGCAATGGAAATGTAATGAGCATTTGAGGAACACGTGAACACTAATGTTCTATCAGTGTTAAATCCTTAGTGAATAAAGCTTGTCTAAGCTTTAGCAACAGCTCAACTCATATTCCTGTAGCATAGCGTAGCATGCAGTCCATTCTTTAGCATCAATTAGCGTTGTCTTTACTGAGCAGTAAACACACGATATGATTAGCATCATCAAAAGACACATTGCTTGTTCTGTCCCTAATCATGCCAGACCTGCAAACCTTTTTCCATGTCCGTTTGGAAAGCTTGAGTTTCATCCAGTTTTGCAGCTCTGCAGTCAGGGATTCTTTGTCTCAGTCTCACAGCAGGGGTCCCCTCAGTCTCACACCAGGGCATGGTCTTCATCCAGTTTGGCTCTGTAAGTTCTGAAACTCAAGAGAAATGTGTTGCAAAGGTTCTGTTTGCAGCAGTTAGGTTCTGAAGAGTTCTGACTCATCCTTGATGGTTCTGGGGATCTGGTTTCCCTGGGGCCTGCATCTCCACTGTGGGCCACAGTGGGCCCCAGCTTTGAGAGCAGGAGCAGAAGCAGGCTGGATCAGACGAGGGAGAAAAAGAAAAGGCAAAAGAGAAAGAATCCTGTGTGCTCTGTGGTTTTGTTCTGCCCTCACAGAGGAGGGTAGGTTTTCACACCTCTGTGACTTCCATGTGACTGCTTTGGCTGAAAAAGGGGGGCTGCTGAAGTCCCCCAGCTGTTATTCACCAAAGCTGCGTTTTCTTCTCTGGTCATCCTATCAGGATGAAATAAGGACACTGGTTCCCACTGTCCAAAAAGTATGATCACGGCAAATGGCATAACACTCAGTAAATAAATAAGCATACAATTAATTGCCACCAAAAATACAATAAACAAATAAAATAAATGTAATTACACAGTGAGACATAAATGCATATAACTCTTTTAATTAGCTTCTTTTTTGTTTATTTTCCTTTGTAATATTTACCTTATTAATTTTTTTGTCCTTTATAATCTTCAACTTCATTTTTTAATTACTTATATTTTTAAGTATTTATTTATGTGCATGTTATAATATTTTTGTCTGTTTTATTCTTCCTTTGTATTTTTTACCCTAGTTATTTCTTCGCCGCTATTTATTTCTGCCTACCCTTTTTACATTTCTGCCTGTTCTTTTTACATTTCTGCCTGCCCTTTTTACATTTCTGTATGCATTTTTGCTTAATTATGCAAATGAGGAGGGGGTGTGTCCTAGAGAGTCAAAGCTGTAATATCTAGATTTACTGTACCTGGAACCTCTTCGCTGAAATGTGCTTTAAAAAAAATCTCTAACTACAGTAGCAGCCCTTCCCAGTCAAACACCAGCCGAATGGCAGCCCACTTCCCTGTGACTCCCAGCAAAATCCCCTCTCCAGGCCAAGCAAATTTTTTTTACTCCACCCTTTCACTGAATTACAGGGTCTGACCAGGAGATGATGCTTCTCTTTAGATCTTAATGTCCACAAATCATGACAGAAAGAATATTTTAGTACAAAGATTGAAAGGTGGAATTGTAGGGGACCAACCAAGGACCAGCCAAGGAAAGTGGGGACATTTTGAATGGCTATTACTGTATCCCTTCAGTCTTAACAAGTATACCTTTCACGACCCTACAAAGAGCTGCTGTTTTTACATCTGTGATGATAAAGTAAACAACTGAACAAAGCATGGGTTTAAAGTTGTAGGGAAGCGGCCATTCCAACCGTTGCATTTCTGAATTCTCCTAAGTGGTGCCCGACTTTACACAAGTGAACAAAGTGAATGTGATTGGTCGTTTATCAAGGGGGCGGGATGTTGTTGCGGTAGGTTCGTAAGCCTTTTTGATTGTGGCCGGTTTGTCAGAAGCATCTTGCTAACCAGTTAGCAACTTAGTGCTAGTAGGTTCCCAATGGGAAATTCCATTGGGACCAAGTAGCACTAAATTTGTGACTTAGAAACGACACTGTCAAGGAACGCTATGGACAGAGGAAACATGCAAGAGGAGGAGAGTTTAGTGTCAGAGGTCGTGGATGAGTCTCCTCCATCGTACATTTTTTATTTAGAGGAGGAAAGCGGGGTAAAAAAAAGGTTGTGGAAGACGACACCAGGGCGGCAGAAGCTTGGTTTGGTGTAGAAGGCTTACAGCCGTCCATCCCGTACATCCCGTACATCCCCCTGAACACTGGGATGGAACTCAATTGGAAAGGAAATTATTCTTATTTCTTATTTCAACCGTTGCGTATATTAGCTGCGACATATGAATCAAGATGCTACGACCAAAAAAATTTGATTGACAGATGACCGTTGATTTATGATTGGCCAAATTTAGGTGCTCAGGCTGACGTCCAACTAACTCGCTTGCATAAGATAACAAAAAAGAAAACACAGATTTTAAGAAAGTACATTTATATACATGTTGAAGCCAGAATGATTTCACATTTAAATATGACTTCCCTACAACCTCGAGGCCAAAGAACCTTCTATCATTTAGGCTAGCAATGCACTGATAGCAATGCTTGATTGATGAACATTAGTGCTGACTTTTTGGTGAAGAGTGTCTGCTTCAGACTCAGAAAAAGAAACACAGGATTCCTTCTTCAGTGAAGCTCGGCCCAGGGCGGTGACAGATACCGGAGACCTTCTAACAGTCCTGCGTAAGTTAACGGTTTGCCAAGAGCGCTGCTGCTTCATGATGCTTTTGTCTGAAATTTCACACTGTGCTCCACAGGCTGTTTATCTGCACTGCAGTTGAACTTAATCAAATATTTGAACATTTCACCTCCTGAGAACCTTCGTTACTCGGAGTCATAAACAGTGAATTAAGGAGGTTTGTTATTTTAGCTCATCTAAAACATCCTGATGAATGTTGGGGCCTGAGAGCTGGATACTGTTCTTTCTGCATGTTTAGACCCCAGATCAGAGCTGAGGAGCTTCAGGGAAAAGATCAAATCTCATATATTGACTCATTCAGAGTCAACATACAGAGAAGTTAATTATGGATGTGAGGAATGAACAACTAAGTCTTTAGAGATATTTGCATATGATTTTGTTTTGCACCTCTGTCCTTTAATGCATTTAATATACCTTATATCAGATTCCCTTTCAATTCTCATCTTCTTCTTAATGTAGCATGATAGAATGCAGATTATGCAGGAGGCCTGCTGTGAGATGGATTTGTCATAACATGTCAGACCTCAGGGTCAGAGGTAAAAAGGCTCCTTGTTTACCACAGCTTCTCTTGCTGCCATTCAACCAACTAACAAGTACTCTGGAATACAAAGTCTTCCAGATTAATCCCTCTGTTGAATCATGGTTTCTTTAAACTGACAGTGAAATGAGGAAAAACTGAACCAGATTATTTAAGATAAGCCTTATCGTCTACATTATGCTTAAGAATATGGATCCAGAGAGTGTTTGGATATTATGCCATGTAGCTGAGATTTATATTGTTTTGTCTTTTCATCAGTCTTTTAAGGGTTTGTATGTAAAAGACGTTACCCAGACAAAAAAAAGCAAATGATTAAGTGGTGCAGTGTAGGTTTGTCAATAAAACATACCCTAAGAGAAGTTTACGACATCTAGTGGTCAAATTTGAGATTATATTCATCTTCACCAACAATACCCTTGTTTAAGACTTAGATTCAACTTTATTTATCCCTTGGGATTACTCCTTCAGGGTTACAGTAGCCTATATAGTGTACAAATAGTTAAAGCAAGATGCCATTAAAAATAAAAAAAATGACAGGCACAAAAAAAGAGTTTATATAGTACAAAAAAGCATAAAAAAGAAAAACATGATAATTTCTGGGAATATGTTTCCCTTTGATATAAAATATCTGCACAGTAGAGAGCTAAGGGAATACTACACAGTAGTTGACAGGGTAGCACTGTCACCTTGCAGAAAGGTTCCAGGTTCGATTCCAGGCCCATGCATGCTCAATCTAGCTAAATACATTTCCACAATTGTTTGCATACTCAGACATATGTGCACATTCTTATTTCTTAAATATGAAAAGCAGAGCTTTCAGTCTGTTATTTACCATAACACCAATAACTCTCTTTAGTTCTCCAGGATGCCGATTAGTTCCAATAAGAGGAGGATTAGAGACTAAAATATAGGATACCATCTCTCAGTGAAGAGGAATGTAAATAAAGACTGAGTCCACAATGGAGAAATCCATTTGGGTTTCTTTACAAAAAAAAAAGTGTTTTTTTCATGGGAACAGTAATCCCAAAGAAAAGTTCATAAATTCATTCAGCTGGCCGATTTCATTCTAAGGTTTCCTTCATCTGCCTTCACCTGGCTTCTTTTATCCACCTTTCTATTCCTTGTAATCCAGTAATTTGATACTCTGACCTAGTGAGTCTTTAACATCTACAAAACTCTAAGAGGAAATAAAAGGCTTTATTCATTTTTAAACAAAGGCTCTAAAACTCCTGCATCATCAAAGCTCAAGCACTTCTTTTATTGGGCTGTTTGCAGGTCTACTATCCAGCAGAGACTCTAGGATCTAAAGTAGGGAGGGAAAGCTCTGCCATTCATGTTGGCTCCTCTGGGAAACACTACAGCTGGTTCTTTGTGAGAACAACACTGCCACCTAGAGGGTGTGTTGATGAAACTAAAGAGAACCACAGAGCTTGGCCTCTGCATGATCATGTATCAACAGATGTGCTTGTAAGTTTTCATACCTTCCCATAAAAGAAAGCTTAAATTACATAAAACTAAATAAAATGAATAATAAATAAAACCGTACTAAATAAAACTTTATTCAAATAAAATACTGATTTTGACTTTGTCTTCAACAAAAGAAAACTAAAAAACAAAACTAATAAATTAAGCCAGCATTTAACTGGGAATGGCCATTATGAATTGCTGCTGCTGTAAAGGCTATAAAATCAAAGTTAATGATATCGGTTATATAAACACCAAGGTTTGAGATTGCTTCTTACAGTGATTTGGATTAGACTTTCTTACGTTGCTGAAATTTGTAAAACCAGATGTGTTTGTTCGTCTTCTGTTTATGAGTTAATCTGTCCTGTCTGCACGGTCAGACAGAAAAGTAGGGCTTGTCTAGAATTTGATACCAGGACTTCTCGCACCCAAAGGGGGTCCCTCAATTGGCTTTAAGTTGGAGGGAAGTAGGCTGCTATTAAGCCAGCATTTGATTGGGAAGGGCCTTTATGAATTGCTGCGACTGTAAAGGCTATAAAATCACAGTGACTGAGATCTGCTATATTAACACCAAGGCTGGAGATTGCTTCTTGAAGTGACTTGGATTAGACTTAATTAAGTTGCTGAAATTTGTAAAACCAGCAATAGTTGTTCTGTTTATGAGTTAATCTGTCCTGTCTGCACTTGGATTCATTGTCAAACAGAAAGGAAGGCCTTGTCCAGGATTTGAACCCAGGACCTCTCGCACCCTAAGCGAGAATCATACGCCTAGACCAACAAGCCCTTGGTGAACTGTCAGCTAGGTGGCGCTCTCGAGCAGAACAGATTCAACAGAAATTGCACTTCCCTACAGCCTTTGAATAATGGCTGCTAACACAAGAATGTCAATCGCTGGAAATTATTCACTGGACTGATGCAGGAACATTTGAGGACAGTTAACAACATCAACAAGGACCGCTGCAAGGAAATATTTGGACCACTTCTCAACAGAAAATACAGTATAGAATGGACTTTATGAATAATGAATAACTCTGATTTGATTTTGTTTTTTGTTTTTTTGTGTGTGATTTTTATTTTGTATAGCAAATATGTTCTGTTTTTGGTATATTTTGAATTATGTTGTTAAATTTTTCTTTTAAGTAATTTTTTATAATAAAAGACAAAAAAAATAAAATAATGGCTGCTACTTTTAGGCAATTCACACTTTTGTTAATGCCAGGGGCTCGTTATTCTATAATTATGTTTCAGGGCCTTGTTGTGAGTGGTCCTGGTTAGAAATCCTGGACAAATCGTTGATTTTAATGATAAGCGAGTTTGTGGACTTTTTTCAAAAAGTGAGATGTCTTGGTTTTGTCTTAGCCTTGACATTTGTTGAATTTATATTCCATTCTTAAACACACATGCCAAGACACACAGTAGCAGCCCTTTAAATTTCCCCACTTTCTTTAATGGGGCCTTGGCTGGTCCTTCTCTGGTCCCCTACAATTCATTTTTAAACATCAATATTTGTACCAAAATAATCTTTCTGTCCATAATTTGTGGACATTAACATCTGAAGAGAAGAATCATCACCTGGTCATACCCTGTAATTCAGTGAAAATTTGAGTAAGAGTAAAAAATATATGTTGGAGGGGGTCCCTTCATTGGCTTGAAGTTGGAGGGAAGTGGGCTGCTATTAAGCCAGCAATGTCTGGGAAGGGCCATTATGAATTGTTGCTGCTGTAAAGGCTATAAAAGCACAGAGACAGATCTGCTATATCAAGAGCAAGGTTTGAGATTGCTTCTTGAAGTGAGTTGAATTACACTTTGTTAAGTTGCTGAAATTTGTAAAACCAGCAATAGTTCTTCTGTTTATGAGTTAATCTGTCCTGTCTGCACTTGGATTCATTGTCAAACAGAGAAGAAGGGCTTGTCCGGGATTTGAACCCGGGACCTCTCGCACCCAAAGCGAGAATCATACGCCTAGACCAACAAGCCCTTGGTGAACTGTCAGCTAGGTGGCGCTCTCGAGCAGAACAGATTCAACAGAAATTGCACTTCCCTACAGCCTTTGAATAATGGCTGCTACTTTTAGGCAATTCACACTTTTGTTAATGCCAGGGGCTCGTTATTCTATAATTATGTTTCAGGGCCTTGTTGTGAGTGGTCCTGGTTAGAAATCCTGGACAAATCGTTGATTTTAATGATAAGCGAGTTTGTGGACTTTTTTTCAAAAAGTGAGATGTCTTGGTTTTGTCTTAGCCTTGACATTTGTTGAATTTATATTCCATTCTTAAACACACATGCCAAGACACACAGTAGCAGCCCTTTAAATTTCCCCACTTTCTTTAATGGGGCCTTGGCTGGTCCTTCTCTGGTCCCCTACAATTCATTTTTAAACATCAATATTTGTACCAAAATAATCTTTCTGTCCATAATTTGTGGACATTAACATCTGAAGAGAAGAATCATCACCTGGTCATACCCTGTAATTCAGTGAAAATTTGAGTAAGAGTAAAAAATATATGTTGGAGGGGGTCCCTTCATTGGCTTGAAGTTGGAGGGAAGTGGGCTGCTATTAAGCCAGCAATGTCTGGGAAGGGCCATTATGAATTGTTGCTGCTGTAAAGGCTATAAAAGCACAGAGACAGATCTGCTATATCAAGAGCAAGGTTTGAGATTGCTTCTTGAAGTGAGTTGAATTACACTTTGTTAAGTTGCTGAAATTTGTAAAACCAGCAATAGTTCTTCTGTTTATGAGTTAATCTGTCCTGTCTGCACTTGGATTCATTGTCAAACAGAGAAGAAGGGCTTGTCCGGGATTTGAACCCGGGACCTCTCGCACCCAAAGCGAGAATCATACGCCTAGACCAACAAGCCCTTGGTGAGCTGTCAGCTAGGTGGCGCTCTCGAGCAGAACAGATTCAACAGAAATTGCACTTCCCTACAGCCTTTGAATAATGGCTGCTACTTTTAGGCAATTCACACTTTTGTTAATGCCAGGGGCTCGTTATTCTATAATTATGTTTCAGGGCCTTGTTGTGAGTGGTCCTGGTTAGAAATCCTGGACAAATCGTTGATTTTAATGATAAGCGAGTTTGTGGACTTTTTTCAAAAAGTGAGATGTCTTGGTTTTGTCTTAGCCTTGACATTTGTTGAATTTATATTCCATTCTTAAACACACATGCCAAGACACACAGTAGCAGCCCCTTAAATTTCCCCACTTTCTTTAATGGGGCCTTGGCTGGTCCTTCTCTGGTCCCCTACAATTCATTTTTAAACATCAATATTTGTACCAAAATAATCTTTCTGTCCATAATTTGTGGACATTAACATCTGAAGAGAAGAATCATCACCTGGTCATACCCTGTAATTCAGTGAAAGGGTGGAGTAAGAGTAAAAAATATATGTTGGAGGGGGTCCCTTCATTGGCTTGAAGTTGGAGGGAAGTGGGCTGCTATTAAGCCAGCAATGTCTGGGAAGGGCCATTATGAATTGTTGCTGCTGTAAAGGCTATAAAAGCACAGAGACAGATCTGCTATATCAAGAGCAAGGTTTGAGATTGCTTCTTGAAGTGAGTTGAATTACACTTTAAGTTGCTGAAATTTGTAAAACCAGCAATAGTTCTTCTGTTTATGAGTTAATCTGTCCTGTCTGCACTTGGATTCATTGTCAAACAGAGAGGAAGGGCTTGTCCGGGATTTGAACCCGGGACCTCTCGCACCCAAAGCGAGAATCATACGCCTAGACCAACAAGCCCTTGGTGAACTGTCAGCTAGGTGGCGCTCTCGAGCAGAACAGATTCAACAGAAATTGCACTTCCCTACAGCCTTTGAATAATGGCTGCTACTTTTAGGCAATTCACACTTTTGTTAATGCCAGGGGCTCGTTATTCTATAATTATGTTTCAGGGCCTTGTTGTGAGTGGTCCTGGTTAGAAATCCTGGACAAATCGTTGATTTTAATGATAAGCGAGTTTGTGGACTTTTTTTCAAAAAGTGAGATGTCTTGGTTTTGTCTTAGCCTTGACATTTGTTGAATTTATATTCCATTCTTAAACACACATGCCAAGACACACAGTAGCAGCCCTTTAAATTTCCCCACTTTCTTTAATGGGGCCTTGGCTGGTCCTTCTCTGGTCCCCTACAATTCATTTTTAAACATCAATATTTGTACCAAAATAATCTTTCTGTCCATAATTTGTGGACATTAACATCTGAAGAGAAGAATCATCACCTGGTCATACCCTGTAATTCAGTGAAAATTTGAGTAAGAGTAAAAAATATATGTTGGAGGGGGTCCCTTCATTGGCTTGAAGTTGGAGGGAAGTGGGCTGCTATTAAGCCAGCAATGTCTGGGAAGGGCCATTATGAATTGTTGCTGCTGTAAAGGCTATAAAAGCACAGAGACAGATCTGCTATATCAAGAGCAAGGTTTGAGATTGCTTCTTGAAGTGAGTTGAATTACAGGTGCTGGTCATAAAATTAGAATATCATGAAAAAGTAGATTGATTTCAGTAATTCCATTTAAAAAGTGAAACTTGTATATTATATTCATACATTACATACAAACTCATATATTTCAGATGTTTATTTTGTTTAATTTTGATGATTACAAATGACAACAAATGAAAATCTCAAATTCATCATATCAGAAAATTAGAATATTGTGAAAAGGTTCAAAATTGATGGCCCCTGGTGCCACACTCTAATCAGCTAATTAACTCAAACCACCTGCAAAAGCCTTTAAATGGTCTTTCAGTCTAGTTCTATAGGCTACACAATCATGGGGAAGACTGCTGACTTGACAGTTGTCCAAAAGACGACCATCGACACCTTGCACAAGGAGGGCAAGACACAAAAGGTCATCGCTAAAGAGGCTGGCTGTTCACAGAGCTCAGTGTCCAAGCACATTAATAGAGAGGCGAAGGGAAGGAAAAGATGTGGTCGAAAAAAGTGTACAAGCAAGAGAGATAACCGCACCCTGGAGAGGATTGTGAAACAAAACCCATTCAAAAATGTGGGGGAGATTCACAAAGAGTGGACTGCAGCTGGAGTGAGTGCTTCAAGAACCACCACACACAGACGTATGAAAGACATGGGTTTCTGCTGTCGCATTCCTTGTGTCAAGCCACTCTTGAACCACAGACAGCGTCAGAAGCGTCTTGCCTGGGCTAAAGAGAAACAGGACTGGACTGCTGGTGAGTGGTCCAAAGTCATGTTCTCTGATGAAAGTAAATTTTGCATTTCCTTTGGAAATCAAGGTCCCAGAGTCTGGAGGAAAAGAAGAGAGGCACTTCATCCACGTTGCTTGAAGTCCAGTGTAAAGTTTCCACAGTCAGTGATGGTTTGGGGTGCCATGTCATCTGCTGGTGTTGGTCCATTGTGTTTTCTGAGGTCCAGGGTCAACGCAGCCACATACCAGGAAGTTTTAGAGCACTTCATGCTTCCTGCAGCTGACCAACTTTTTGGAGATGCAGATTTCATTTTCCAACAGGACTTGGCACCTGCACACAGTGCCAAAGCTACCAGTACCTGGTTGAAGGACCATGGTATCCCTGTTCTTAATTGGCCAGCAAACTCTCCTGACCTTAACCCCATAGAAAATCTATGGGGTATTGTGAAGAAGAAGATGCAATACACCAGACCCAACAATTCAGAAGAGCTAAAAGCCACTATTAGAGCAACCTGGGCTATCATAACACCTGAGCAGTGCCACAGACTGATCGACTCCATGCCACGCCGCATTGCTGCAGTAATACAGGCCAAAGGAGGCCCAACTAAATACTGAGTGCTGTACATGCTCATACTTTTCATGTTCATACTTTTCAGTTGGCCAACATTTCTATAAATCCTTTGTTTTTATTGGTCTTCAGTAATATTCTAATTTTCTGATATGATGAATTTGAGATTTTCATTTGTTGTCATTTGTAATCATCAAAATTAAACAAAATAAACATCTGAAATATATGAGTTTGTATGTAATGTATGAATATAATATACAAGTTTCACTTTTTAAATGGAATTACTGAAATCAATCTACTTTTTCATGATATTCTAATTTTATGACCAGCACCTGTACACTTTGTTAAGTTGCTGAAATTTGTAAAACCAGCAATAGTTCTTCTGTTTATGAGTTAATCTGTCCTGTCTGCACTTGGATTCATTGTCAAACAGAGAAGAAGGGCTTGTCCGGGATTTGAACCCGGGACCTCTCACACCCAAAGCGAGAATCATACGCCTAGACCAACAAGCCCTTGGTGAACTGTCAGCTAGGTGGCACTCTCGAGCAGAACAGATTCAACAGAAATTGCACTTCCCTACAGCCTTTGAATAATGGCTGCTACTTTTAGGCAATTCACACTTTTGTTAATGCCAGGGGCTCGTTATTCTATAATTATGTTTCAGGGCCTTGTTGTGAGTGGTCCTGGTTAGAAATCCTGGACAAATCGTTGGTTTTAATGATAAGCGAGTTTGTGGAATTTTTTTCAAAAGTGAGATGTCTTGGTTTTGTCTTAGCCTTGACATTTGTTGAATTTATATTCCATTCTTAAACACACATGCCAAGACACACAGTAGCAGCCCTTTAAATTTCCCCACTTTCTTTAATGGGGCCTTGGCTGGTCCTTCTCTGTTCCCCTACAATTCATTTTTAAACATCAATATTTGTACCAAAATAATCTTTCTGTCCATAATTTGTGGACATTAACATCTGAAGAGAAGAATCATCACCTGGTCATACCCTGTAATTCAGTGAAAGGGTGGAGTAAGAGTAAAAAATATATGTTGGAGGGGGTCCCTTCATTGGCTTGAAGTTGGAGGGAAGTGGGCTGCTATTAAGCCAGCAATGACTGGGAAGGGCCATTATGAATTGTTGCTGCTGTAAAGGCTATACAGGTGCTGGTCATAAAATTAGAATATCATGAAAAAGTAGATTGATTTCAGTAATTCCATTTAAAAAGTGAAACTTGTATATTATATTCATACATTACATACAAACTCATATATTTCAGATGTTTATTTTGTTTAATTTTGATGATTACAAATGACAACAAATGAAAATCTCAAATTCATCATATCAGAAAATTAGAATATTGTGAAAAGGTTCAAAATTGATGGCCCCTGGTACCACACTCTAATCAGCTAATTAACTCAAACCACCTGCAAAAGCCTTTAAATGGTCTTTCAGTCTAGTTCTATAGGCTACACAATCATGGGGAAGACTGCTGACTTGACAGTTGTCCAAAAGACGACCATCGACACCTTGCACAAGGAGGGCAAGACACAAAAGGTCATCGCTAAAGAGGCTGGCTGTTCACAGAGCTCAGTGTCCAAGCACATTAATAGAGAGGCGAAGGGAAGGAAAAGATGTGGTCGAAAAAAGTGTACAAGCAAGAGAGATAACCGCACCCTGGAGAGGATTGTGAAACAAAACCCCTTCAAAAATGTGGGGGAGATTCACAAAGAGTGGACTGCAGCTGGAGTGAGTGCTTCAAGAACCACCACACACAGACGTATGAAAGACATGGGTTTCTGCTGTCGCATTCCTTGTGTCAAGCCACTCTTGAACCACAGACAGCGTCAGAAGCGTCTAAAGAGAAACAGGACTGGACTGCTGGTGAGTGGTCCAAAGTCATGTTCTCTGATGAAAGTAAATTTTGCATTTCCTTTGGAAATCAAGGTCCCAGAGTCTGGAGGAAAAGAAGAGAGGCACTTCATCCACATTGCTTGAAGTCCAGTGTAAAGTTTCCACAGTCAGTGATGGTTTGGGGTGCCATGTCATCTGCTGGTGTTGGTCCATTGTGTTTTCTGAGGTCCAGGGTCAACGCAGCCACATACCAGGAAGTTTTAGAGCACTTCATGCTTCCTGCAGCTGACCAACTTTTTGGAGATGCAGATTTCATTTTCCAACAGGACTTGGCACCTGCACACAGTGCCAAAGCTACCAGTACCTGGTTGAAGGACCATGGTATCCCTGTTCTTAATTGGCCAGCAAACTCTCCTGACCTTAACCCCATAGAAAATCTATGGGGTATTGTGAAGAAGAAGATGCAATACACCAGACCCAACAATTCAGAAGAGCTAAAAGCCACTATTAGAGCAACCTGGGCTATCATAACACCTGAGCAGTGCCACAGACTGATCGACTCCATGCCACGCCGCATTGCTGCAGTAATACAGGCCAAAGGAGGCCCAACTAAATACTGAGTGCTGTACATGCTCATACTTTTCATGTTCATACTTTTCAGTTGGCCAACATTTCTATAAATCCTTTGTTTTTATTGGTCTTCAGTAATATTCTAATTTTCTGATATGATGAATTTGAGATTTTCATTTGTTGTCATTTGTAATCATCAAAATTAAACAAAATAAACATCTGAAATATATGAGTTTGTATGTAATGTATGAATATAATATACAAGTTTCACTTTTTAAATGGAATTACTGAAATCAATCTACTTTTTCATGATATTCTAATTTTATGACCAGCACCTGTAAAAGCACAGAGACAGATCTGCTATATCAAGAGCAAGGTTTAAGATTGCTTCTTGAAGTGAGTTGAATTACACTTTGTTAAGTTGCTGAAATTTGTAAAACCAGCAATAGTTCTTCTGTTTATGAGTTAATCTGTCCTGTCTGCACTTGGATTCATTGTCAAACAGAGAGGAAGGGCTTGTCCGGGATTTGAACCCGGGACCTCTCGCACCCAAAGCGAGAATCATACGCCTAGACCAACAAGCCCTTGGTGAACTGTCAGCTAGGTGGCGCTCTCGAGCAGAACAGATTCAACAGAAATTGCACTTCCCTACAGCCTTTGAATAATGGCTGCTACTTTTAGGCAATTCACACTTTTGTTAATGCCAGGGGCTCGTTATTCTATAATTATGTTTCAGGGCCTTGTTGTGAGTGGTCCTGGTTAGAAATCCTGGACAAATCGTTGATTTTAATGATAAGCGAGTTTGTGGACTTTTTTTCAAAAAGTGAGATGTCTTGGTTTTGTCTTAGCCTTGACATTTGTTGAATTTATATTCCATTCTTAAACACACATGCCAAGACACACAGTAGCAGCCCCTTAAATTTCCCCACTTTCTTTAATGGGGCCTTGGCTGGTCCTTCTCTGGTCCCCTACAATTCATTTTTAAACATCAATATTTGTACCAAAATAATCTTTCTGTCCATAATTTGTGGACATTAACATCTGAAGAGAAGAATCATCACCTGGTCATACCCTGTAATTCAGTGAAAGGGTGGAGTAAGAGTAAAAAATATATGTTGGAGGGGGTCCCTTCATTGGCTTGAAGTTGGAGGGAAGTGGGCTGCTATTAAGCCAGCAATGACTGGGAAGGGCCATTATGAATTGTTGCTGCTGTAAAGGCTATAAAAGCACAGAGACAGATCTGCTATATCAAGAGCAAGGTTTGAGATTGCTTCTTGAAGTGAGTTGAATTACACTTTGTTAAGTTGCTGAAATTTGTAAAACCAGCAATAGTTCTTCTGTTTATGAGTTAATCTGTCCTGTCTGCACTTGGATTCATTGTCAAACAGAGAGGAAGGGCTTGTCCGGGATTTGAACCCGGGACCTCTCGCACCCAAAGCGAGAATCATACGCCTAGACCAACAAGCCCTTGGTGAACTGTCAGCTAGGTGGCGCTCTCGAGCAGAACAGATTCAACAGAAATTGCACTTCCCTACAGCCTTTGAATAATGGCTGCTACTTTTAGGCAATTCACACTTTTGTTAATGCCAGGGGCTCGTTATTCTATAATTATGTTTCAGGGCCTTGTTGTGAGTGGTCCTGGTTAGAAATCCTGGACAAATCGTTGATTTTAATGATAAGCGAGTTTGTGGACTTTTTTCAAAAAGTGAGATGTCTTGGTTTTGTCTTAGCCTTGACATTTGTTGAATTTATATTCCATTCTTAAACACACATGCCAAGACACACAGTAGCAGCCCTTTAAATTTCCCCACTTTCTTTAATGGGGCCTTGGCTGGTCCTTCTCTGGTCCCCTACAATTCATTTTTAAACATCAATATTTGTACCAAAATAATCTTTCTGTCCATAATTTGTGGACATTAACATCTGAAGAGAAGAATCATCACCTGGTCATACCCTGTAATTCAGTGAAAGGGTGGAGTAAGAGTAAAAAATATATGTTGGAGGGGGTCCCTTCATTGGCTTGAAGTTGGAGGGAAGTGGGCTGCTATTAAGCCAGCAATGACTGGGAAGGGCCATTATGAATTGTTGCTGCTGTAAAGGCTATAAAAGCACAGAGACAGATCTGCTATATCAAGAGCAAGGTTTGAGATTGCTTCTTGAAGTGAGTTGAATTACACTTTGTTAAGTTGCTGAAATTTGTAAAACCAGCAATAGTTCTTCTGTTTATGAGTTAATCTGTCCTGTCTGCACTTGGATTCATTGTCAAACAGAGAGGAAGGGCTTGTCCGGGATTTGAACCCGGGACCTCTCGCACCCAAAGCGAGAATCATACGCCTAGACCAACAAGCCCTTGGTGAACTGTCAGCTAGGTGGCGCTCTCGAGCAGAACAGATTCAACAGAAATTGCACTTCCCTACAGCCTTTGAATAATGGCTGCTACTTTTAGGCAATTCACACTTTTGTTAATGCCAGGGGCTCGTTATTCTATAATTATGTTTCAGGGCCTTGTTGTGAGTGGTCCTGGTTAGAAATCCTGGACAAATCGTTGATTTTAATGATAAGCGAGTTTGTGGACTTTCTTCAAAAAGTGAGATGTCTTGGTTTTGTCTTAGCCTTGACATTTGTTGAATTTATATTCCATTCTTAAACACACATGCCAAGACACACAGTAGCAGCCCTTTAAATTTCCCCACTTTCTTTAATGGGGCCTTGGCTGGTCCTTCTCTGGTCCCCTACAATTCATTTTTAAACATCAATATTTGTACCAAAATAATCTTTCTGTCCATAATTTGTGGACATTAACATCTGAAGAGAAGAATCATCACCTGGTCATACCCTGTAATTCAGTGAAAATTTGAGTAAGAGTAAAAAATATATGTTGGAGGGGGTCCCTTCATTGGCTTGAAGTTGGAGGGAAGTGGGCTGCTATTAAGCCAGCAATGTCTGGGAAGGGCCATTATGAATTGTTGCTGCTGTAAAGGCTATAAAAGCACAGAGACAGATCTGCTATATCAAGAGCAAGGTTTGAGATTGCTTCTTGAAGTGAGTTGAATAACACTTTGTTAAGTTGCTGAAATTTGTAAAACCAGCAATAGTTCTTCTGTTTATGAGTTAATCTGTCCTGTCTGCACTTGGATTCATTGTCAAACAGAGAAGAAGGGCTTGTCCGGGATTTGAACCCGGGACCTCTCGCACCCTAAGCGAGAATCATACGCCTAGACCAACAAGCCCTTGGTGAACTGTCAGCTAGGTGGCGCTCTCGAGCAGAACAGATTCAACAGAAATTGCACTTCCCTACAGCCTTTGAATAATAGCTGCTACTTTTAGGCAATTCACACTTTTGTTACTGCCAGGGACTCGTTCTATAATTATGTTTCAGGACCTTGTTGTGAGTGGTCCTGGTTAGAAATCCTGGACAAATCGTTGATTTTAATGCTAAGCGAGTTTGTGGACTTTTTTTCAAAAGGTGAGATGTCTTGGTTTTGTCTTAGCCTTGACATTTGTTGAATTTATATTCCATTCTTAAACACACATGCCAAGACACACAGTAGCAGCCCCTTAAATTTCCCCACTTTCTTTAATGGGGCCTTGGCTGGTCCTTCTCTGGTCCTCTACAATTCATTTTAAACATCAATATTTGTACCAAAATAATCTTTCTGTCCATAATTTGTGGACATTAACATCTGAAGAGAAGAATCGTCACCTGGTCAAACCCTGTAATTCAGTGAAAATTAGAGTAAGAGTAAAAAATATATGTTGGAGGGGGTCCCTTCATTGGCTTGAAGTTGGAGGGAAGTGGGCTGCTATTAAGCCAGCAATGTCTGGGAAGGGCCATTATGAATTGTTGCTGCTGTAAAGGCTATAAAAGCACAGAGACAGATCTGCTATATCAAGAGCAAGGTTTGAGATTGCTTCTTGAAGTGAGTTGAATTAGACTTTGTTTAGTTGCTGAAATTTGTAAAACCAGCAATAGTTCTTCTGGTTATGAGTTAATCTGTCCTGTCTGCACTTGGATTCATTGTCAAACAGAGAAGAAGGGATGGTCCGGGATTTGAAACCGGATCTGGCACCCTAAGCGAGAATCATACGCCTAGACCAACAAGCCCTTGGTGAACTGTCAGCTAGGTGGCGCTCTCGAGCAGAACAGATTCAACAGAAATTGCACTTCCCTACAGCCTTCGAATACTGGCTGCTACTTTTAGGCAGTTCACACTTTTGTTACTGCCAGGGGCTCGTTGTTCTAGAATTATGTTTCAGGGCCTTGTGGTGAGTGGTCCTGGTTAGAAATCCTGGACAAATCATTGATTTTAATGATAAGCGAGTTTGTGGAAACTTTTTGCAAAAAGTGATATGTCTTGGTTTTGTCTTAGCCTTGACATTTGTTTATTTCATATTCCATTCTTAAACACACATGCCTAGACCAACCCAGTCTCATGGGAAAATGTACCCCCACTACGTTGGTCCACACTGCAAAACGTAGTGGAGGTACATTAATGGCCATTTTTTTGTGGTACTGTTACATTTCTTCTGCCTATACGCTTTCTATTGTTTTACGTCCTAGTCACGTGACTTTCAAGATTCCAGCTGGGAGAAGAAAAAAAATATATATATGGCCGACATTCACTCATTTTTTTGTGGAAAGATTAATGACTTGAGTTTGTTTTTGCATTAAAATGAGTTTTGATTACGTTTCTAGTGAGAAATGCATAGTTTGTTGCCAGAATATTTACTCAGGGAATGTACATATTCACTTGCTTGTTCGTTTCTTGAAAAGATTTTTCAAGATAATGTGAAACTGAAACGTTTTGGTATAAACATGGCTGAGATTTCTCTAACTTTTAGTGGGAAAATCAATAATTTCAATCAGTTTCTGCATTTAAATGGGTTTTGATTACATTTATAGCGAGAAGTGTAGGGTTTATTTACATAATATTTACTTAGTGAACATACATAATCACCCGCTTGCTAGTTTTTGCTACGGGTTTTCGGATCTCGTCAGGATTATGTGAAATTGCAACGTTTTGGCTGCTACCCATCGCCTAGCATTTAGCTGCCGCCCCGATTCAACATTGAATTCCTTGTGATTTAACTCCATCTGACGGATCAAACCCTCGCCACTGCGTGCGTTGATTTTCAGATCAATGCATTACGTCGTGGCATACGGGAGAAACTAATTAAACTAGTTTAAAAAAAGGATCATGGGTTAAGATCGGATGTGTTTTATTTGGAAATCTACCGGATCCTTTGTGCATTTAACTTCCTGTTTGGTGCGATCTCATTGATGGATTTTGACCAGATTTTGACCAAAGAGGAACTAAAAAAAACAAAACAATTTAAATACACAACCAGCATATCTGGAATCAGTGACAGAGAGCGACTGGGACCAGAAGTTTATTAATTTCTCCCCATTGATTTCCATTCAAAATGTTTTCGATCCAACCGGGCTCTAGGGAAGGGGCGTGCATACCGCCACCTACTGTTCATGAGTGTGTAGCAACATTGTTTTACATCTATTAAATTCTATTTTTTAATTTTGTATTCTGAAGATAAATAAATAATGCTTTCCTTAATCTATAAATATCTTTTATATTTCCTTTATTTCCCAATAATCCTTTAAGACTCCATTCTTGGCCTGTCCTTTCAACTCTTTTCAATTTCTTCCTTTCAGGTTCATATGTTTTGCAGTTCATCAATACATCTGCATTTTCTATCTCTCCACATCCTTCACATTTATCATTATTTTTCCTCCCTATTAAGTATAAATTGTCATTTAAATAAGTATGACCTACTCTTAATCTGATCATTATTATTTCTTCCCTTCGGTTTCTCTCATTAATATTTCTATTTAATACTGACTTTTGTACTTTATATAACCTTCTTCCTTTTTTATCTTCATTCCACCTTTTTTGCCATTTTTCAATTTCTTTCCTCTTAATAAATGATTTTCCTTCCCCTTTCCCTAAAGGAATTGTAATTGTTATTGCCTCCTCTAAAGCCCTTTTTGCTAAATCAATGCCACTCCTGTATAATCTAAATAAACTGTGCTGAATTTCTAATACTAAATCTTTCCTATTATTTCCTTCTCCCTGAATACTTTCTAAAACTGCGTTGGAATCCGTGCATACCACCATACCCTGTCTGCTCTGACCTCCTCAACCCATTGAAAACTGAGTATAACTGCCACTGTCTCTGCTGTGAAAACAGATAGTTTATCTGAAATTCTTTTAGAATCGTGTATTTTGAACTCTGGTACATTTTCCCATGAGACTGGGTTGCCTAGACACATAGTAGCAGCCACTCAAATTTCCCCACTTTCTTTAATGGGGCCTTGGCTGGTCCTTCTCTGGTCCCCTACAATTTATTTTTAAACATCAATATTTGTACCAAAATAATCTTTCTGTCCATAATTTGTAGACATTAACATCTGAAGAGAAGAATCATCACCTGGTCATACCCTGTAATTCAGTGAAAGGATGGAGTAAGAGTAAAAAATATATGTTGGAGGGGGTCCCTCCATTGGCTTGAAGTTGGAGGGAAGTGGGCTGCTATTAAGCCAGAATTTGACTAGGAAGGGCCATTATGAATTGCTGCTACCGTAAAGGCTAGAAAATCACAATGAGTGAGATGTGCTATATTAACACCAAGGTTTGAGATTGCTTCTTGAAGTGACTTGGATTAGACTTTGTTAAGTTGCTGAAATTTGCAAGACCAGCAATAGTTCTTCTGTTTATGAGTTAATCTGCCCTGTCTGCACTTGGATTCATTGTCAAACAGAAAGGAAGGGCTTGTCTGGGATTTGAACCCGGGACCTCTCGCACCCGAAGCGAGAATCATACGCCTAGACCAACAAGCCCTTGGTCATCTCTCAGCTAAGTGGCGCTCTCGAGAGGAACGGATTCGACAGAAATTGCACTTCCCTACAGCCTTCGAATACTGGCTGCTACTTTTAGGCAGTTCACACTTTTGTTACTGCCAGGGGCTCGTTTTTCTAGAATTATGTTTCAGGGCCTTGTTGTGAGTGGTCCTGCTTAGAAATCCTGGACAAATCATTGATTTTAATGATAAGCGAGTTTGTGGACTTTTTTATCAAAAAGTGAGATGTCTTGGTTTTGTCTTAGCCTTGACATTTGTTTAATTTATATTCCATTCTTAAACACACATGCCAAGACACACAGTAGCAGCCACTCAAATTTCCCCACTTTCTTTAATTCGGCCTTGGCTGGTTCTTCGCTGGTCCCCTACAATTCATTTTTATACATCAATGCTTGTACCAAAATATTCTTTCTGTCCATAATTTGTGGACATTAACATCTGAAGAGAAGAATCATCACCTGGTCATACCCTGTAATTCAGTGAAAAGATGGAGTAACAGTAAAAATATATATGTTGGAGGGGGTCCCTCCATTGGTTTGAAGTTGGAGGGAAGTGGGCTGCTATTAAGCCAGCATTTGACTAGGAAGGGCCATTATGAATTGCTGCTACCGAAAAGGCTATAAAATCACAATGAGTGAGATGTGCTATATTAACACCAAGGTTTGAGATTGCTTCTTGAAGTGACTTGGATTAGACTTTGTTAAGTTGCTGAAATTTATAAAAGCAGCTATATTTCCTCTGTTTATGAGTTAATCTGTCCTGTCTGCACTTGGATTCATTGTCCAAAAGAAAGGAAGGGCTTGTCCGGGATTTGAACCCAGGACCTCTCGCACCCGAAGCGAGAATCATACGCCTAGACCAACAAGCCCTTGGTCATCTCTCAGCTAAGTGGCAATCTCGAAAGGAACGGATTCAATAAAAATTGCACTTCCCTACAGCCTTCGAATACTGGCTGCTACTTTTAGGCAGTTCACACTTTTGTTGCTGCCAGGGGCTCGTTGTTCTAGAATTATGTTTCAGGGCCTTGTTGTGAGTGGTCCTGCTTAGAAATCCTGGACAAATCATTGATTTTAATGATAAGCGAGTTTGTGGACTTTTTTATCAAAAAGTGATATGTCTTGGTTTTGTCTTAGCCTTGACATTTGTTTAATTTATATTCCATTCTTAAACACACATGCCAAGACACACAGTAGCAGCCCCTTTAATTTCCCCACTTTCTTTAATGGGGCCTTGGCTGGTCCTTGGCTGGTCCCCTACAATTCATTTTTAAACATCAATGCTTGTACCAAAATATTCTTTCTGTCCATAATTAGTGGACATTAACATCTGAAGAGAAGAATCATCACCTGGTCATACCCTGTAATTCAGTGAAAGGATGGAGTAACAGTAAAAATATATATGTAAGAGGGGGTCCCTCCATTGGTTTAAAGTTGGAGGGAAGTGGGCTGCTATTAAGCCCGCATTTGACTGGGAAGAGCCTTTATGAATCGCTGCTACTGTAAAGGCCAGAAAATCACACAGAAAGGAAGGGCTTGTCCGGGATTTGAACCCAAGACCTCTTGCACCCGAAGCGGGAATCATACGCTTAGACCAACAAACCCTTGATGAATGGTCAGCTAGCTAGTTGTCATTGACTGAATCAGTTACAGTAATTTTTCATTAGATCTTCCTTTTGCCCATTTGTATGACAGTAATCTGTATTTCTGATATTTCAAATAAAATTAACCTAATAAGACTGAAACGTTTTAAAGAGTTTTATACAAAACATCATCCTATTTTTAGTTAGTAAAAGGGAGTAGTCCTAAATGTATCATGCTACACCATATACCCGCATGCTGTATTTAAAAAGGATTCAGTAGCTTGATTTTTCCCTTAAACTTTTCATCCCTAGTTGGATTTTCCTCGTTGTCTTTGAAGTTTTGCAGCAAAGTTGATGTAGAACTTGTGTAACAGGTCGCTGTTTTCCTCACCATTAAATCTAGGATATGTGGGATAAACAGTTTATGAAACCACTGGGCATTTCGTCTGTGTCACCGTATTTTAAAAACTCTTCAAGTAAATATTTGGCTAAAAAAAAACAAGTACGTTTTTTTTATTTTTTTTATTTCTTTGCAGCAAAGTTATTTGACTGCATGAGCAGTCCTGTCTGAACTCTTCTTCATCTTCTTCATCTCTTAACTGATGAAAAACAAGGCAGATTTTCTTTAAAAAAAAAAAAAGCTATTTACTGTTTCTAAAAGCAAAATATATTATTATCTGTTTCCCATATTAGCTATTAGATTAATGTATCCAACAGAAATTACATTCATTATAACAAAAGAACATAAAAGCGTCAAAACAATGACGCTGGTTCTGATCCAGCTTATAACAGAAAACTGAAAGGTTTTAGTAAAGAACTTTAACTCCAGTATCACTGCCTTTTACAGGATTTTAAACTTAATTGATCATTTGGGCAAAAACTCTCACAACATAAAGTGAGTTCAGCTCAAAATTTGTTTGGATCTAAACGAGAAGTTTGTGTTTAATTGGAGATGGACATCCCTCAAAAGATATATATATATATATATATATATATATATATATATATATATATATATATATATATATATATATATATATATATATATATATATATATATATATATATATATATATATATATATATATATATATATATATATATATATATATATATATATATATATATATATATATACACTATATTGCCAAAAGTATTTGCTCACCCATCCAAATTATTGGAATCAGGTGTTCCAATCACTTCCATGGCCACAGGTGTATAAATTCAAGCACCTAGGCATGCAGACTGTTTTTACAAACATTTGTGAAAGAATGGGTCGCTCTCAGGAGCTCAGTGAATTCCAGCGTGGAACTGTGATAGGATGCCACCTGTGCAACAAATCCAGTCGTGAAATTTCCTCGCTCCTAAATATTCCACAGTCAACTGTCAGCTGTATTATAAGAAAATGGAAGTGTTTGGGAACGACAGCAACTCAGCCACGAAGTGGTAGGCCACGTAAACTGACGGAGCGGGGTCAGCGGATGCTGACGCGCATAGTGCGAAGAGGTCGCCAACTTTCTGCAGAGTCAATCACTACAGACCTCCAAACTTCATGTAGCTCAAGAACAGTGCGCAGAGAGCTTCATGGAATGGGTTTCCATGGGCGAGCAGCTGCATCCAAGCCATACATCACCAAGTGCAATGCAAAGCGTCGGATGCGGTGGTGTAAAGCACGCCGCCACTGGACTCTAGAGCAGTGGAGACGCGTTCTCTGGAGTGACGAATCGCGCTTCTCCATCTGGCAATCTGATGGACGGGTCTGGGTTTGGCGGTTGCCAGGAGAACGGTACTTGTCTGACTGCATTGTGCCAAGTGTAAAGTTTGGTGGAGGGGGGATTATGGTGTGGGGTTGTTTTTCAGGAGCTGGGCTTGGCCCCTTAGTTCCAGTGAAAGGAACTCTGAATGCTTCAGCATACCAAGACATTTTGGACAATTCCATGCTCCCAACTTTGTGGGAACAGTTTGGAGCTGGCCCCTTCCTCTTCCAACATGACTGTGCACCAGTGCACAAAGCAAGGTCCATAAAGACATGGATGACAGAGTCTGGTGTGGATGAACTTGACTGGCCTGCACAGAGTCCTGACCTCAACCCGATAGAACACCTTTGGGATGAATTAGAGCGGAGACTGAGAGCCAGGCCTTCTCGTCCAACATCAGTGTGCGACCTCACAAATGCGCTTCTGGAAGAATGGTCAAAAATTCCCATAAACACACTCCTAAACCTTGTGGACAGCCTTCCCAGAAGAGTTGAAGCTGTTCTAGCTGCAAAGGGTGGACCGACGTCATATTGAACCCTATGGATTAGGAACGGGATGTCACTTAAGCTCATATGTGAGTCAAGGCAGGTGAGCAAATACTTTTGGCAATATAGTGTATATATATATATATATACATATACATATATGATAAAACATGCAAATTGAACTTAGAGAACAGGTCCGTCCCTTAGGAATGAGGAGTCTTTAAGTTCGTTGAGGTGAACCTTGACATTGAAGTGTATAGGAAAACTACTTAAACGGATTTTGTCATCAGAACCTTACAACACAGGTCTGAGCATGTTCCTACTAAAACACAAAACACATCAAAGATGCTCTTCAAACCTATGAATACACAAACTGGGAGTTGTCAAATCAGCAAGTAAATCCAGAAGACATGGAGCAGCATGAAAAATGTTTTTTTTTTTTTTTTACTTTTTTGGAGTATCAGAAAATAGTTAAAATTAAAAAAAAAAAAAAAATATATATATATATATATATATATATATATATATATATATATATATATATATATATATATATTTTTTTTTTTTTTTTTTTTTTTTTGCATGATGTAGGCTCTCGTAAGCTATTTTGCCCCAATTAATTTTGCAAAGAGTTTGAATATTTAGTCATCTTAAAGGGGGGCTTTCTTCCATACTTTGATAGATGTCAGGACTTCTGTGAATGGTTGCAAGAGAGACTGGAAATAGGTTACGTTAAACCCGACATTTTAGGATAACCAAATCTTAGAAATGCTGTCCTATAAAAACCTATTTTGCAGAGAGGCACCAGTCTTTTCTCATGTTTGTGGAGTACAGTGATGCATCAGAGCGCAGACTAATCTTAGACAACATCACAGAGACACAGCTAACAGTTCTGCAATCTAGTTTTCAATGAAGGTGTGGGCGGCAAATCAGTGCATTTTCCCACCAAGTCAGAGCTCTGCTCTACATTTTTTAAACCCCCCACCCCCTCCATCTGCTTCCAATCAAAGCTCTCTGCCAAAACTAAAGATGGACCTCAGGAGGTAGCTCACACACAAACACTAATCATGCTCAGTGACTCAACCCGACCGCTGGAGAGCGATCCCACAGGGAAAGCACATCTCCCACAGCTCTTATCATTGAAAAGGTTTTCTAAGAACAGATTTTTTTTTTATTTCCACATTCCTTCATCGACCAAAGGCTCTGGGATGTAAATAACAGATGGATATCTGCTTCATCGGACCATTTATTACATTATTATGCTCAAATCTTTACACTCTGGTATTTACATGAAATTATATTGACATTTTAGTGCCTTCCATCCATCCATCCATCCATCCATCCATCAACCATTCCTCCATCCATCATCCATCCCTACATCCATCCACCCATCCATCCCTCATCCATCTATCCATCCACCATCCATTCATCTATCCATCTATCCTTCCATCCATCCATCCCTCATCCATCCATCCATCCCTCTATCCACCATCCATCCATCCCTCATCCATCCATCCATCCCTCTATCCACCATCCATCCATCTATCCATCTATCCATCCATCCATCCATCATCCATTTATCTATCCATCTATCCTTCCTTCCATCCATCCACCATCCATCCATCTATCCTTCCATCCATCCACCATCCATCCATCCACCAAACCCTCCATCCATCATCCATTCATCCCTCCCTCCTTCCATCCATCCATCATCCATTCATCTATCCTTCCATCCATCCATCCATCATCCATCTATCCATCCAAATGGGGTTACACCCCGGACCAGTTTTAAATTAAATATTTTCATATCATTATACATTGTTTTTCTTTTTTCTTTATTTTTACCAGGGATCCAACCTTGAACTTACTACAAAACATTACAGGGTGTTTTTCAGCCAAACAATATAAATATAAATATAACTTTCAAGTTAAATGTTATATTTTACTGCTAGTAACAATCATGGGCACTTTTGAAAGAGTTTATGGAAACAGTTTTTATGTTGTCGGGTTCTGAGTGTCCAGTAGAGGAGTGCTACTTGTTTGAGATAGAAAATGATAAATAATGCACTATCATGGATGGAGAACAGTTTTTTCTGTTAATCAGTAAAAACAAATATAAACAACAATATTCGTTGTTATCATTGAGTCTGGGAGCGGCCATTTTTGTCCAAATATAGTAACCCCTCCCTCCTGCCATCTTCGGGCAGTGACGTCAAGGTGCGGTAAGCCTAGCGCCATTCTCCCCGCTTTACAAGCAAAATCAATGGGAACTACTAGACACATCTGCAATCAACAACAATTATTGAAGATTTCCAGAGGACTTCACCATTGAAGTTCACCAGAGCTATAGTGAAACTGACAATGCCCACATGCATGGCAGCTGGATGTTGAAAAAGTGATTAAAAAAAAGAGTTATTCCACCTTTCTGATTCCTGATCCTCCACGGACGGGTTGGTCGTTGGATTGCCAACTTGAAGAGGGAGGATTTGCCACCGAACTTCTGGCCAGAGAAAAAACACGTAATATGTAGCCAACATTTGGAAGAAGAATGTTTTCAAGATGACTTGGATAACAGCGCGTTGTGACAAACACCAGATACAGCACTGGGACTTGATCAACAGCCGATACCGCACCGTGACGTCACAAACCAGCAGTGGTGTCAAAAGTACACACATTTGTTACTTAAGTAGAAGTATAGATACTGCAGTTTAAAAACACACTGGTAAAAGTTGAAGTGTCAACTTGACCTCTTTATTCAAGTAAAAGTCCCAAAAAAGTATGTGCTCCAAAAAGTACTTAAAGTATAAAAGTATAAAGTAACCTTAAAAAAAAAAACAGCCAGATGCCACTTTATGAATGAAAGCTACATTTTTCGACTATTTGAAAAACATTCCTTTAGATAGGGCCAATGATGAGGGAGGTCTTTCAGACATTTCAACATCTTTCTCTGAATCCCACATTGTAGCATGGCATAGACAATTCACATTTGCAGTTTGAAGAACACCTGCTTGCTTCTGATGATTTCCTTTAGCTAACCAATGAGTGTTTGCGTTATATGACTCATCCAATCACACTAGTTTTCACTAGATGTGGATGGAGCCAATGATCTGCATTGGATGGAGCACATGACGGGAAATATATATTTATAAACATTAAACCAAAGCCAAGAGTAACGAGTAACGTTTGTTTTGAAAATGTAAGGAATAGAAAGTATAGGTACTTGTGTGAAAATGTAATGAGTAGAAGTCAGAAGTAGGAAGAAAAATAAGTAATGAAGTAAAGTATAGATACTTAAAAAGTGTACTTAAGTACAGTAACAAAGTATTTGTACTTTGTTACTTGACACCTCTGCAAACCAGTAGGTGGCAGTAGTGTTGTTTGACAAACATGGATGCCTCCAGTAAAACACATTCAAATGAAAATTACTCTGAATTAAAAACACTGATCATTTATTGAACAGGATGGAATAATTTAATATTTAAAGTACTTTCAGAAGTTTGAATTCTGAATATGACCCGACTTTTTCTTTAAGTGCCAAAACGTAATGTAGAGTTATGAAGGTTATGAGGTTATGAAGTTAGGCCTTATTCATTACATCAGTGAGTACAACAATCTGGCATCTGCCCCAGGAATTCTTCTCTTCTCTAATGTTCTCCTGATAAGGACTGATGAGCAGCAGTTTTAGCGAGAGAAAGTGAAGAGATACTTCAAACTGCACCACCTGTGAATGAGGAGTTATTACATCACTGTTGAAAGCAAAGGACATATTTTGTAAAAGTAAACTGAGTAAAAAAAGTGCAATCCAAAAATAAAACTTAAAACCAATGAAACGTCTTAATAAAAAACAGTTCTGTGTAACCAGTGATGGGCAGTAGCGCCGCTACATGTAGCGAAGCTATTAGTTTAACTACATCTTCCAGTAGCTTGACCGTAGCGTCGCTGCTTTATTTATCAAGTAACTTTCCTGTAGCGACGTTATTGTTTTGATCAAGTAGCGACGTAGCGTCCACAAACGCTACAACATCCAGGGCAAAACTAAGAAATGAAAGCAGGTTTTTTATTTTGAAACAACAATCAGCCACAAAACTACTGTAAATAGCAGTTTCATCTGACGCTCTTACAGGTGCTGGTCATAAAATTAGAATATCATGAAAAAGTAGATTGATTTCAGTAATTCCATTTAAAAAGTGAAACTTGTATATTATATTCATACATTACATACAAACTCATATATTTCAGATGTTTATTTTGTTTAATTTTGATGATTACAAATGACAACAAATGAAAATCTCAAATTCATCATATCAGAAAATTAGAATATTACTGAAGACCAATAAAAACAAAGGATTTATAGAAATGTTGGCCAACTGAAAAGTATGAACATGAAAAGTATGAGCATGTACAGCACTCAGTATTTAGTTGGGCCTCCTTTGGCCTGTATTACTGCAGCAATGCGGCGTGGCATGGAGTCGATCAGTCTGTGGCACTGCTCAGGTGTTATGATAGCCCAGGTTGCTCTAATAGTGGCTTTTAGCTCTTCTGAATTGTTGGGTCTGGTGTATTGCATCTTCTTCTTCACAATACCCCATAGATTTTCTATGGGGTTAAGGTCAGGAGAGTTTGCTGGCCAATTAAGAACAGGGATACCATGGTCCTTCAACCAGGTACTGGTAGCTTTGGCACTGTGTGCAGGTGCCAAGTCCTGTTGGAAAATGAAATCTGCATCACCAAAAAGTTGGTCAGCTGCAGGAAGCATGAAGTGCTCTAAAACTTCCTGGTATGTGGCTGCGTTGACCCTGGACCTCAGAAAACACAATGGACCAACACCAGCAGATGACATGGCACCCCAAACCATCACTGACTGTGGAAACTTTACACTGGACTTCAAGCAACGTGGATGAAGTGCCTCTCTTCTTTTCCTCCAGACTCTGGGACCTTGATTTCCAAAGGAAATGCAAAATTTACTTTCATCAGAGAACATGACTTTGGACCACTCACCAGCAGTCCAGTCCTGTTTCTCTTTAGCCCAGGCAAGACGCTTCTGACGCTGTCTGTGGTTCAAGAGTGGCTTGACACAAGGAATGCGACAGCAGAAACCCATGTCTTTCATACGTCTGTGTGTGGTGGTTCTTGAAGCACTCACTCCAGCTGCAGTCCACTCTTTGTGAATCTCCCCCACATTTTTGAATGGGTTTTGTTTCACAATCCTCTCCAGGGTGCGGTTATCTCTCTTGCTTGTACACTTTTTTCGACCACATCTTTTCCTTCCCTTCGCCTCTCTATTAATGTGCTTGGACACTGAGCTCTGTGAACAGCCAGCCTCTTTAGCGATGACCTTTTGTGTCTTGCCCTCCTTGTGCAAGGTGTCGATGGTCGTCTTTTGGACAACTGTCAAGTCAGCAGTCTTCCCCATGATTGTGTAGCCTATAGAACTAGACTGAAAGACCATTTAAAGGCTTTTGCAGGTGGTTTGAGTTAATTAGCTGATTAGAGTGTGGCACCAGGGGCCATCAATTTTGAACCTTTTCACAATATTCTAATTTTCTGATATGATGAATTTGAGATTTTCATTTGTTGTCATTTGTAATCATCAAAATTAAACAAAATAAACATCTGAAATATATGAGTTTGTATGTAATGTATGAATATAATATACAAGTTTCACTTTTTAAATGGAATTACTGAAATCAATCTACTTTTTCATGATATTCTAATTTTATGACCAGCACCTGTATAAGTGGCGTAGTAGCACAGGCAAACTCCGTAGGGTTAAACAAGCGCACCCTTTCCCAGGCTGTCGTTCTATTGGCTGGAATAGTTGCTAGGCGACGATCCAACTGCAGTCCGAGAGAGCAACAAAAATCCGCAAGCAGAGCTTACAGGTTTGCGAGCGTATCTGAGACTCGAAAAGAGCGCGGTTTGTGCGCGACGAGAAGGAGGCAAGCGAGAGAATATCTGTGCAAGAAGCATTAAATCTGAGAGAAGAAACAAAGATTTGAGAGAGAAGAGAAAAGATTTGAGAGAGAGTGCATGTTTGGAGTGTGGGCATCATAAGTTTTGAGTGCAAGAAGATGAAATTCTTAAATTGAAATGATGTGCTCTTGCATTATGGCAGGATAATTCTCCCATATGTGCCACTAAGATACTCTCATTAGAGAGCAGTAGTGAAACTTCCATATTGTATTTCCATGGCCTAGTTTACCTGACAGGATGTTTACATAAATCTGTTTTTAGGCTTTGCACAGATAAGATATTTTATTTATGGAGGAACAGCTCTACCGTATATATAAAATAAATACATAAAAAAATAAATGCTCAATAAATAAATAAATAAGCATTCAATTAATTGCCCCCAAAAATACAATGAATAAATATGTAGGTAGAAATTTAAGTATTTGGTGAGACATAAATATATATATCACTTAATTAGCTTCTTTATTTTTTCACCTTTTTTGTAAACAGTTTCATTTGTTACTTGAATCGACTGTTTAATTGAGGTCTGGAGAAGTTTTCTCTGAGGGAGACCCTAAAGAAATAAGATGCCTTTTGTAGGGTTTTGTTTTCCCTAGAGATGTCCATTGAATGCAAATTTATAGCCATGTCTCGATATGTAGAACACTACACAGTACCTTTAATTTGGTTCTAATAACATCAGATTGTTTACTAGTTTGTCTACTAGTAATTACTTCACTTTTTATTTTAATATGCTGATCATAAAGCAATGTTTACACTGTGATATGTCATTGGCTGATCTTTAATAAATATTTTAACCAGTGTATCAGACTCATTTTGAATTGATATCCGGTTGGTACAACGTTAAGTAGCTTCTGATGTAGTTAAGCTACTTTTAACACATTAGTGTAACTTAGCTTGTTATAATTCTTTAGGTGGTAGCTTTTGTGTAGTGAAGCTTAATTTATTGTTGAGTAACTGATAGCTTAGCTCACTACACTGGACAAGTAGCTTGCCCAACACTGTGTGTAACGTTAGAAATGCGTCTTTGCCCTTCACTCCAGAAGAAAGCCTGCCCCAAAAAGGACAATGGAGATCTAGGTGTGATCTGGAAGAAGCCATTTGAAAAGAGCGCATTTCCTAAAATTTTATATTATATATATATACATATATATATATATTTTATGTATATATATATATATATATATACATAAAAAAATAAACCTAAAATCTGGGAAGTAAAGAAAAAAACAAGGAAATCAGAAAAAAAGTTACTCTTAAAGCCTTTTCTGACGAGGGAGTTTTTTGTAGTTAGATTTCCTTTCCTGATTTCATTTTTTTTTTTTTTTTACTTTCATTTATGAAAAAAAAAATTGCAAAAATAATGGAACTAAATTCACTCCATATAGGGATATGGTTAAAAAAAAATAAAAGAAAACATTTACAGAACTGAATTTGAAAGCAAAGATCTGTCCCTTCTGTTATATACATTGCTCTCCCCACCAAGAAAAAATAGTTAGAAAAGACATTAAAAAGACGACGTGATTTACGTTCAAACGGCATCTACATTTGGTTGAAAAGCTAAAGCTGAAAAGCCGTGATTTTCTGATAGTTGAAAAAGAAATGGTTTTCATGTCTTTTCAGCATCTATTATTGGACAGGATTGTAGTGCTAAGCTATGGATGCATTTGTTGTGACAGAGGTCATACTGTTCTCTGGTATGTTTGGACGGTGTAAGAAGACACCAACAGGCTGAGGGATAAGGGCTGACGTCCTGTCCTCTCTGATCAGACCCTTCTGCAGGCTGCCAGCTATGTCTCATCTCTCCTCCCCTGGAATGACATGGAGGAGAACCTAAACCACTGTGTTCATGAATCTGGAGCAATCAGGATTTGATTACTTTGACTTATTTTTTTCTTTATACACCTACCCTAGAAGAACTAGTCCTGAGGGTCCATGAAGGAAACGTACATAAACCTTGCAGATTTTCAATGACCTTGAAAACAATAAACTACAAAGTAGTAAGTAAAAACTATTCCTAACACACCGACAGGGCTTAGTTGAGTTGTTTTTAAGTGAGGGCATCAGACCAAGTTTATTGTTTAAACCTCAACAATAAAACTGAACCAGATTAAAGGCTGGTTAATACGCAGAAACCAGGTCGTCTGCGTGTGTGTCGCAGTTGACACAGATATGCCCCGCCCCTTTCGCGGACACTCTGCTGCACCCCTCAAGAATTCTAGGTGACTGCAGAAAGGAAGCCTCTGATTGGTAAAATCTACATCCGCTCTACACTATCCGTATTTCCTGTTTGGTTCCTTAGTGGCTTGTTTTGTTTGTATTACCGCCATTGTGGAAAACGACTCGTGAAGATGGACCAGCTAGAAGAGCGAGGTGCGCAAGAACGATGGGACCCTTTTTCCACCTGGATCCCCGCTCTTTTTTGCCCTCATGTCCCTCCGTTGTCGCACAACTTGCCCCCACTTCCTCACCGCTTCGTCCGTATCCGGACCCACAGCTGGTTCCTGATTGTCCGTCTTGCGTTGTGGCATGGAATAACATAGAGCAGACCACGCTTCAATATTGGGCATAAATCAAAAATATCTGCATCAAGCTCACGGCGACACACTGCTGCGGGAGGATAACCAGGGCCGAAAGTTGTAGGGAAACATGTATATAAATGTACCCTATCAGATCATATCGTCCCAAAATTTAGAAAATTTCTGTTTAAAAAAAAAATCCTGTTTTGAAATCTGTGTTTTTTTCTGTTATCTTCTGCAGGCCAGTTAGTTATACGTCAGCCTGAACACCTAAATACAGCCAATCATATATCAACGGTCCTCTGTCAATCAAATTTTTTTCGGTCATAGCATCTTGATTCATGTGTCGCAGCTAAAATATGCAATAGTTGAAATAAGAAATAGAATCACATCCTTTCCCATTGAGTTCGGTCCCAGTGTTCATGGGGATGGACGTCTGTGTCTTCAGCAGGCGTAGAGCTAACAGAACTGGCAGCGTTGCGAGGCAAGGGCTCAACATGTACGGCTGGAAGCCTTCTACACCAAACCAAGCTTCTGCCACTCAGGGTCAGAGTGTTTCATCTAGAGATCCACTTTCTTTTTTGGCCGTGGACCAAGTGGTGTTGGACTGGAGGACCGCGGCATTCGAGGCCTTCTACCCATGCTGAATAAAATGTCTCACCAGCAGTGTGTGTGTGTGTGGGGGGTGGGGGGGGGGGGGGGGGGGGGGTGGGGGGTCTTTTTGTTTTGTGGTGTTATGTCTATGCTGGGTGAACCGGGTCAAGTTGGTGTTACTGGTTTCACCCACATATTGCACCTGGCAGGTCCTACAGCAGATCAAATAAACCCAGTGTTTGGTTCTAGGATGTCCACATGGATCAAGCTGATAAACTGTGTGGTTAATCTAATGTAACTGTTTGAAGAAATCACTATGACCTTTGACCCTGGACGGATGGAGCAGTTTAACCCTGGCTGTCACTAGAAGGATGTACACTGTTAGTGTTAATGTTTTTAATCTTTATGTGTATAATAGGCGTCTGTCCAGGTGCTAAGAAGTATAAAATGAATTTAAACTTTAAGAAAGCACTTTTATTCTTACTGAAAATAAAAACGGTATTCCAAAAAAGATGGTGTGATGATACATAAGGTGGATTACATGTAGGCAATCACACATACCCATAATCTGCTGCTACAGGTTGGAGGACTATGAGGTAAGAACTGTCAATAAATGTTGTTGAACTTTGTAGATATAAATCCTTATAAGTAATTAAATGAAGCCATTGTATTTGTTCCTTGTTGTCCACTATACATACATAGGACATCAGATATTTTATCTCTTGGAAATACAAATTTAGAATTCATGAATATAAGCTTTAAAGTGACAGTTTTGCAAATATAGGAATAAGAAACAAAAAAATATAGAATTATACACCCTGATAAAGCTGTTAAACTCTGCAGCAGTTAATGATGGTTATGCATCCAAAGGTTTATGGGGTTAGATGTGTATGTATAGATGTCTGCATCTATAAATGGGTTAGATCTGTAATTGTTCCTTGTTCTTACCTCATAGATATATGTGACTTCATTCTCATCTATGAGAAAACAAGTTTAAAAGTTACAAATACAAGCAACATCTTTGCAAAATTAAAGTTTCAAATCAAAATTTATGAACACCAACTAACACTTGATGACTAGCAATCTTCTTCTTTCAAAGAAGCTGTTTCTCTAAACGTGGGGGGTGAGGTTGCTTGAAGACTGAAATGCAGAGATGAGTGAAGCAAAGATAAGTTCTTGTAGGTGTAATGAGAAACTGAGGCAAGCATAAAAAAACTCAAAAATACTGAGAAGTACTGATGGGTCCATTAACACTGATGCTTTGGTCATGTGACCGATACAGGAGATGTTTCTACCCTGAAAAAAATCAAAATCTAGGTAAATACATTTTTCTTAAATTAAGAGCATTTTTTCTTGAATTGAGGAGGTAAGTGAGACACTTTGCCAATGGAAAAAGACAATTTACATTTAAAATAAAAAAAAAACAACTCCATTGTCTTATTTCAGGTGCATATTATCTACTTATCTTATTTTAGACAAAAAATGCTTATTTCATTGGCAGATCTTCCTATTTAATGACTAAATTACTTTGTTGAAGACATTTTTACTCATTTCTAGATGGTTTTTACAGTGTAACTGACTGACTCACTAAAATCTGTCAACATGATGCATCTGCTAAAAAAAAAAAGTCTGATCTTTTGCAGCTTATCAATAAAATGATCAAGAATTTTGGTCAGCCTAAAAGAAATAGGAACATTTCAGCTGGTGTGTTTTTATTTTAATTTTCTCCTTTTGTCATCCTTTTCCTCTCAGTTATCACTCCACTTATCTGAATTAAAGTTAATTTCAAATTGACTCTTATTTTATTTACTGTTTTTACTGTACTTATTGTTATAAAATATGATTTAAAATCTTAGTTCACAAGCATCCTTATTCACATTTTCCCCTAAATGTTCATGTTATGATATATGTTTAGATTATTTATTGGCTGGATCTAAAAATATCAAAGATATTTTCAATTTAACGATAGATATGAAATAATACAATACAAGAATAACAATACAATACAATAACTTAAATGATATCATTGTTCTAGGTCATCAAATCGATTCAGTTTAGTCTGTCAAATAAGTTGCTTGTAGTGTCTTTAAATGTCCAGTAGGTGTCAGTATTTTGTGACACAGTACCAACTCAGCATCAATACAGTTTGGCAATGAGTGGAAACGCTTCAAGATGCCTCATTAACCCATCACTATGAAGAACTAAAAAAACAGGAAACGTCAGGAAAAACTCACATGGGGAGTGAGGAAGTAACTAACAACACAAGGAACCAGCAAACAGAATGAACATGAGGTGTAAAAATGAGAGACTGAACAAAGACCAGGCTGATCAGCAGATTGGGTGCAGGTGTGGACAGAGGAGTCTAGAAGGGAGCTAGGAGAAGGAGACTCACACAAGATGGCAGCAGAGGGCAAACAAGAAATACCTAAGAACTAAATAAATAAACTAGAAAACACAGAAACATGTGTCAAAGTACAACTGAAAACTTAAAAAAGAAAACTGAAACAGAACCAAAAAGTGCAGAGTCATGACAGTTACACTTCTTACTAGTTGGTGGCGGTAATGCCCCTGAATGTTATTCACTAAGTGCAATTAAATCAGAAGAAGAGGAATACAATTAAAACTAAACCCTTGCCCTCAGTTCAGGGGTCCCAGGTCAAGGACCCCCAAACTGATGGCGAGATGGAGCGGGGACCGGCTAATTATATATATTGTATGACATTGTGTTATATCAAACTGGTCCTATAGTCACTCTATTACAGATGGAGTAATGTAATGAAAGTAATTTCTCCCTGGGATTATTAAAGTATTTCTGATTCCTGGTTGATGGGACAGGTGTTGTGAATGAAACGGTGCCCAGATTGAAAGAGCTCCTGTGTGTCTCTGAATGTGAGCATTGATGACTGAAAGACATCTTCTGCCTCCATTTATCTGTTTACTACAGTCTGTTGAATTCATGTTAATGTGGATTTAAAGACATTTCAATTGGTGGAAAAAAATCACAGAGGGGAATATAAAGAAAAGTCAAATCAACCAAAAATTTCGCGACCCCCATGCAGTACCTCTGTGGACCCCCTAAGGGTCACGGAACCCTTGTTGAAGACTTCTGCCTTCAGTTATATCTTTGCTGAAATGTTGTCTTGAATGCATGTGCAGTATAACCCCTTGCTCACACTGGCTCCAGTGTGGTTACCGAGCCGACGGAGACCGCAACTCCCGCACACCCCCTCTCACACCGCCCTTTTGACTATGGTGCGGTGTGGCTCTGCGGCTCCGGCAACAGGTCCGGAGATTTAACAGAAGTTCACTTGAGTTCATGTAACTTCACGCGATAACACGGCCTAAATAAGGATATTTGCGAGAGCTTGTTGCGGAGGGCTCCGGCACGCCGCAAGGATACACTATATTGCCAAAAGTATTTGCTCACCCATCCAAATTATTGGAATCAGGTGTTCCAATCACTTCCATGGCCACAGGTGTATAAATTCAAGCACCTAGGCATGCAGACTGTTTTTACAAACATTTGTGAAAGAATGGGTCGCTCTCAGGAGCTCAGTGAATTCCAGCGTGGAACTGTGATAGGATGCCACCTGTGCAACAAATCCAGTCGTGAAATTTCCTCGCTCCTAAATATTCCACAGTCAACTGTCAGCTGTATTATAAGAAAATGGAAGTGTTTGGGAACGACAGCAACTCAGCCACGAAGTGGTAGGCCACGTAAACTGACGGAGCGGGGTCAGCGGATGCTGACGCGCATAGTGCGAAGAGGTCGCCAACTTTCTGCAGAGTCAATCACTACAGACCTCCAAACTTCATGTGGCCTTCAGATTAGCTCAAGAACAGTGCGCAGAGAGCTTCATGGAATGGGTTTCCATGGTCGAGCAGCTGCATCCAAGCCATACATCACCAAGTGCAATGCAAAGCGTCGGATGCGGTGGTGTAAAGCACGCCGCCACTGGACTCTAGAGCAGTGGAGACGCGTTCTCTGGAGTGACGAATCGCGCTTCTCCATCTGGCAATCTGATGGACGGGTCTGGGTTTGGCGGTTGCCAGGAGAACGGTACTTGTCTGACTGCATTGTGCCAAGTGTAAAAGTTTGGTGGAGGGGGGATTATGGTGTGAGGTTGTTTTTCAGGAGCTGGGCTTGGCCCCTTAGTTCCAGTGAAAGGAACTCTGAATGCTTCAGCATACCAAGACATTTTGGACAATTCCATGCTCCCAACTTTGTGGGAACAGTTTGGAGCTGGCCCCTTCCTCTTCCAACATGACTGTGCACCAGTGCACAAAGCAAGGTCCATAAAGACATGGATGACAGAGTCTGGTGTGGATGAACTTGACTGGCCTGCACAGAGTCCTGACCTCAACCCGATAGAACACCTTTGGGATGAATTAGAGCGGAGACTGAGAGCCAGGCCTTCTCGTCCAACATCAGTGTGCGACCTCACAAATGCGCTTCTGGAAGAATGGTCAAAAATTCCCATAAACACACTCCTAAACCTTGTGGACAGCCTTCCCAGAAGAGTTGAAGCTGTTCTAGCTGCAAAGGGTGGACCGACGTCATATTGAACCCTATGGATTAGGAACGGGATGTCACTTAAGCTCATATGTGAGTCAAGGCAGGTGAGCAAATACTTTTGGCAATATAGTGTAGCTTTCTTGCTGAATTTTCTGCAGCGCCGGAGTGTCTCGGTAACCGCAGCCGGACAGCTCAGCAGCCGGTGAGAGAGGTTTACGTCTTTTTAATGACTTGGAATCACTGCGGCGCCGCACCCACCGCACCGCAACGGTAAGACCGGAGTCGGTGTGAGTCTGGGGTAACGTCTGATCAACGGTCCTGTTTTTGTCTTCTTTCAGGGGCTTTAAACCATTTAAAACAGGGGTCTTCAACGTTTTCTAGGACAAGGACCCCCAAACTGATGGCGAGATGGAGTGGGGACCCCCTAATTATATATGTTGAATGAAATTGTGTTATATCAAACTCGTCCTATAGTCACTCTATTACAGATGGAGTAATGTAACTAAAGTAATTTCTCCCTGGGATTATTAAATTATTTCTGATTCCTGGTTGATGGAACAGGTGTTGTGAATGAAACGGTGCCCAGCTTGAAAGAGCTTTTGTGTGTCTATGTGAGCATTGATGACTGAAAGATATCTTCTGCCTCCATTTATCTGTTTAATATAGTGTGTTTTATTCATGTTAATGTGTATTTAAAGACTTTTCAATTAATGGAAAAATTGCAGAGGGGAATATAAAAAAAAAAACCTTCGCGACCCCATGCAGTACCTCTGTGGACCCCCTAGGGGTCACGGACTCCCTGTTGAAGACCTACAACTTAAAACAAAACTAATACATTGTTTTAATATAAGTTTAACTAGATTTGCAAACTGCTAAACCATAAAGAAAAAAATAACGTTTGGTTCGTCTTCAGGCTATGACGGGGAAATTGGTTATATGTGTTGCTCTGGTAATAGATATGCTCCTGTTGGTTTTGGCTCACAGGGAAGTGTTACACTCAGTGCCTGCTGTATTACTTAGCTACCAGACCCTGTAATGACATTGGATCAGGTCTGTGACCTAAGCTAAGAAGGATGCACAGTAGGACCACCCAGGAAGCTCTCCAACTGATCTCGGGTGTTTCTACCATGTCTGAGCTGAGAATATCAGTAAGTTACAGAAGGCAGCTGCTCACCTGTGGGCTCACCTCTCATCAATGATAATTATCCTAACAGTTTATTTATTTATTTATTTATTTATTTTTTTTCTTGAAATTTGTTACTGCATTAGCTGATAACCATCTGCTAAAGCTGGTGAAGATTCTCAGTCCTCCAGGTCCTTATCATTCCAAAAATGTTGAAAAAACAATCCACTGGACTAAGGTGACCAGATTTCTGCAATCAAATATGGGGACATTTAAAGCTCATACATAAAAATAAATAAATTTTATGAAAATTAAAATAGGAAATGGGAACAGTGATGTTTTCATCCATTTTTACATATTTATCTAATTTTAAACAAAGTTCAAGTGCGAAGCCCAGGAATGCGCCTCTTCCATTTCCTAAGATAAATAATATTAATCAATCAATAGTGTTTATTAGAGCCATCTGGTCATTCAGTCTTCTCTGTCTTCTTCCCTTGTGAGCAACATAACATTGTGTTCAGGGACAGACCAGTTGGCACCAAAACAGAGTCTGTGGGAATTTCCTTTTTTTTCCATTACAAAAAATTAAAATGAAACTTTTATTTTTATATAAAAAATGAAAAACATATATATTTTTTTCTACATAATCATCACTGTAAAATGAAATGGCCTCCAGTTGTATATACTATATCCTGGACAGCTGCAGTGCATTGGGTAGCCTACAGCAGCCTGGATTAAAATCTGTGTCCTTATTAAATAAGTTATGTTAGATTTTTATGTCCAGATTAAATTAAAACCAATAAAAGACATCTATAAATCTGGATCATTGTCATGGACAACAGGAAACAGCCAAACAAAAATACATGTTTTTTCATTAGGCAGAATGAAAAATAAGCTCTTAGGGAATAAAAATAATGTGTCCTTTAATAAAGTTATAGTGAAACCTAACAGGAATGTATTGTCACAGTCTTAAACCTATTTTCTATTCAAGTGTAAATAGATAAAGCTTTGCTTTTTGTTTGAAATAAGCTGTTATTATTGTGATAGGATGTACATGTAAAGATTATATTATCTTAGTTATCCCTATTACAAAAATTAAATATTTTGGCAGAAACTACGCATATTTTTTCAAATATGTCATATTGAATTAAGTAGCAATTTTCGTGTGTTTTGAATTTAATAATATCGCACATGCTCTCCTTGAGCTCTGAGGAAGAAGGGAGGAACAGAGCAGAGACTGTAGGGGGGGTTAGGAAGGATGTGGGATCTCAGGGTAACAGAGTGTAGCTGCGTCCAGCCGGCACTGATAACAAACTTCCTTGTCTGTTTTAAAACAGACACTCTACTCCTCATCTATACGTTAACAGTTTCTGTGTGCAGGTTCGTGCGGTCTTTCCACTATAATAACAGTTTATATGTAACATTTTCCCCCACATTCATAAAACGGTAAAATCGGGGACATTTCATGGGGACAGTTTTAGCCGGGGACAGGTGGTCGAAAATGGGAAATTTCCCTAGAAATTGGGGTCCTATGGTCACTCACACTGGACATTGTTTCCAAGTTTGAAGATATTTTGCTTCCCATCCAGGAAGCTTTTTTAATTCAAAATTGCAGAAATAGTGTTGAGTTCCAAGCTTTATACAGTAGCCCATTAAAGCCTTGTTTTTGTTTTGAAAACGTGCAAATTGAAACGGACAAACGGGTCCACCCCTTTGGAATGGGGGTCGTTTGGCTTCTTTGTTAGCCTGCAATGTCCCATACCTTTCTATGTCTCTGAAAGGGGGACATTAGAGGGAATTGTTGGCCTGTCTAAATAGGCGAGGTGATTTGGTCCCCTCTATAGGGGTTGGGGTTGTGATGACAGCGGGAAGGGATCAACTCAATTGCTGCATTGTAGGTTTTTGAAAGCTGAAAAGCCAAAGGGGTGGACCCATTCGTCCTTTCAATTTTAATGTTTTCTAAACAAAAACAAGGTTTTGTTGGGCTACTGTATAAAACCTGGAACTGAAAGCTATTTCTGACATTTTGAATTGAAAAAGCATCTTCAAACTTGGAAACAAAGTCCAGTGGATTGTTTTTTTTTTTTTACTTTTTGGAACATCTGCTAAAGCGAAACCTACTTTTGGGGGAGAAGAATTCTATTAAGTTAAAGGTTACTAAAAATGTTCTGGTAGGAAGAGTTGTGAGGAAAGACTGTTTGTGGAACTATTCAAATTTTGAACAAAGCCAATTGAGTCAAAGGCTGCATTTAAGCTCCCACTGTCCCTGTCGTCATGAATGTAAAAATCCCCCCAGTCAGTATTTAACACTAAACCAGATAGGAACTCAGAAAATTGATCTAAGATTTGAGAGTAAGGACCTGGTGGATGATAAAACGTTACAAAAATAAGTTATTTGTTGCTTTATAATTTGGATGATGGAAACTAAGGGTTAAATGTTTGTTTTTAGCATTTCCCTGGCTTTGGACGTCAACAAGTCAGACTGAAATGTTGTTGCTACTCCTCCTGGCCCAGGATTTTTGGGCATGTAAAATGCAAACAGCTGAAGGGAGTTGCCTCTTTTATGTAGCCATTATCCTCTTACAGCCACAAGGTTTCTGTAAAAAAATCTATAAAATCATCTGATTGTCACAAATCAAGTCAACAAACCCTAAGAGAGAGAGATATTAGGTTAAAAAATATAGTTAGACTTTTCAAAAAGAATAATTCAGTTGCACTCATATTAAATTTAGTTTAGAGTTCTAAGTTCTTTAAGATTGTTTTATAATTTTTTTGGATTTCAGGCATTTTGGGCAAAATACTGTCTGGATAAGGTAAATAAAGAGTTACAGTAGAGAAGCTGCATAGAGGTGTGCAGCTTCCTGGTCTGAACCCTGAATAGAATCTGTTGTTTTCTGTTAAAGGAAAACTCCGGTCATATTCACAATGCAGACTTCTGAAAATACTTTAAATATGAAATTGGTGCCTGCCATTGCAGTGCAAGGAGCATATAATGCTATTCTATGCTCCATGCAATGCATGGAGGCACCTGTTATTATTGTGGTCAAAAAAATGACTCTTTATTTATTTATTTACTTATTGGTGCCGTAGGATTTATTTTTTTCCTCAAAGCGCCTCCAGACTGACCAAAAGCTCATGAAATTTTGACCGTTGTTTTCATTGGTTTTCAACAAGAAGATTGAAGATGAATGTGACTAAGCATTTTAACGTCATAAATATTGTTCTGAATGACGTACATTCACCAAAGCACAATCGAAGTCGAGGGATGGCTGCTTACAGTGAAACCATTTTTTGAATAACCTATACGGTTTTCGCTCAGCACTCATTTGTTCGGAGGGCTTTTTCAGCATCTGAAATCTCATAGTCACTATATAATATACTCAGCAATTTATTGCACTATAGGGATCTTTATCATTACCCCAGCCTTGACTAGCTCTGGGACACCAGTCATTGGTAGGTGTGATGACGGCAGCAGCCACTAGCTGTTGGGACATCAGTCGCCAACTAGGTGTGGCAACGATAGTCACTAACAGGTGTTGTGAAGCCAGTCCCCAGTAGCTGAGGCGATACAAGTCACCACTCGGTATGGTGATACCAGTCACCATCAACCATGAACAAGAAATTTGCAACCTGGTATGGTGATATATGTAAGGTTAACCCAACTAATCCCATTAAGCCTTTGGTGCCAGTCCAAGTATTATGCCCCCTCTAGTTATTAAATGCGGTAGTTATTACATGATAAGTGTTTCTAATTAAGAGTAATTTTCATTTGTATTTGCTTTACTGGAGGCATCCATGTTTGTCAAAGAACACTACTGCCACTTTAGAACTAATTGTTCAGTTCCTGTCTAGTCTGATGGATTGAATGACAGGTGTTTCACACTAATCAGACAGGCGCTGTTCCTGTGGCAACTGCCCACTAGCCCAACAGATTTCCAGGCAGAGAGGCATGACTCATCATTGCTGAGATCACATCTCCACCGAATTAGAGTCGGGGGGTTTATGCTGGGTTGGAAGATACACCTTATCCTTGGTGTTGCAGCCACTGAATGGTGGGAATTCACTGTTCTGGAGCTAATCCAAGGGACACATGAAGTTAGGAGATCTATATTTGTAGACTGCTGAAAGCTTGTAGCCTTGGTGTACTTTGCACCACAGGATTGGCTCTGCCAGCTCTAATATTTTAACATGCACTCCCACTTCTGTGGGCATTGAAGATGCCGGACCACCTGTGTTCAATTATTAGGATGGTTGAGTAAATGCTTTCATTATGGTGTCAGGATTGCAACAAAAGTGAGCCACCAGTGTACAGCTTATCATGCTCTACGGGTGCATTGGGGTCACCGATATTCATTTACCACCAGCTTATAAAACACTAAACAAGAGTATTCTGCCCCCCAAACACACATTGAACGTCCCATGTGCACAATGAAATGACCCCCTCACTCACATAAAAAACTTGGCAAATTGAATGAATGATTGGTGCTTTGCCAGTGCAGGTTTTTACAGTTAAAACTATTATTTGTCCTACTTTTGTGTCCAGTTACACTAGTAATGCAGTATATTCATACCTGACTGTGTAAAGCAGAGCCAGATTCTATAAGTGAGACATCTCTACCGTGCATTACTGGAATGTAACTTGTTTATTAGTCACTTGAGACACTCAGCCTCTACATGGCCCCACAAGCACGAAAAAGCAGCTTTCCCACCATTTTTCTTTTTTTTCTTACAGTATCCTTGCAGCTTGTTGTTCATGCTCTTCCTGTGTAGTGGCCTCACACAGTCCCTGTAAATTCAACAGCCTCTCAAGTCGCTGACCAGGGTAAACAAACATACAGCTAATGTCTGGGACTGTGAGGTGGAGCTGGGCCACAATATCTGTGCAGCTGTTTCTTTTCTGTCGGCTGAGTTGAGGGTAAGTGTTGAAGCTCTAAACCTTCTGCCCACCCTGGCTGAGTAGGGGGGAGGGGTACTCTGATGGCTCAACCCAAGGTGAAAAGGGTGCCATGGTCCTGGAAATGGAGACTCCTGAGTATGACTCGGCCAGTTGGGCTGGGGGTGGGGTGAGCAGTTGGGATGGGTGCTGTCTGCCTTGAACCTTTAGGAGACAGAAATCCTTCTGCTGCTCACTTGCCTTTTTGCAGTTCTTACTTTCTCTCTTACCATTTCTCTCAGCTTCCCATCTGTATGTTATTTGGGCCTGGCTCAGGGGAGAGGCAATCCCACAAGGGGAGAGAAATCAGGGCAGGGAGGGAGGAGAGGGAAGAGAGGAAGTTCACAAGAGTTAGTTTAACTGGATTCAGCAAGGGCCGGGCAAGGGGGCAGTGCTGAATCTGGACCTTAGGAGGAGCGGAAAAGTTAAGTGAACGGGTGAAGAAGCCCAGAGGACACTGCTTGTGACAGAGACGGAGAGGAGGGAGATCGTTGGGCAAACACAAATATGGCTACTAATTCCCTGTCCTTGCTCTGCGTTGTCTCCATCCTCTCAGGGATTGTTTGTACAACTTCTGCCACCAGGTTTGGGGAGCAGCAACTCACTGTACTTCAAGTAAGACTCCTCTACATTTTGATTGGTCTTCTTCTCATGTTATGCGGTGATTAATTTGGTCTGCCTTCCCTAACCTCCTGCTTACATCAATGGTTTTGGCTTCCAGACAATGGGTCTGGTTCATAAAATCCTGACTGTCTCTGCTGTGTTTTCACAGTGCATTGTGGTCATCCATGTACATGTTTGTTTTAGGGTGACTCTGAGAATGGAGCTCTGATAATCTCTGGAGTTACTGTCTCCCCTGCTGTCATGTGCCTACTGCCCCTCCCTGACAGTTTCTTAATAGAAACAAGCTGCCGGTCTTTAAGCCGGAGTCCAAGGGAAGAAAACAGACAGGCAGAACATGGGGGACAAGCTGCCTTTAGCTTACAATCCCACTGGCTTAGTTAAGCTTCACAAGGTTACTTAAAAGACTGGGATGACCTACTAAGTTAAGATGTTGACACCAAAAAGGGAAATCTAAACATCTCATTCTTATATGCTTGAGTTGCCGAGACCTTACTGTAATCCTCAGCTGCAGTAGGCTAGGTTTTCTTTAAAATACTTTTTAGATTTGCTGAAGTTGATCCCTAAGTCATACTTAGTGGATTTGTCTGTTTCAAACCTGTTAGCACTAAACTGAGCATATTTAGAAGCTAAAACAGTTTGACTCAGTGGCTGTTTTATCTACAAAAAAGGGCAACATGGTCAGCCAATGTCACGCCTTGACGATTTAGACCAGTGTATGCCTGACATATGAAAAATGCTGGCAAAAACACTGGAATATGTTGAATAAGTTATGGCTACGTTTTTGTATAAATTATTAGCACAGTGAAGCATGCTGAAACCTATGAGTAACTTCTACATAACTGATGTGTAACCTATCAAGAACTTCTCTCCAAAGCATGTCAACATATCGGACATGTTCCAGATGACCGCTGAACGTGTTTACAACTTCCAGCTACTGTATAATGGCGTATTGACAGCGTTTTGATATATATGCTTCATAAAACTGATGCTTCGTAATGCTTGTGCATCATTTCATTGGCATTATGCATAAGTTAGGTTGTCGTTGGACATAAGTTCTGGACTAGTTATCAATAAGAGTATTTATAACGAGTCCAGATGCATACGTTTAAAGGTGAAAAAATCCAGCATTTTAGGAGATTTTGGAACGTTGGGCATACGCTGGCTAAATCGACAAGGTGTGACAGGGCCCTTACCAAGGCAGGGATTTTAAATTGTACTTTTGGACACATCACTGTTTGGCTAAACTAAAAAAAAATGCACCACCTTTATTTGAAGTAAATCCATGAAAAACACCAAAATAAGAGTTGTTTGTTTGTTAGGCCTCACCTAAGGTCAATGATCATGTGGCGCCTTTCTGATTCTCTGGTTCTCTCTTGCAATACTGTTCAGAAACTGGATTTTTTTTCCTATAAGTTCCACCAATATCTAAAAGTGGTTGACCTTCATTTAATTTGAGGGATTAACTGAATCATGGCCATTTTGATCCTACTTGCATTGATTGTATTCCTTTGTATGACATGTAATTTTTATTCCATTTGTTAGATAACTTCAGTGTTTTAAGTTTATCATAACCACATCAGTTGATGGAAACATGAATATTTACTGCCAGCACATGGCGGTGGTGTACAACAATGTTGATATCTGCTATTCTTGCCTGGTGCAAAAACTATTTTTAGGCTTAATAGGGACTAAGTAAACATGATCAGGATGAGTCCTTGGGCATATATATTTAAGCATGATCATGGTTTTCATTTTTTGGGGGGCTTAGTAGGTGACAATGCCCCTTTAACTTTCCATAGCCCTACCTATAATCGGTCAAAAGGCCTTTCTGAAGCTCTTACAGGGACTAAACCCTTTAACACCAAGTGTATATCTACATAACTTTTTTAAACATCTATATATATATATATATTTTTGCGCTAATGTGTCATGAATTACACAAATAACTTATCTAATAGGTTACTAAAAACCAACACTTTTCTTCATTTCCCAGAATGACAAGTCCAATAAAAAAAAAATAATAATTTTCTGACAAATATTGTATGCATTAGGCTTCATTGGATTGATTTTAAGACCTAGAGCAAGTCTTATAGTCTGTCCTTGTCATGAAACAGGACAGACCACCCATTCACTGACACTCTGAAGGGAGAAACACAGGTTAGTGACCACAATCATCTGACGGAGATGATTATCTGTGTGAGTCACTTACCTGGTTTAACAGGCCAGTCCATCCTCTCTGAGGAAGGCAGGATCTAGCCAATGCACTGCCAAACGAGATGCGACGTAGAGCCGCCCGGAGTGTAACCGACACAGCAACCACAGTGACCAGGCAGGAATCCAATCTAGATCAGAAAAAAACATATCAGAGAGGACAGTTCTGGAATCCAGGAGTCGGTAGCCCGGTCAGGGGTTCTGACACAGGAACAGAGAGATCCAGGGTTCCAGGAATCCACAGGCTCAGTGGTTGAGGGACAGAGACAAGACATGGTACCAGAATAGCTGCGAAACTTTAAACTAGTCTCCACCTAGGAGCCAGGGCTATGGGACGTTGAACTAGCCTTCCCCTCAGCTGAGCCAAAACAAGAACAGAGAGCGCTCAGCGGGAAAGAGCCAGGACACTATCAGGAGACGACAAGACAAACACCAAAACCCTCTCAACCCACTGGCCTCTGAGGACAGGAACATGAACCTTGGAATAACAAAAACTAACAAAACAATCTTTCAAACATCAAACAATGATCTGATATAAATGAACAGATGCAGGAGGATAAGATGAGGAATAATTAGGAACCGGGCAAAGTAAGGCAAGTTGAATGAATTGAACAATTAAGGTCAGCTATCAGGGCAGATCATGACAGTTCTAATCTCCAGATAGGCTTTAAACCCCAGAAAGTCCAGCTTAATCACAAATGAATCACAATCACAAATCTCAAGACTTTTACCCCAAGTCAAGCCTGTATTCTCTTTGTGAAATCTTTTTAATTTTTCCTTTCTGCTGGAGCTGTAACCCTGGTTTATTGTTGGTTCATGAACTCTAAATTAGCTCATTATTAATATTCCATAGTATTTTTTTATATTTGATAGTTAAATAAAATATTCTTTGAATCATTTAATAGGTGTTTAAAGGAAAAGTCCAGTCAGCAAGAATAATCAATGGATCATTATCTATACCAAAAACTAATATTTTTGCAGTAATTCAATGAATTTAGCGTTAATCAATTAAAAAAATAAAATTAATAATTTCCATTACGATCACTGAGTCTGGGAGCAGCCATTTTTGCCCAAATATAGTAACCACTCCCTCCTGCAATCTTCCAGCAGTGATGTCACGGTGCGGTAAGCCTAGCGCCATTCTCCCGCTTTACAAGCAAAATCAATGGGAACTACTAGACACATCTGCAATTAACAACAATTATTGAAGATTTTCAGAGGACTTCACCATTGAAATTCACCAGAGCTATAGTGAAACTGACTATGCCCACGTGCATGGCAGCTGGATGCTGGAATACATCGGGTAAAAGTAAAAACAAAAAGAGTTATTTCACCTTTCCAATTCCTGAGCCTCCACGGACGGGTTCGTCGTTGGATTGCCAACTTGAAGAGGGAGGATTTGCCATCGAACTTCTGGCCAGAGAAAAAACCCGTAATATGTAGCCAACATTTGGAAGAAGAATGTTTTCAAGATGACTTGGATAATAGCGCGTTGTGACAAACACCAGATACAGCACTGGGACTTGATGAACAGCCGATACCGCACCGTGACGTCACAAACCAGTAGGTGGCAGTAGTGTTCTTTGGCAAAGATGGAGGCCTCCAGTAAAGCACATTCACATGAAAATTAGACTTAATTAAAAACACTGATCATTTATTGAACAGTATGGAATAATTTCATATTTAAAGCACTTTCAGAAGTTTGAACTCTGAATATGACCGGACCTTTCCTTTAAGCACTGGTTAAAAAGCTAATACCAATTTTTAAAAGCACTAATTAAATGTCATATTTACTCACTTAGAAATATAGACATCAATGCTTTAAGAAGGGAAAATTACGTTAAACAAAACTTAAAACATTAGACAAGATAACAGGTTTTGGTACCTTTTCATTCAACTGCATGGCTGCTTTACATACAGCTACAATCCTTTCGATTGTATGTTTCTAAAGTTTGTTTTATACTGCAGTAATTCAATCAATAAACGTTTTACTTACTGAAATTAAAATTAAATGAAGGGAGTTGAAACGGCAGCACAGATGAATAATTTGTAGTTTTTGGTATTACTAAAACCTGCTTCCATTTTTTTGTATATTATCTGTCTTTGTTTGTTTTCATACTTTTTGGACCTTAGTGTCTCCTGAGAGGAAGCATAGCCGGAGACTTAGTGTGCATAGTTTTAGAGTCCGGGTGAGATTCTCATGACCTGGGATCTGTGCTTCCCCTGAGGATGTTCACCAGACTAATGTCTAGATGATCCATTTAAAGCCTTAAACCGATAGCCAATGAGAAAATGAGATTCCAGATTAATGTTCTAATCAACACTGCACAGATTCAGCAGAATAAAGGACTCCTGTGAAAATATAGGGTGATGCCATGACAGCATAAGTTTGAAAATCCACAGAGAGTATTACTTTAAACATCTTTCATGTGTTGGAGTGGAGCCTGTTATGTTTGATAGCAGCTCTGTAGTGCACAGGGAAAGCTTTATGGTTTGTCCTGAAAGCGCTGTAAGATGAATTCAATAATTTAAAACTGAAATGCCACATCAGAAAGAACAGGCTGAAGCTTTTTCATCATGCTGAATGTCAGCTTTGTGTTTTGTGTCTGGCTAAATGCAGTGGGCTGGTGGAAAATAACTGTCATTGCAGAGACTTTGGGTAAGAATGACAAGTGTTTCTGTCTGTGTTAAAACTGTCTCTTAGGTTCACCTTTAAAAGATTAATAGTCAACTGATTTAAGGGACAACTCACCCCTTATTCAGCTTTTTTTGCTAACAGACTTTATAAATATATGACCAATCATTGGGCCTCATCCAAGAACAGTTTGTATGAACACATTTTACAAGCTTGTCGCCCAGCGGCCCCAAGCAGTCGTTTAGTTTGCTTACAGTATACTTTGGGTCAGCCATGATAGCAGCCAAGATAGATAGATGAAAGAAAGAAAGAAAGAAAGAAAGAAAGAAAGAAAGAAAGAAAGAAAGAAAGAAAGAAAGAAAGAAAGAAAGAAAGAAAGAAAGAAAGAAAGAAAGAAAGAAAGAAAGAAAGAAAGAAAGAAAGAAAGAAAGAAAGAAAGAAAGAAAGAAAGAAAGAAAGAAAGAAAGAAAGAAAGAAAGAAAGAAAGAAAGAAAGAAAGAAAGAAAGAAAGAAAGAATATTTTGATTTAAAAAAATCAGCATCATCAGGGTCATGATGAGGCACTGATGGGTTAGTGTCCATTGTATGCGTTGATTTTGTAGACTCTGAAATTAGTTGCCCCCGTGTCATTAGCATGCTCTGCAGAACCTTTCGAATCTATGTCTGCTCAGGAACTCAAATGTGCAGGGGGATTTACCATTAGGCAATACTAGGCAGTTGCCTAGGGCCCCAAGTTCCTGGGGGGCCCATAAAACTCTGTTTACATGTCTGGTTAATATAACTGTTCCTTATTTGTGCACATTATACGCTTATAATATTCTAAGCGTCCCCCCCACCTTAAACAGACGGCAGCAAACCATTTGAAAACAAATGATGTGAAGAGCAGTGTTGCCAACTTAGTGCTTTTGTCACCACAACATCTAAAAGCAGCGAACTCTGCTCTCCAGAGCAAGTAGATTGGTAACCCCGCCTCCTGCTCTCCTCTATCTTGTCTGCTGTCATGATTCATGCAGCTATTATTTCATCCAAATGAAAAATGGAGAACAGAGAAGCAGATCATGGCTTGTCTACAGTGAAAAGAAGGACTGGGTTATTTACTTTGGCCTTTTTGGAAACACAGGAAGGAGCAATCAGCTAAGTGAGCTTAGTGCTTGGAAAAAATCTTTCATTCCTTTAGAGACAGCATGAAAAGTCAGCTGAGTACAAAACATAGAGAGGAAAACAAGAAGAAAAGGGACAAGAAGAGAGGGACACAACCTAGAACAGATAATGGATGTCTATTATATTAACATTTCTCTATCTGTAGAATGGGTCTGTTTTATGAGTTGACTTTTTTAATTCAGAGGGGCCCCTGCCTGTCTTTGCCTAGGGTCCCAAATGTCCTAAACCCGCCCATGCCTGAATAGAATATGTTTTTTAAAACGTTTGAGTTGTAAGCCCACTCAGTTGCTCTAAAGCCCCACCAAACCAAGGCTTCTGGTTTAAGAACAAAGGAAAAAAATCTGTGCAGAACATTAGATTAATTACAGCTGTTTTAAATCGCTCTCTTTCATAATTTCCTCCATAATTACATCAGTTGGTTTGTTTTCCTCAGATCTTTTTTTATTTTCCTCAGTTCGAAGGCCAGATGTTTCTTGGCTTTAGAAAAAAAACATTATAAAGGGAGATTTTATGAAACTTTTGATGGTTTAATGAATCCAGCTTCATTTCCAAGTGTTGACACAAAGTTAGTTGTTAGTTATGGAGGAATTCATGTCATGGTGTGACAGAAAAATCACTCAGTTTTGTTTTTTTCTTGCTTTAAATGTTGTTTTTTTCCATAAACTTTTTAATTGGGAAGTTTAGTCTCCTTCCATTCCAGTCAGCCACATATTTGCAGGGAAGCACAACTCCAGTGTATGGTAAAGCAGAACTGCTCTGCTCAAACCGGCAAACGCTTAGGGAGACCCACAGGAAATGTATTCTGCAGGAGATAGCGGATGTTTAACATGAGCTGGCCACAAACACAGCTTTGTCTCACAGCCCATCTGTGGATAAAACAAAGTATGAATCACAAGCATCGACAGCTGTAAGTCTGAGGAATGTTCCACCCTCTGCTAGCTCTGAATGCGCTCCATCAATGTCCGGCTGACTGCATGGTGCAAGAAGGTCAAACTCTGCAGTTCTAACAGAGCGCTATTGTACGCCTCACTGAGTGCTGCAGCTTCAGAAGTTTAAAGGATGGAAGTGGTGTGTGAGAGACACAAAGAGAGACGGTGTGGAAGTCTGCAGCAGATCATCCTGGGAGCAGACACGTGACGGAAAGCCTGGCTTCCTCAAAACAAGTCGCACTGCTAGAAGAGGACAGCTTACTAATACACTTAGGTGGTTAGTAAGACTTTCAGAGAAGGTTTTATCATTTTTCACAAAAAGGTATATGGGTTACATTTTCGTAAATACTATCCGAACAAATATAAATATACATTTCAGAGAAAATGCAGAAGAGCAGCGCCGCTGGGAGTCGTTTGTGAAAACGCTTTTGTTTTTTTTGGACAATGGACTTATGAGCCTATAGGCCTGTTTAAAATACAATAAAAATTAATAAGTACATAGATTGAGATTTACAACTTTAACACAGAAATCATAAGTTCACAATTGTAACAATGCAGATTTGGTCAGCTGGCAGGAACTTGAGTCACTGTGTTCATGTCACATGTGACTCTATTAGCTCCAAAATCCTTTAACCCAAACCACAAGGAAATAATTATATTATTGTACTATTTAAACCTTATTGAACAGTTCTCCATTACACAAAGAACCAAAGATCACAGTAAGACTCTAAAATACTTTGATTACGTTAAACTGCACGAACAGATATGAGCTACAGGCAGGGGGCCCCGCCTGGTTAAAGGTGTCTAAATGTTGAGATGCGCTCTGAGGAGAAAGTCTCTCATAAGTGGATGAAACCGAAATGCGTTTCTGTGTCATATTTCCTCCTCGTTTCAGTCATTTGACTATGTAAATTTACTAGTCTGCTGCCGCGAGCGGGATACCATGCTCTAGCTTGCTTGATGTTGCCATGACAACATAACTTCGATGGACTTGTGTTGATTAGGCTTCAAAACAATGAGATTAAAATCCAAATACACGTAATAGTAAAACAAAAACAGGAGAAAATAATTTCCCAAAATATCCATCCATTAATTTTCCGTCACGCTTATCCCAAGCTGGGGTCGTGAGGGGTGCTGGTGCCTATCTCCAGCTATCAGTGGACGAGAGGCGGGGTCCACCCTGGACAGGTCACCAGTCCATTGCAGGTTAACACAGAGACAAACAGGACAAACAACCATTCACACACACACTCACACCTAAGGGGACTTTAGAGAAGCCAGTTAACCTAACAGTCATGTTTTTGGACTGTGGGAGGAAGCCGGAGTACCCGGAGAGAACCCATGCATGCTCAGGGAGAACATGCAAACTCCATACAGAAAGACCCCGGGCCGGGAATCGAACCCGGTTCATAAGAAATGCATAAGAACTTGATAAATTGCACAAAGTATTTTTAATACATTTCTTTTTAAATCTACCTGCAGGAGTTGGGGGGTTTTCAACACTTTGAGCATTTAAAAAAGCTCAGTGACAGTTGTCAAAAGAGCAAATTACATTTTAACATCTGCAACTGATTTACTTTGACTCCAGCTGGAGTTAATCATAACAACCAGTTTGTATGTGAGCCTTTCTGCTTAAGTTGATTAAGAAATGAGTGGTGGATAAACAAATGAAATCTATTATCACGTACAATGGTGACTCAGGATGCAGGGGTGTTTTTGGACTGGATAAACACAGAGCGCGTCTCTAATGTGTCGTAAAACAATGATTAGTAAAAGATTTTAATGTTTAAAGTAGATTTTAGTGTGTTATAAAAATAACATGATGTGTGCAAAGAATTAGCACAATGAAAGATAATAACACAATTTTAAGGGAAAATGCATTTATGTGGCGTCATAAAACATCACCAAGGATGTAATATATAGCAACATGATTCCAAAGAATTAATCATGAATCAAATTAATGAATAAAAAAATGACTGTGAATCTTCGCCAGCATTACAACATGATTAAATTAAAGCCAGTAGATCTTAGAAGCTGGGATTCAGCCAGATACGTTTACAAGGCTTATAGTAAGTGCTTGCAATGAATGTTTATGAATCCAGGCGAGCAGACTGGTAGCAAGCTTGGGTAGGCAGCTGATGTTGGTGGCAGGCAGAGCAGACAGGTGGCAAGCTAAGGGAGGCAGATGAAGATTGACCCTGCGTACAAACGAACTGGCTGATTGCAGATCATGGCCGACAATGACTGAACAGAGTGGAGGCAGACTTTGACTAGACAGGATGAAGGTAGAATGAACTGATGGCAGGCGAAAAAGAGGCTAGACATGATCGGAGTCAGAGTCTGATGATATCAAATGAGGACAGGCCAAGCAGAAGAACACAGGAGCACACTGACACTGGGGGGAGTCTCATACGGGCAAGTAGGAGAAGAAGACATTCTTGCAGGGAATGACTGAGAGAGGAATCTATAAACAGGGAGAACCAGGGTAATTGGGATGCAGGTGCATCTGTTCATTTTAATAAGCATAGTAAGGAGGTGCAAGCGGCCTGCCAGACACCCCACCCCTACCTGCCCATCCACACAAAAATAAAATTTGACTAAATCTATGACATTCAATGGTAAAAATACCAACACTTTATAGACTGTAAATCTGTTTAGAGCTAAATAAGCTCTAGTGTAAGGTTTAATATTCTATGAGTTGAATTAACTCTCCTGACTGTGCCTTGGTCGGGTTCATTGTAGCAACGGCTAACAGAAAAAAAAAACTGTTTTCTAAAAAGCAAAAAATATAATTCACCTTCAGAAAGAAGGTACTGTCACTGATATTCCACACAAAATGTGTGACAATACAACATCATATGTTGGATTACTCCCACCTCCCATCATAATTAAAAACTGTTTGTGACTGAAGCTTGTCCTAACGTTTGCACTAATAACTATATAGTTAATGGTGAATGGCCTGTAGTTATATAGCACGTTTTTAAGTCAGAGGACTTGACCAAAGCTCTTTACATTTCATTCAGTCATTCACCCATTCACTGATGTGGCAAACTACACTGTAGCCACAGCTGCCCTGGGACTCACTGACAGAAGTGATTCTATAATACAATACCACAATGTATTGAGTCAGAGGGACTGAATATGACCGCATCTGACACTATCAAAGTCAATCATTTCTTTTCTTCCACTAACTGGTTATGGACTAGTTTCTGTTTTCACAAAATTAAATTTCAGAGAGTTAATAAGCAGCAGAACATCAATTCCATAAAGTGCAGCAGTCATCAAATGTAAACAGTGTGAGAAAAATAAAAATAAGATGCATGGTTTTAGAAGATAAATCTGCGCAGTTTATAATGCCATTGTTATAAATCTGAAAAGTTCAAGGAGTAGTGGTGCTCTTGTAATGACTAGGAATGTGGGAAGTCATGATGGAGAATCAGAACCAGTAATGGTGGATTTTATCTGGAAAGCCGAGAGGCAGTCAAGCTGTGACCCGTGAGTCAATCTGCTCTGGAGAGTTACCCAACACAGTGGTTACAACAACAATCTGCTGGGAAATAGTCTGAGAGCCGAAAGGAAAATACTGCAAACAGGGTGAAAAAAGATCAAACTGATTTCTTAAGAGCAGGAGAAGCTGGGGAAATAAAATCAGTAAATTGTCACGATTTGGTTAAAAGTTTTAGATTGGACCCAAAAGCAGAAGCTGGGAGGCAGAGGTGAATTCTTGGAGGGTTTATTGCAAGATCAGGCAACAAAAACAGGTATCCAAAAATCCAACTTAAAAAATGTTAAACAAAAACAGGAATCCAAAAATCCAACTTAAAAAATGTTAAACAAAAACAGGAATCCAAAAATCCAACTTAAAAAATGTTAAACAAAAACAGGAATCCAAAAATCAAACATAAAAATCAAACACTAACCAGAACCATGGAGACATCAGGGAAAAACCAACAAGGAGCCAGGGTGAAGAAAGGTAAGACGAGGAACCAGCAAAGAGGGACTGCAGAGGGAGTGTATTTATGGCTGACTGAACAAAGAGAGAGCTAACGAGCTGATAGGGAACAGGTGTGATTAGAGCTGATGAGGAAGCCAAGGGAAAAGAACACAAGGAGGCAGCAGGGGACAGACAGAAAAACCTAAGCAACTTAAATGAATCCAGACACACCAAAAAAGCTAGAAATCAATGAAAAACCTGGTTAAACTTGAAACAGAAAACTTAAAGAAAAACAACAGAACCAAGATCATTACATAAATGAATACTGCAGAGCCATGGGGAACCCAGGAGAAATTAAATGGCATTTTCCTAAAATTCCACAACATTTTGGACAAACAAACAAAATCGACATTTACTAAAAACTTACCATAGAGAAAATTAAAATGGTGCAACTACAAAAAAAGGGGCATTATTACAATAATTGTTTATGGTGGGACACATGTGAATAAAGCTATATCTACCATGAAAAGAGGGACAGCAGCAGTGGCATCTTCTCAGCAACTGCACAGAGAACCAAGGCCGCAATCTGAAAAATGTATTGATCAGCTGCCATCAACACCTTTGTTTCGAGATGTTGGAGATCAGCCTGTTTTTCAGTGTAGTCCTGTTTCTCTGACTGTGACTTTGGATGTGCTCTCTTCATCCTCTGACATGAGAGCTGGATGGAGCTCGTCTGCCTGGCTGTTTGTTTCCTGGACTGGGCCGCCTGTGCAGCTGGTTGACAGTTGCCTTTTATATCTCTGGTTCTTTTTCTATGTCTGCTTCTGTCTCCTTGAACCCCAGTCAGCCTCAGCAGATGGCCGCTCACACTGAGCCTGGTTCTGCTGGAGGTTTCTTCCTGTTAAAAGGGTGTTTTTCTTTCCACTGTCGCTACAATCACTACAATCATGCAAAGTGTAAGGGATTGCCTTTGAATCAATGAGTCGATGCAATAAACTGGTTTTCCTTAGATAGAAAACTTTGAATCAATTGGACTGGATGATCTGGTGAACTGGAAAGTGCCTTGAAATGACGTCTTTTGTCAATTGGTGCTATAGAAATAAACTGAATTGAATTGAATCAGCAAAAACTATGCTTTAAAACCGTCCATGCCCTTTTTTCAAAGAAATGTTTGACTATGATGGAAAGCCTGAAAATCAACTTCAGAAAAAGCATATATGGTATTTTGTTACATAGAAAGACAATTGTACCTCAAAAAGATAGGCACCCTGAATGATGAAGTTGATTTGTAACTGTTGTAGCAACTGTAATGTTGGCTGGTACTTTGCTCCACACTGGAAAAAGACTCTAGAAATAAGTAAAATTTTCTTAAATTAAGTGTATTTACCCTTAATTTGAGTAGGTAAATGAGATAGTTTGCCATTGGAATGAGTATTTTTACTCTTGTAATAAGATAATTAGATAAAATGCTCCTTCAGATCTGAAGGATTCCTTCTGACAGAACAAACATCCTTTGTTGGGTCCTTCTCAGCATCACAGCCCAAAAACACATTTATTGTCTTTCATGAACTCATCTAGTTTGTCTTTTATTTTAAAAAGCAAAAAGAGATTCAAATATTAGACAACAGAAAGAAAGAATAAAAAATATTTTCTAAACTATTCCAACACGTTAACCTAAACAAAACTAAGATGGCAACATTAACCTCAAGATAAATGCATTTTATTTTGCTAACCTTTCCTCTTTAACTACTTAGTAATAAACTAATATGTATCAGTTCAATCCATATGAAAATATCAGTGCTTGCATTTTTGTAATAAAGATAAAAGAAAAAGGCTCATTTAGATGCAATAATTAAACAGACCCTAGAATCCATTTCTTTGCATTGAAGAAAAAATAAAACCCACAGAAAGGAACTTTCTTACAGTGGAACAGCAATACTTCTGTAGGTACTGATGTAAGGTTTTATTAATGGAACAAGGATGTAAGAACATTTGTTTTTACTTAGCCGTGGTCAATGGAAAGCAGCGCAGATATACACTGGAAAAAAATCAAAATCTAGATAAGTCCTTTTTACTTAATTTAAGTGCATTTGTTTTTATAGGTGAGATACTTTGCTAATGGAATAAGACAATTTACAAAAAAACAACTACATTGTCTTATTTCAAGTGCATATTATCTTATTTTAATAGTAAACAATCTCATTCCATCGGCAAATCATCTTATTTACAAACTCTATGGGTAAATACACATAATTTAAGAAATGTTAACTTATTTCTTGATTTTTTTTTTTTTGCAGTGTGCATTAGAATTACCTTATAACTACAGGGCAAACTCCATGAAGGCCCAAAAGGCTCTCTTCTGTTATATACTGTAGAAGTATAAGTGATAATGGAAGCCACTCAGCCTTTTCAGGGTTTCCCAAATGTGCTGTTTTGCTTTAAGGTAAACCCTAACTACCGTCGCTGTGTTATAAACTCAACACAGCTTAAATCTGATGTTTCGTTTTGTGTTACAGGTATGTGCCAAGGGTTTTTTCCTCAGTGAACAAAGCGTATGCCTTCCATGTAACTGTAAGGGCCACGCTGACTACTGCAATGACATCACTGGTGTTTGCATTGTAAGTATCATAGATCCGTTTTAATTGTTCAGGGTAATTACCAGTGTCATGCTAATGGTGTACCCCTCACCCCCACCAGAACTGTAGGGACCACAGCACAGGAGATTTTTGTGAAATGTGTGAAGATGGCTACATCCTGAGCTCCAGTCAGGATGGGCAACATGCCTGTATACCCTGTTCCTGCCCCCTCCCTACCGAATCTAACAAGTGAGCTGGTTTGTTCTCTCTGATGGAGACTCAGGGTTGGGTTTTGGCTCATTGTGTGATGTTCTTTTTGATGTGTGTGTCCGGCCAGCTTTGCTGTGTACTGCAAAAAAGGAGTCGGCAGTCTGCAGTGCAAGTGCAAACAGGGCTACGCTGGAAATCACTGTGAGAGGTCAGTGCTGATTAGCGGATTACCTCCAACAAAATGTTTACAGAGCTCAACCATGCTATCTTAGTGCTCTTTCATTCACAATATTAATTATATTTTTTCTCTTCTTTTGTTCTAAAGCATATCTACATCTCTCACAGCTTTACTTATCTAAAATATAACTGATAACTGATCTGAAAATGGTAGAAAAATACTTCTTAAATGTCGCTGAGCAGGCTGTAAAGAAGATATTCCAGGGAAATTGATATTTTTTTTACCAATAAAACACGGTGATTAGATATTATGCACTTGAAATAAGATAATATTTCATACTTTAAATGTTAGTCATTTTACACTGGAAAAAATCTAAATCTAGATAAGTCATTTTTTCTTAAATAAGTGTGTTTGTTCTTGGATTGAGGAGGTAAAAGACACGTTTTGCCAATAGAACAAGACAATTTACACTTAAAATAACAAAAGACAATTGCATTGTGTCATTTCAAGTGCATTTTATCTTATTATCTTATATTAAGATTAAAAATGCTCATTCAATTGGCAAACTATCTAACTTACCTACTCAAATTAAGGGTAAATACCCTTAATTTAAGAAATTTGTAGTTATTTTTACCTGCTCAAATCAAGAGAACTTATCCCTATTTCAAGAAATGCTGATATACTTATATCACATTTTTTCTGTGTAACCTGTGCTATCTTTGCTTTCCCATAAAGGTGTGCTCCAGGTTACTATGGAAACCCAATGCTTATTGGTTCATCCTGTAAGAGGTGTGACTGTAACGGCAACACTGACCCTAACCTGATCTTTAACGAGTGCCACAACATGACGGGACGCTGTCAGCACTGCTGGGGAAACACAGCCGGTGACAACTGTGAGAGGTGCGCCCCTGGTTTCTACGGCGACGCCATCAGCGCCAAGAACTGCAAAGGTAGGGCTTAACCTGTAGCTTAAAGTCATAGGGAAGTCATATTTAAATGTCAAATCATTCTGGCTTAAACATGTATATAAATGTACTCTTTATCAGACCATACAGTCCCAAAAATTTGGAAAATTTTCTTGATTCATATGTCGCAGCTAATGTACGCAAAGGTTAAAATACGAAATAAGAGTCATTTCCTTTCCTATGGAGTTGCGTCCCAGTGTTCACCGGGATGGACGTCTGTGTCTTCAGCAGGCGTAGAGCTAACAGAACTGGCAGCGTTGCGAGGCAAGGGCTCAAACATGTACGGCTGGAAGCCTTCTACACCAAACCAAGCTTCTGCTGCCCTGGCGTCCTCTTCCACAACATCTTCGTCCCGCTTTCCTCCTCTAAATAAAAAATGGATGACGGAGGAGACTCATCCACGATCTCTGACACTAAACTCTCCTCCTCTTGCATGTTTCCGCTGTCCATAGTGTTCTTTGACAGTGTCGTTTCTAAGTCACCAATTTAATGCTACTTGGTCCCAATGGAATTTCCCATTGGGAACCTACTAGCACTAAGTTGCTAACTGGTTAGCAAGATGCTTCCGAGAAACCAGCCAAAATCAAACTTGCTTGCAAACCTTCCGCCACAACAACCACTCCCCCTTGATAAACAACCAATCACATTCACTTTATTCCCTCATGTAAAGTCTTGCACCACTCGGGAGAATTCAGAATTGCCATGGTTGGAACGGCCGTTTCCCTACAACTTAAAATCCTTAGTTAAGAGGTGATTGGAAGTGTGTTTGTGTGTTAATGCCAGCTTCTTCTTCTGCTGAGACAGCAGTCCATCATTCTTTAGTGGCAGAAGACCCCCATGTAGGGGTGTGACATGACTGTCAAGTAGTGATTACTTTACAATAATGTGTTTTATGAAGCCAATCTGAGCTGTGTGCACTGTCATATGTACCACAAAGAGTTTTCCCAAAAGCTGATCTTTGGAAAGAAAAATGTCAAGGCTAACTCTAGAACTGACCCTCTCTGCCTTCTTCATCTCATCTCTGTATGTGTCTTTGTCTTTCCCAGAGTGCAAGTGCAACAAATGCGGCACCTCCTCATGTGACGACAGGACAGGGGTGTGTCACTGCAAGCCAGGAGTCAAAGGACGCTTCTGTGACCAATGTGAGGTGAGAAGGACCTGCGTACTGTACAAACGAATGGTACCTCATCAGTACAGAGGAACAAACCATCGATATATTGATGGTACAAGGACTGAGTAGGAGTGGATTTTTCTTCTTAACATTATCTAGATATCCTAACATAGTCCTTCCTGCCTTCAGTATAGCCCCATTTCCACTACCATTTTTAAACCGTGCTGATCGGTCCGAGCACGGTAACTGAGATAACTGTTGAGTATAAAGGTCTGGTTATCCTCCACCAGCAGTGTCGCAGTGAGCTTGTCGCAGATATTTTTGCTTTATGCCCAATATTGAAGCGTGGTCTGCGCTATGTTATTCCACGCCACAACGCAAGAGGGGCAATCAGGAACTAGCTGTGGGTCTAGATCAGGGGTGTCAAACTTATTTTCACTGAGGGCCACATCAGGGTAATGGCTGTCCTTGAAGGGCCAGTTGTAACTTATAAATGTAACTAAATGTAATTTAATGTAATGTAAAATAAATGTAACTACTCCTTAATGTTAAATAACTCATTATTTATTATAGCTTATTCAAGTGACAATTACAGTTGCATAGAAAACATATGCTTGCTTGTTGCTCTAACATAAATCCTTTTAAATTTAGTCAGCTTATGAAAACCCACATAACTTCATTAATGAAGGATCAAACTGTCCAAGTGAATAAAGAGATATAACATAAAACTGAGCTGCAAAAAACATGTATGACACATGTAGCATTTTACAAAAAAAAGGCCATACACAGCTTTGCATCCAACTGATGGTTTGATGCATACACACATAAGACCTGCAAACATTAAATAATTAAATAATTACAACAACAGAATCATTCAATTTTATTTACATAAATTGAACGATTACCCCCAAACATTTCCCGCAGACCATCTTTTCACATTTATGGCAAACGTAATATGGGCGTTTTTTTGCTGAAGCTCCTGCGGCTGTTTTCTGTGCCTCGCCAAGGCTGCTCTACTGCGGGGGCTGGAAACTTGCGGATTGTCTGGAACTTTTTTACCAGTTCAAGGATAAAATCTCTGCGTATATAGCTGATATTTCCACAAGATTATATATTACAGCCACAGGTCACCTTCGCGTCGGAGCTTTTACAGAATCCTTTCTAATCATCTGATCCAAAACATCCACCCTGACCTGTGTGTGGTTATAGTAGACTACTTTTTCCATATTAGCTAAAAAGTTCTAGGTAGAATGTTGGTTGCTTGGTAACGGTACCGAACATCAATCAACCGCGGGAAGAATTTACAATGCAACTAATAGAGCCGTCAAAATGAAGGTTGTGAGCGATCGAGGTAGAATTAACCATATTTATTTTTTATGTTTTAATTTTATTTTAAAAAACTACGTGAAAATGAAGGAAATATAGAAACAGGAGCAACATGAGCAACATAAATTAAATTGTTCCCTTTAAAATCTCAGAACCGTCAAAATGACGGCTGTGGGAGTTCTAGCGGGCCACATAAAATGACAAGGCGGGCCACATCTGGCCCGCGGGCCTTGAGTTTGACATATGTGGTCTAGATACAGCCGAGGCGGTGAGGTAGTGGGGGCAAGTTTGTGCAATAATGGAGGGACAAGAGGAGAAAAAGGGTCCCAGCGGTCTCATGCATCTCGCTCTTCTAGCTGGTCCATCTTCACCAGTCATTTTCCACAATGGCGGTCATACAAACAAAACAAGCCATTAAGGTACCAAACAGAAAATATGGATAGTATCGAGCAGATGTAGATTTGACCAATCAGAGGCCTCCTGTCTGTGGCACTGTCTGTGGTCACCTACAATTTTGGAGAGGTGCACCAGAGTGTCTGCGGCAGGGGCGGGGGCGTATCTGCCTTCACTATGACACACACACAGACGACCTGGTTTCTGAGTATAAATCAGCCTTAAATGGCCCGCAAAACTGAAGCAGACCGTGCCAGACACAACTGAACCGCACTAAATTAGTACTAGTTCAAAAGTGGGGCTCGGCGTGTTTCAGTTCTGGCTCAGTTTTCAGATAACAACCTCAACTCCTGTTGTTGTTTCCTGCGTCTGTAAACCCCGATTACATCGTTTGTCGTATCAACTTCCAAAAAGCCGACTCAGTAAATTAAATTCACCAAAGGCTGCCTTCTTCGCCTGACTCTCTGCGAACTTCCTGAATGTTACAGTAGCACTTTGCTGATTTTCTTGTTTACCTCTAGAGAGCAGTAGTACCGTAGATCGCCACTAGGAGGTGAGAAACTGTGCTAGTGTGGTGTGTAAACGGTCGTAAGAAACCGAGCTTGGTGCGGTTAACTGATCCAAGCTCCGATCAGTTAACCCGAGGGTAGTGAAAAATTGCAGGGGGAAATATATTGTAACGCCGGTGAGTGTTACAAATAATCAGGCTTAGTTGACTGATTTCAACAGTGTTTATTTATTCTTCAACAACTCCGCTAGGGGTGCAGCACAACACTTCAGTAAACCCAACAGCCTTATCACTCAGGGTGAAACTCACATGCCCTCAACACACACCCCCAAAACAGCATGAACTGAGGCAAATATGAACAATAAACAACATGAGCAACATTCAAACAAAATAACAAAGAAATAAACAAGCAAACAACCCAAAACAGTGCCCCATAATGCACCTCTTCGTCCAGCCGCTACATAGCCCCCTCCTAAGGGGTCAGACGTCCCCGGCGACCCCATCAGTCATAACAAAATCATTGAAACGAACAGGAAGTCGGCGCAACCGCGCCGGCCGCCCACTGTCCTCTGCGACGGTCTGGTGCTGTGTTGGCTCCTCAGAAACAGGATCAGTGTCTCTCTGAACAGTCGGTGGGGCAAGGGGGTGGTACGGTGCCAGCCGGTCACGATGCAGTACCACCGCTCGCCGGCGTCCAGGCAGACGCACCCGGTACACCACATCAGACAGCCCACCCACCACCTCTGCAGGTCCCTGCCAGTGGCTGCTCAGCTTGGGACAAACACCCTTCTTTCGAATAGGGCAATACACCCACACTCTGTCTCCATGCTTAAACACCTGTCCCGTGCAGCGTGTGTCGTAGGCCCTCTTTTGTTTTACACCGGCGCCAGCCTGCGCCTGTCGAGTGAACTCGTGGACCTCCTGAAGGCGGTCCCTCAGCCGGCGGTAGTAGTCCATCTCTGGTCCACCTACAATCTCGGGTTCTGGTGGGGCCCCAAACACCAAATCTACTGGTGTACGGAGCTCTCGCCCAAACATGAGGGCAGCAGGTGTGCACTGACTGGACTCCTGAACTGCAGTGCGGTAGGACCAAAGGACCAAGGGTAGGTGACGGTCCCAGTCTCGTTGGTGAGTGCTTGTTAGAATTGCCAGTTGCGTGGCCAGGGTACGGTTAAACCGCTCTACCAGTCCATCACTCTGAGGATGCAGTGGCGTCGTCCTAGTTTTGTGCACCCCCAGCCGCCGGCACACTTCACCAAACACCTGTGACTCGAAGTTTCGACCCTGGTCACTGTGGAGCTCTGCAGGAACTCCAAATCGGGTGAACATCTGTTCCACCAGCTTCTCCGCAGTGGTTGCTGCGCTTTGGTCCGGCACCGCGTACGCCTCAGGCCACTTTGTGAAATAATCCATGGCCACGAGGATGTAGCGATTACCGGACTCAGTCACTGGAAACGGCCCGAGGATGTCCACTCCCACCCGTTCCATTGGGGCTCCCACCAGGTACTGCTGCAGCGGTGCTCGGGAGCGTTGGGTTGGACCCTTCCGGGCGGTACAATTGTCACAGCAGTGGACGTATAACTCCACATCGGTGCGACAACCAGGCCAATAGAACCGCGCCCTGAGCCGGCGAAGGGTCTTCGTAATCCCGTAATGGCCCGAGGCTGCCGAACCGTGACTCAGTTGGAGGACTTGAGAGCGGAGCGCTTGGGGAATCAGCAGCTGAAGGATGTTGGATCCTCGGTCTGGAGCCTGCCACCGCCTGTACAGCAGACCGTCATGAAGCTCAATGTTGTTCCGTTGGGAGTAGTACGATTTCAGCTCTGGGCTGTGAGCTGACACTTCTGGCCACTCCGGTTGTCTGCTCGCTACCAACCAGCTTTTTACATAAGCCAGCGTCCTGTCGGCCTCTTGAAGCTGCTGTAGATCCATCGGGGACTGCGACTCCAGGCCCTCCACAGCAGAAGCAGCCGCCACAGCTGGCAGTTGGTCTCGTTCCTCCTGGCGGTCACAGTAGCTGCACGTCTTGCAGGGTCGTCGGGAGAGCGCATCAGCGTTGCCATGGTGATGCCCAGCTCGGTGTTGGAGGTCAAAGTCATAACTCTGTAAAGTCTCCAACCACCGCGCCACCTGGCCCTCCGGCTGCTTGAAACTTAACAGCCAGGTAAGGGAAGCATGGTCTGTGCGCAGGGTAAAGCGGCTGCCTTGGAGATATGGGCGGAAGTGTTGCACAGCCAAAACAACAGCCAGCAACTCCCTTCGTGTGACACAATAGTTTCGCTCAGCAGGGCTGAGGGCACGGCTGAAGTAGGCTACCGCGCACTCCCCATCCTCTCCTCGCTGCGCCAGCACTGCACCTACCCCAGTGTTGCTGGCATCGGTGTCCACAATAAAGGGTCGGTGTGGATCCGGATAGGCCAGGACTGGAGCTTCGGTCAGGGCCGTTCGGAGTTGATCAAATGCAGCAGAGCAACTCTCGTCCCAGCAAAACTTGTGGCCCTTATCTGTCAAGCGGTGGAGCGGGCTAGCAATGGTTGCAAAGCCCCTGATGAAACGCCGATAATATGAGGCCAGCCCCAGGAAACTCCGCAGCTCACTTACGTTACTGGGAGTTGGCCAGTCCTTGACAGCAGCCACCTTGGCTGGGTTGGTGGCCACTCCTTTGGCGCTGACCACATGCCCCAGGAACTCGGTTTCTCTAGCCATGAGACGGCATTTGGCCGGGTTCAGCCTCAGTCCGGCTTGGCGGATGGCACCAAACACCTCCTTGAGGTTGGCTAGGGCCCTTTTAAACCCATCTGCATGCACCAGCAGGTCATCCAAATAAACGATGCAGCGGCTCCGGGGAACATCAGCTAGGACTCTCTCCATTAAACGCTCAAATGTGGCTGGGGCATTACAAAGTCCAAATGGCATCACCCGAAACTGCCAAAGCCCTTGGCCAATGGTGAAGGCAGTCTTGGGCTTTGCGTCGGGGGCCAGTTCCACCTGCCGATAGCCGCTCCGCAGATCGAGAGAGCTGAACCACTGAGATCCCGTAATCCAGTCTAAAGCATCATCAATACGGGGGAGGGGATAAGAGTCCTTCTTAGTAACACTGTTCAGGCGTCGATAGTCCACACAAAAGCGCCACTCTCCGCTTTTCTTCTTGACCAACACGGCTGGCGCTGCCCATGGACTGTCAGACGGCTCGATAACTCCTGCGGCGGCCATCTGGTTAATCATGTCCATTGCTGATTGCCTTTTGGCAAAAGCCAGCCGGTGGGGGCGGAGGCGGATGGGTGGAGCTGAGCCAGTGTCGATCTGGTGCTGGACTAGTCCGGTCTGCGTACAGTCCTCATTTTTGGCTGCAAAAATGTCTTTAAAGTCACTAAGGAGGGCTATTAACTCACCCTGTTGCTCAGCGTTCAGACCGGTACAGCTGCGTTGTAACAGGTCCTGCACCGCTGTCTCAGTCTCTGTTGAACTGCTTTGGTTGGAGATGGACGGGCCCTCTGGTTCAGCATGATGTTCTGGGGCAGTGTGGCTGGTGGTATAGGTCCGCCCAAGCTCCTCCTGTCGCTCCCTCCCGCGCTGCAACATCAAGGTCTCGCCTCCTAGTGTAACTGTCGCCCGTGACGCGTCGATGCAGGCTTCCCAGCGTTGCATAAGGTCCAGGCCGATGATGCACGGTTCCTTAATGTCGGCAAGCCAGAACTCATGGACCACCTCCTGATTACCAGCCCGGACCCTCAGCAGCTTCTTGGCCATTAGTCCTGCCTTTTCTCCAGTCACAGTCATCAGCTGTGTGGTTGTGGGTGTCCACACAGTTGTCAATGTCCCCGTCGTGTCCGGAAGCGTTCCCGGCCGCACCAGAGAAATAGTAGCCCCTGTGTCCAGTAGTGCTAGACAGTGATTATGGTCAAGCTGGCAGTGCATATAAAGTCCCTTTGTACAGCCAAAACGTCCTACCAGCGTGCAGCGACCTTGGAGGGGTATTACAGGCTGGGATGACGGCCCCCTCCGCTGGCCATCCCATCGTCGTTTCCCTCCTGCCGGCGGGGCCGGGCTTTTGGTGTGGGGGCGGGGCAGTCACGTGCAAGGTGTCCCGGTTCTCCACACCTGTAGCAGCAGTCAGAGCGACGTGGACGTCTCACCACAGGATGTTGTTGTGAGGCTGGATACTGGATTTGGCGTATCTCCTCCTGCTCCTCCCGGTTAACCAGCTGAACGAGAGGTTGAGGTTCCACCCATGACGCCGAGAGGATGGTCTCTGCACGCTCTGCTTCCCTGAGTGCCTCCTCCAGGTATTGCGGCATTGCGAGGCGGACGTGCTGGCGGAGTTGCTCCGGGTTGAGCCCTTGCAGGAACGCGTGGAGTGCTAATTCTTCCTGCGCCCCCACAGGAAAACTCGGGTATCCTCGACGAGCATGTAGCTGGATGTCAGCAGCGAAGGCCCCGAGGCTTTCTCCTTCCCGGCGGCGGCGGCTGACTAACTTTTCTCTTTCCGCTGTCTCAGCTGTACGCCGCCCGAATCGCCGCTCCAGCGCCGTGATGAGTGCGCACACATCATTTTCCTCCTCTGGCGCCAGGTCGAGTAGGACTTGTTGGGCTTCACCCTCCAGAGCGAGAGCCAGGTGTGTGGCGGTTTCCGGATCACTCCAGCCGTTGTGCGCCGCCGCAATTCGAACCTGCCTCAGGTAAAGCTCCAGCTGGTTCGTGCCATCATACTTGGGCAGCTTCACAGCAGTCTTCGTGGCAGTAGGCTGTGAATTGGACTTGGAGCTCTGTTCGCCACCATCTTCAGCCATTTTTGCTGTTTCACGATGAGGCATTCGCAGGCCGCTGGAACCATCTGGGCGACTCGGGGTTCTCCACTGCTCCGCTATCCACGCAGATCTGTGTTGCGCTGATTTGATGAGCTGCTGTGCTCCTCCGTGGATGTTGGCTGGATCCATCATCCCACTTCTGACACCAATGTAACGCCGGTGAGTGTTACAAATAATCAGGCTTAGTTGACTGATTTCAACAGTGTTTATTTATTCTTCAACAACTCCGCTAGGGGTGCAGCACAACACTTCAGTAAACCCAACAGCCTTATCACTCAGGGTGAAACTCACATGCCCTCAACACACACCCCCAAAACAGCATGAACTGAGGCAAATATGAACAATAAACAACATGAGCAACATTCAAACAAAATAACAAAGAAATAAACAAGCAAACAACCCAAAACAGTGCCCCATAATGCACCTCTTCGTCCAGCCGCTACAATATATAAAAAAAGCCTAAACAACCAAAACTTTCACGACCCCCATGCAGTATCTCTGTGGACCCTCTAGGGGTCGCGGATCCCCTGTTGAAGACCTCCGTTTTAGAGTGTTACGACATATTCTACTGCTGGATGCAATCTAAAAAACTTCTGGACTTTTTTTCTCTATCTGAGAGATCATAATAAAAAAACTTAGTTGGGAATAAATGTGTATAACAACTCTTTGCAGAAGGCTAACACTCTAGGTGGAAGTAGTTGAAGTTGTGTTATGAATGCCAGAAATATATGTGGTTGCTTTTAACACAGTGAGCTGTAACATTCCCTTGTTGCACAACCAGTACTTGAAAGAAGAAAAGGTGTGAAGTTAAACCCCCATGAACTTGTATAACATTGTTTGTTTGTTGTTGTTTTTTAATCCAGGAGGGTTACTTTGGATTCTCCAGCTGTCAGGGCTGCAGGAGGTGTGAATGTGGGCCAGCGTCCCTTCGCCCAACCTGCCATCCGCTTACTCACAGCTGTTCTTGCCGCCCGGGGGCTGCAGGTCGTTACTGTGAGCGCTGCCTCCCAGGGTACTGGGATTACAGCTCCTCCGGCTGCCAGAGTAAGTCAGATGTATATGTTCTCCATGGCAAATGTTTCCCTCTCTCTTCAAATTAGAAAAACACATTTCCAGAGAAAAAGGCCTGAAACGTCCATTCCCACACCTACGACTGCAGCAGTGCTGATGGTGTCAGAAGAGCTTGAGCTGAGAGCCGTGACCCTTCGCCTGGAGATGAAATCCCTTAGCAGCTCAAATGTGTAGACATAGTGCAGCTGTTAAAACAATCAGTTCAGCAGATCCTAAGTAGGTGAATTTTTCTCCTTCTGCAGAGTGTGACTGTGAGAGCGGCCACTGTAACATGCATACAGGAGAATGCCTGGCAGAGGCTGCAGTCAATCTCTGCAACAACAGTGAGTGGAGTAGAGCAACACAACAAATTACACAAGAATAGACATGAACAGACATCTGCTTAAATGCTCCCTCTGCATTCAGGTTGTGATGATTGCATCTGGCAGCTGATTGGAGATTTAAGGTTGTCTAATAAGACCCTGGATCAGCTGAAGGTCGGAGTGCTGAACATCTCCACTGGTGCTGCGGCTAACGACAGGATCAAATACTACAACTATACCGCTCATCAACTCCAGGTTCGTAAAATACAGAAACATGGTGTTTAAATGAATAATTTAGCATGCTTCATGTATATATATTCAGTTCTCAACAATGACAACATAAGTTTCAGTGCCAAAGTAGTGTTCATCTAAAGAACTGAGCATTGGAGGAATGTTTAAAGCAACATTTTTGATGCATCTATTCTGGCTTTACAAATGTTTACCTGTTATAATCTTAGTGTTTATTTATAACCTAAGAAAAGCCAGATCTCAGTGCACCTGACCAGTTTAAGGTGAGCACATAATAAAGTTCTGCTCCCTGATTTATTGTCTTCCTTGGTCTTCATGACGCCGATTGTTCTCTAATTCTCAGAAACCTCTGAGGTCTTAACAGAAGAGCTAGATTTACACTCAAATAATCCCAGTTTGATTTATTTAGTTGGCATCTGACAGCAATCAGTGATTTGATAAAGTCTAATGAAGGATGTAGAAGGATTTTAATGCTGTTTCCGGGAATAATCCCCCAGAGTACAGCAAACATCATGGCATTCAGAGAGATTATGTTTCAATATTCCTTCCAAGCGTTCTTTGCTCTGCATTGACTTTTCCCTGTTTTTGACTCTCTGGAATGTGTTAGAATAAAGAAGCTTGGCTGTTCTTCTTTCAGAGGCACTTTCATGTCTGGAGAAACAAGTCATCTGTGATAAGACGACGGACTGAAGAGCTGGATGAGGCTGCAGACAACGTGCTTTTGGACATGAAAGACCTCAGAGACCAGGTCAGTGAAGACCTAATAAATATCCCCCAGAGAACAGATATCCCCCTCTGCTGGTTTGCTTCATGTAATTTTAGTCGCACTCAGTTCATCCAAATAAAAACCTTTGGTTTCCAACCTATTTCCGGTGTCCCCCAGGGCTCCATCCTGGAGCTTCTTCCTTTTAATATTCATCTTTTTCCTCTCAGTTCGGTCTGTCACTATATTATCCTGTTCCACTGCTGCCTGGATGACACTCCGTTCTTCCTGTCCTGTAATCACATTTGCACATGAGCCTCCTCCCATCTCTCCTCCTGCTCCTCTGTGATCAACTCCTGGTTGGCAACAAACCTCCCAAAACTCAGCTCAAATAAACCAGAACTTTGCTCAGATGGTATCAATGCCAGCTCCTCCCCCTCCTTTTGGATAAAAATTCAGGGAGCCATCCTCTACAGCACCCTCTCATTCCAGTCCCAGATAAATCACATTATTCAGTGTTTTTTATCCACCTTTTTCCCGCTCAGGAGCGGATTTACCATTAGACAAAACTAGGCAGTTGCCTAGGGCCCCAAGTTTCTGGGGGCCCCATAAAACTCCTTTTACATGTATGATTAATGCAGCTATTACTTATTTGTGCACATTAACTATGTTTCGCTAATATGGCGTTTTGTGACAACATCTAAGAGCAGCGAGCTCTGCTCTCCAGAGCAAGTAGATTGGTAACCCCGCCTCCTGCTCTCCTCTAGCTTGTCTGCTGTCATGATTCATGCAGCTATTATTTCATCCAAATGAAAAATGGAGAACAGATAAGCAGATCATGGCTAGTCTACCGTGAAAAGAAGGACTGGGTTATTTACTTTGGCCTTTTTGGAAACACAGGAAGGAGCAATCAGCTAAGTGAGCTTAGTGCTTGGGAAAAATCTTTCATTCCTTTAGAGACAGCAGGAAAAGTCAGCTGAGTACAAAACATAGAGAGGAAAACGAGAAGAAAAGGGACAAGAAGAGAGGGACACAACCTAGAACAGATAATGGATGTCTATTCTATTAACATTTCTCTATCTGTAGAATGGGGCTGTTTTATGTGCTGTCTTCTCAATTCAGAGGGCCCCCTGCCTGTCTTTGCCTAGGGTCCCAAATTTCCTAAATCCCCCCCTGGTCCCGCTGACTTAATTCATGGCTCATTCACCTCCAATCTAATATAACTCAGTTCCCTACCCACAAACAAACATTTGTGAACTTCACATGGTTCAATGTTATTGTTTCTATTGTTTCCTGCACCTCTTTGATTTAAATCATCTTGTACAGTGTCCTTGAAAAGGTGTTCAAGATGTGATATAATTATTTGCTTTAATTGTGTTATTCAATTCAGTTTATTTCTATAGCGCCAATTCACAACACGTCATCTCAAGTCACTTTAAAGTTAAACAGATCATCCAGTCAGATTGATTCAAATGAATTGACAGAGTGGGTGGGGTGGGCTTGTTTTGTTTTTGTTTTTTTTGTTTTGTTTTTTGTTTTTTTTTAGGTTCCTAAAAAAAAAAAAAAAAAAAAAAAAAACACCATTGTACATTGGATGTAGATTTTATATGAACATACTGTAGATTCTGAATAAACATATATACAGAAATGTATCCAGCAAGTGCAGCCTTGGCTCATTTTTGGTAGGTTATAAAGTCCTACCACCGTGGATATTCAAAAAATCTCCATACAGTTTTGCAAGCAGCAAAAGGACAAATGTGTTTAAGACATGATTTATACTAATAGGCATTTACAGAACCTGCTGTGGATTTCTCTTTGTCTTTAGGGAAACCTGGTGAAGAGATTAGGGAATCAGCTGGACACAGAGTCCATGGAGACGTTGACCTTGGCTGAGCAGCTCAGCAATAATCTCACAGACCTCAGCCAGCGTATCGAAGGTAACAGCAGCGGATGGAACCGGCTGCTTTTTCTCTGACTCTTTCTGATGATTTTTGTGGATGAGAAAACATAAAAGGAAGTTTTTCCATCCATTCATGCTGGGGTCATGAGGGGTGCTGGTGCCTATCTCCAGCTGTCTATGGGTGAGAGGCGGGGTCCACCCTGGACAGGTCTCCTGTCCATCACAGGGCAACACAGAGACAAACAGGACAAACAACCATGCAATGCAATTGTGTTTTCTTATTTTAAATATAAATTGTCTTGTTCCATTGGCAAACGTCTCTTTTACCTCCTCAATCTAAGAACAAATGTATTTATTTTAAGAAGAAAGGACCTAACAAGATTTTGATTTTTTTCCAGTGTTGAAGCTCTCACCCCTTGTGAATGTGTAGAAACATACAAAATAATAATTTATTCAGCTAAATATAAAGAATAAATCGAGATTTTTAGTTAATGTATTAAATTCCTGTCTACAGGCATCCAGCATTGTAAAATTAAAAAATTCTCTGTGGATTTTCTTTTATTCAGAGGGTCAGTTAATAGAGGAGCAACAGCAGAAGAAAAGGTTTTCAGTGAGAATGTTTTAAGGTGCTAGAATGTCTATTAACTTTATAAGACCAAGGCCAAGTGAGTTCTCATTTTAGACCGTAGTTTAATGAATCAGTAGTTTCTGAATGGATGGATAAAAATGATTAGAACATTTTTTCAGCGGGAAAACGTGAGTCATTGACATCTTGCAAGCCTGCTGATGTGGTGAGTGGCACTCGCATGTGATGCTTGAAGATAGATGGGTTAATCTACACGTGATTGAATGTGCAAATATTTTCTTTTTTGGGGGGAGGGGGGGGTCCATAGGTGGGTCGCTGCAGATGGAAAAAGGCCAGGGCCGAAAATCATTCGCAGTCCGAGCCTGAGTTACAGGTCTAGCCTCTCAAAACCCACCAGGTCGCCCGCGACCCGTTTTAAAGTGTTTACAATTAATAACTCAGAACGCATAAAAATTACACTTTTAAAATGTTTACCAATATAGAAATGTTAGACATTGTTGGAAAGCTTAATTTCTTCACAATTCAACCACCCATTTCATTTTATGGACATAACAAGCACCAAAGCACAATTAACACAGATATAGCAGCATGTCAAAATGTAGCATGACAAAGCAGCCACAACAAGTAGGCATGTCTTTATAACTGCTGTTCAAAAAATACCTATTATTTTGGAGTATAAAAAAAATCAACTTTGAGTCATGCTTTAACTAAAGCAGCTTGGTCTGTGTTTTACTCACCCAATTTCACGTGTATATATTGTCATGATCTTTTTCAGGGATCTGACCCCCAAGCAGGAAACCACTCAGATAACCAGTGAAAGTTTTTACAGATTTTATTGAAAAAACGATGAGCTGGATTCAGTGTTACTCTGAACGCTGGTGAACTGGAACTGGAAGTGAGAAGGGAAGTTCAGAGTTTAGTCCAGGCTCAGTGGGAGAATTGAGCATCGACTTGCAAACACAAAAACTGAAACAGGACTCACGTTTCCAGAAAAGGTGTCCTTCCCAGAATCCAGTCAGTGTGGGTTATTCCAGAATTTGGTTGATTCGTTGGAGGGCGGACAGGGTTTACTCAGGTTTGGTTGGTTCCTTGACGAGCGGTGGAGCTGACTGCCATTTAGATTTCCTAAAGTACTTGAACGGTACGTGTGGAGATTTATCCCCTGCTCAGTGTGAGGCTTAAACAATCCTTTCGGGGGTAGAAAGGTCCAAACATCCAGTTTGCATCTACTGCTCAGTGTGAAGCTCAAACGATCGTTCCAGGAGGAGAAGGCCAAAACACCCGGTTTGCAGGAGGACTTCCTGCCGAAAAGGCAAAGACAAAAAAACAATAAGGTTAGGACTCAGGGAGACAAAAAACTCAGTTTGAATCAGCAAACACAGCTTGGCTACAGTACCTAAAACTGCCAAACACTCTGGCGTTGAGGTAGTGGCAGTCAGCAGCTTAAGAGTCCTCAGATAATGAGGCAACCAACCGCAGGTGAGGGGAAGGGCCAACGAGAACCGGGCGCCACCTGGTGGTGGAGGGAGAAAGCACAAAAACACATCTCACAAAAAACTGGATTCCTAACATATATTGAGAATCTAGATTGTATTAGCTGTCAAATAAGGTATGACACATGTAATGTGTGCATACAGTTAGTTATATGTCTTTCCACTTGGGTATGCAAAATAGGCGAGATTTTCCTAAAATTAGGGGAATGTCAATAGGCTAGAGTCCTTAGTGGCCAAAAGTTACTCAGTGTTGCTTTAAAATCTGCATTTTTGGAATAACTGTTAAAAAAATAAATCAAAGCACCATTTTGAGCCCCCTAGGAGGTGAAACCCTAATAGACTTTTGTGTGTTTCTGTGTGTGTGTCCACAGATATGATCCATGACTGGGAACTGTACAATATCCAGCAGGATATGGATCCAGAGGAGGTCAGACGTAGCACAGAGATGGCCCAAGAGATGATATCGTGGATCAGACAGCTGGACTTGTCCACACAGGAGCCCATTGCCAGGAATGAAGCAACAAAGGCCCATGAATGTGAGGAATAAATCCTATTCAATGCAAACGAAAGGTGAAATTTTGTCCATGTACAAAGATTTGCCTCTTCAAAGTGTTCACTGGGGGGAGCTGTAGTTGGTTCGATTCACCATTTCATTTCATTAAACCTTTATAGGGCAAGTTAGCTCTTTTGATCACTTGCATACTCCTTACAAATGGAGTCCTCCCGTCCCTCAGTGAGGTCTAGAAACACAAGATCTATATCCAGTTCCTGCTACATGGCTGTACATCTTATTTTGGCATTTGACCAATTAGATGAGCCCTTGAATGATATATTACAGTGTGAGCTGCAGCGGCGTGCAACGATTGAGAAAATCGTTATGTTGTACCAAACAAATGTGGGTTTTTTCCAAGTAAGTATTTCACTGAGTGCTTAGTTTGGGTAACTTTAACTACCACAGCTAATGAATCAATATTGTCCCATGAAAACTAGCTGTAGTGAATGAACATTTGATTGTTATTTATGCAGTGCTGGCGCGTATTCGCCAAATGGAGAAGAAGCTGATGATCACAGAGAACCGCCTGCCTTCAATCAGAGAGATCCTGTCCCGTTTCTCCAGCCGACTCTCGGAGGCTGAGAAATTTCTCCTTGATGCAGCTGGAACTGTGCAGGAAGCAGAGGACAAGAACAAAGCCAGCCTGCTCAAGTTCGAAAGGAAGGAGGTGGTTTATCTTGCAGCAACACATCTGTTCTGGTTTTTGATGTTTGCACCGGTGGTTGTAACGCTGTAGTTAAGATAGGTCCTAACATAAAGCCATGACCCCTATCTTGACTTTCCATTTTGTTGCACATGTTTGAGCCCTCTGTTATCAGTTCATCTTAAGTGGTGAGAACAGAAACATTAAACCATATGTGGGAGTTGGTCTGCAATGCACAAGTTTGCTCTCATGATGTCATCTCCATATGAGCAAAGCTTGAGATTCCCACAGAGAAGCCAGCTGAATCACAGGCACATTCTTTCTTCATGAGGGGAAAATGCAAATGAAGACAGTAAAAGTCAATGTTTGGGAACCATCTAAGCCACTAACAGGATACCTTCCTTTTCCTTGTTCCAAATAAAAGCTAAATCAAGACAAATAGGAGTCCATCGTCATGAATGCTAGCTGCCTGAAATGGTGTGTCTTCAAAGGTTTCTGATAAACCCAAACTAAAGCTGACCACTTAGAACCAGCCCAGGAGTTAGCATGGCTATTGCTGTCCCTACATAGTTAGCATGGCTATCACTGCCCCTATATAGTTAGCATGGCTATCACTGCCCCTATATAGTTAGCATGGCTATCACTGCCCCTTCATAGTTAGCATGGCTATTGCTGTCCCTACATAGTTAGCATGGCTATCGCTGCCCCTACACAGTTAGCATGGCTATCACTGACCCTACACAGTTAGCATGGCTATCACTGCCCCTACACAGTTAGCATGGATATCACTGCCCCTACATAGTTAGCATGGCTATTGCTGTCCCTACATAGTTAGCTTGGCTATCACTGCCCCTACATAGTTAGCATGGCTATCACTGCCCCTACATAGTTAGCATGGCTATCACTGCTCCTATATAGTTAGCATGGCTATCACTGCCCCTACACAGTTAGCATGGCTATAGCTGTCCCTACATAGTTAGCATGTCTATCATTGCTCCTACACAGTTAGCATGGCTATCACTGCTCCTACATAGTTAGCATGCCTATCATTGCCCCTACATAGATAGCATGGCTATTGCTGTCCCTACATAGTTAGTTTGGCTATCACTGCACCTACATAGTTAGCATGGCTATTGCTGTCCCTACATAGTTAGCATGGCTATCACTGCCCCTACATAGTTAGCATGGCTATCACTGCCCCTACACAGTTAGCATGGCTATCACTGCCCCTATATAGTTAGCATGGCTATCACTGCCCCTTCATAGTTAGCATGGCTATCGCTGTCCCTACATAGTTAGCATAGCTATCGCTGCCCCTACATAGTTAGCATGGCTATCACTGCCCCTACACAGTTAGCATGGCTATTGCTGTCCCTACATAGTTAGCATGGCTATCACTGCCCCTACATAGTTAGCATGGCTATCACTGCCCCTACACAGTTAGCATGGCTATCACTGCCCCTATATAGTTAGCATGGCTATCACTGCCCCTACACAGTTAGCATGGCTATTGCTGTCCCTACATAGTTAGCATGTCTATCATTGCCCCTACACAGTTAGCATGGCTATCACTGCCCCTACACAGTTAGCATGGCTATCACTGCCCCTACATAGTTAGCATGGCTATTGCTGTCCCTACATAGTTAGCTTGGCTATCACTGCCCCTACATAGTTAGCATGGCTATCACTGCACCTACGTAGTTAGCATGGCTATCACTGTCCCTACATAGTTAGCATGGCTATTGCTGTCCCTAAATAGTTAGCTTGGCTATCACTGCCCCTACACAGTTAGCATGCCTATCACTGCACCTACACAGTTAGCATGGCTATCACTGCTCCTACACAGTTAGCATGCCTATCACTGCACCTACATAGTTAGCATGGCTATCACTGCCCCTACATAGTTAGCATGGCTATCACTGCCCCTACATAGTTAACATGTCTATCATTGCCCCTACATAGTTAGCATGGCTATCACTGCCTCTACATAGTTAGCATGGCTATCACTGCCCCTACATAGTTAGCATGGCTATCGCTGCCCCTACACAGTTAGCATGCCTATCACTGCACCTACACAGTTAGCATGGCTATCACTGCTCCTACATAGTTAGCATGCCTATCACTGCACCTACACAGTTAGCATGGCTATCACTGCCCCTACATAGTTAGCATGGCTATCGCTGCCCCTACACAGTTAGCATGCCTATCACTGCACCTACACAGTTAGCATGGCTATCACTGCCCCTACATAGTTAGCATGGCTATCGCTGCCCCTACACAGTTAGCATGGCTATTGCTGTCCCTACATAGTTAGCATGGCTATCGCTGCCCCTACACAGTTAGCATGGCTATCACTGACCCTACACAGTTAGCATGGCTATCACTGCCCCTACACAGTTAGCATGGATATCACTGCCCCTACATAGTTAGCATGGCTATTGCTGTCCCTACATAGTTAGCTTGGCTATCACTGCCCCTACATAGTTAGCATGGCTATCACTGCCCCTACATAGTTAGCATGGCTATCACTGCTCCTATATAGTTAGCATGGCTATCACTGCCCCTACACAGTTAGCATGGCTATAGCTGTCCCTACATAGTTAGCATGTCTATCATTGCTCCTACACAGTTAGCATGGCTATCACTGCTCCTACATAGTTAGCATGCCTATCATTGCCCCTACATAGATAGCATGGCTATTGCTGTCCCTACATAGTTAGTTTGGCTATCACTGCACCTACATAGTTAGCATGGCTATTGCTGTCCCTACATAGTTAGCATGGCTATCACTGCCCCTACATAGTTAGCATGGCTATCACTGCCCCTACACAGTTAGCATGGCTATCACTGCCCCTATATAGTTAGCATGGCTATCACTGCCCCTTCATAGTTAGCATGGCTATCGCTGTCCCTACATAGTTAGCATAGCTATCGCTGCCCCTACATAGTTAGCATGGCTATCACTGCCCCTACACAGTTAGCATGGCTATTGCTGTCCCTACATAGTTAGCATGGCTATCACTGCCCCTACATAGTTAGCATGGCTATCACTGCCCCTATATAGTTAGCATGGCTATCACTGCCCCTACACAGTTAGCATGGCTATTGCTGTCCCTACATAGTTAGCATGTCTATCATTGCCCCTACACAGTTAGCATGGCTATCACTGCCCCTACACAGTTAGCATGGCTATCACTGCCCCTACATAGTTAGCATGGCTATTGCTGTCCCTACATAGTTAGCTTGGCTATCACTGCCCCTACATAGTTAGCATGGCTATCACTGCACCTACGTAGTTAGCATGGCTATCACTGTCCCTACATAGTTAGCATGGCTATTGCTGTCCCTAAATAGTTAGCTTGGCTATCACTGCCCCCTACACAGTTAGCATGCCTATCACTGCACCTACACAGTTAGCATGGCTATCACTGCTCCTACACAGTTAGCATGCCTATCACTGCACCTACATAGTTAGCATGGCTATCACTGCCCCTACATAGTTAGCATGGCTATCACTGCCCCTACATAGTTAACATGTCTATCATTGCCCCTACATAGTTAGCATGGCTATCACTGCCTCTACATAGTTAGCATGGCTATCACTGCCCCTACATAGTTAGCATGGCTATCGCTGCCCCTACACAGTTAGCATGCCTATCACTGCACCTACACAGTTAGCATGGCTATCACTGCTCCTACATAGTTAGCATGCCTATCACTGCACCTACACAGTTAGCATGGCTATCACTGCCCCTACATAGTTAGCATGGCTATCGCTGCCCCTACACAGTTAGCATGCCTATCACTGCACCTACACAGTTAGCATGGCTATCACTGCCCCTACATAGTTAGCATGGCTATCGCTGCCCCTACACAGTTAGCATGCCTATCACTGCACCTACACAGTTAGCATGGCTATCACTGCTCCTACACAGTTAGCATGCCTATCACTGCACCTACACAGTTAGCATGGCTATCACTGCTCCTACACAGTTAGCATGCCTATCACTGCACCTACATAGTTAGCATGGCTATCACTGCCCCTACATAGTTAGCATGGCTATCACTGCCCCTACATAGTTAGCATGTCTATCATTGCCCCTACATAATTAGCATGGCTATTACTGCTCCTACACAGTTAGGGACTAATTTCCCACTGGGATCAGCTTCATAGTCCTGGTAGGACACCTCTTTGATTTGATTTATTTTGCTCAGGCTACTCGTCACCTACAGCCCGCTAAATGTTGAAATTACTGTTAATATGTAGTAGTAATTTTACACATTCAGTAATAAAATGTCACAGGGGACAGTATGGGAGGAGTTTTAAGATTTTTTCAAGAAGGAGAATGCCATCCCCCCTTAGCCCCCCTCAACTCGAGTACTGAAGACCAAAGGTCGGATTCGAACCTGGGTCAGCTGCGTTGAGGACTAAGGTTAAAGAATCCTTTAAAAAAAATGTCCTGTATTCAGATTATGATCTGGTCATCACAAAAATGTAAGGGATTGTTCCTTGGCAGGTTCCTTTAACTGATAAAACTTTCATTAAAATCTGTCCATTACTTTTCAAGTTCTCCTGTACTCAGACAGACACAAAATCTCTCCTAAAAACATAACCTATTTGTAGGAGGTAATTAGGACTACTGCAGCCTCTCCACATCAGGAGGGTAAAAACGTTTCCAACAGCCACACCTAGCTGTTGTTTCTGCTAAGCAGGGTTTCAAATGTTGCAGTGAAACACAGTTTAGAGTTTGCACGAGTTCATCCCAGAGCCCACATTACACATTCCCTTCTGCTTCATGGGAGGATTGCTCCACATTAACAGATTCTGAAGGGAAAACGTAGTGGACAGAAATGTTTTCTACCGTAAATGCAAAGAATGGTCTAAATTTGAGATTTTCTGTCTGGGTCTTTCTAAAGGGATCCAGATGTGAGACGTTTCAGTTTTTTTTATCATCATGGTCATGCAAAAACATTCTGCATTTTTTCTCTATGGTTTAGGGTCTAAACTTCTGAGCTGGACTCAGATCATGCATGGAGTGAATTTTATGTTATCCAGTGTGTCCATAATAATTGAAATTTGAAAAAACATCCAATCCAGACACAAAACTTTGAAACACATTTTAATTGTCGAAAGTAACTTTGTATTTTCTGTAATTTCTTTTTTGTTTTTGTTTTTTATAAATTTTTCATATTTTGTTTTTTCAAATTTTCATTTCTGTATCTATTTCTTTAAAATATTTTATATTTTTGGGTTTTCAAGATCACATTCCCTCAACTCCAAGCCCCATAGAAATGATCATCAATGACCAATCGCAAATGTTGTTCCTAACACCCACACAGACCAATAGAAATGTCTTCATTCCTCCTATCCCCCCACCCCATAGTAAAGAAAATCTTAAAGAAATTCATTCTGAAAATGAGAAATAATTGAAAACAGAAAATCCGTTGGGGAAAAAAATGAAAAAAAATCAGGACAAAATCAGAGAAAACTGCAAAGTTACTCTCAAAACTTTCTTTTAATAAAATATCTTTCAAGGTTTAATTTTTGGGTTGAATCTTTTCCGGATTACAAAACATGTTCTTTGCTTGCAGGAATAATGGAACTAAATTCCCTCCATACTCATGATGCTGAAGCATCAACCTGTGATTCTAAGGATTTTCTTAGAGCAACAGAATCAAAATGTGCAGCAATGTTATTCTCTGTCTCCAGGAAAAACAGCAGAGGCTGACGGAGGACCAGCTGCCTGTAAACGACACCCTGGAGACAAGCAGAGTTTTCATCTCTGAAGCTGAGAGGACCATGGCTGAGGTGGACGCTTTGACACAGGTGAGTGGGAACCGTTAGATCTATATATTCTGGAGGAATGGGCCAAAATGTCATCAGACTGGAAGAGAATTAGACCCAAGCCATAAAGTCTGACAGACACTTCTAACAAATCTAATGTTTTATGGTGGCAGTGGTGTCGGGTGCAGTAGTTTGCGCTGCAGTCGAAGGGTTGTCAGTTTGAGCCCTGGCTCTGGCTTTCAGTGTCTCTGTGTCCTTGGGCAAGACACATCACCTGCATTGCCTTCTGATGGTGGTCAGATGGTGGCGCCAGTGTACGGCAGCCTGGCTTCTGTCAGTGAGCCCCAGGGCAGCGGTGGATTTGATATAGCTCACCACCATGAGTGTGTGCATGAATGGGGTTTATTTTATTCCAAGTAATTTTTTCACTATGTCATTCATTCATTTATAAAAAATCTTACTTTGTTAAATAAATATTTAGTTTGGAGCTACATATTTAGTTTGCAAATTAAATATTTAGTTTTTTCAGTAAATATTTTGCTCCAAATTAATATTTAGTTTGTTCAATAAATATTTTGCTCCAAATTAAATATTTATTTGACAAACTAAATATTTCGCTAGCATCAAGCTAGCAAAATATTCAGTTTGTTCAATAAATATTTAATTTGGATCAAAATATTTAGTTAACAAATTTAACATTTAATTTGCAAACTAAATGTTTAGTTTGAAGCTAAATATTTATTTAAAAAACTTAATATTTAGTTTGAAGCTAAATATTTATTTAAAAAAAACTAAATATTTAGTTTGAAGCTAAATATTTATTTAACAAACTAAATATTTAGTTTGGAGCTAAATATTTAATTTGCAAACTAAATATTTAGTTTGAAGCTAAATATTTATTTTAAAAAGCTAAATACTTAGTTTTGGAGCTAAATATTTCTTCAACCAACTTAATATTTAATTTGGAGCTAAATATTTAGTTAACAAATTTAACATTTAATTTGCAATATAAATATTTAGTTTGAATCTAAATATTTATTTAACAAACTAAATATTTACTCTGAAGCTCAGTATTTATTTAACAAACAAAATATTTATTTTGGAGCTAAGTATTTAATTTGCAAACAAAATACTTAGTTTGAAGCTCAATATTTATTTAACAAACGTAATGTTTAATTTGCAAACTAAATATTTAGCTCCAAGCTAAATATTTATTTGACAAAGTAAGGTATTTATAAATTAATTAATGAGAGTGAAAAAATGAATAGGAAAAAAAAAAACCCTTATGTTTTTCTTAAAGCACGCCAAAAAGTCATAATTATTGCTTCTAATTTTTGACTACTTAAGTTTAGAAATGACGCCCCTTAGTAATATTGTTCATCTTAGAAACCGTTTTTTCTATGGAAGTTTCTGGTTTCTGCTGCATGTTTGTGTTTACTGTATATTTGCATGGTCCATGTGCAGAGTGTGAGAGGATACCACGCTGAGATAGACGGCGCCGATCAGAGGCTGACAGAGAAGATGGAGCGGCTCTCGCTGGCGGACAGAGATCTGGTTCAGAAGGCGGACGATCATGCTGCTGAGCTGGAAACACAAGCCAATGAGCTGGAGGAGTGAGAAACTTCAACGAGTCCAAATAAATGACTTTTTCTGGGGTTTTGATTTTAAACAGAGCAGATAAAGACAATGGGGGTGGATTGTTGTTTTTTTCCACCCTTATTATTAAATCATTTAATTAGCTTAAAATGTGATTGTTGAATTTCGTCCATGTCTCCTGCAGGGATCTGAAAGAAAGCGATGCCAATGGCTTTGTTCAGAGAGCGATAAGCGCCGCCAATGTTTACAACAACATCGTGAAATATATCGATGATGCCAACATCACTTCACTCACTACGCTCAACTCATCTCAGAGAGCAGAAGATGTACGACTGAGTGACACAAACCAGCATTCGCCTTCCAGGTTATGTTACATCCAGGCACCAGCGTGACTTTTGTGTTATTTGTGTTTAAGGCCATCGGTGGGATTAAAACCCAGCTTGATTATCTGGTGACACAGAGTGAAAATACCTTCCTGAAATCTGTTTCATTACGATCTGAACAGCATGGTAAGGAAAGTCCTCAATCGCCTTTACGTGATGCTGTCCAGTGTGCTGCTGATTCTCAGTATGTCACCCTGTCACAGATGTGCTGACTCAAGTGGCCGACGGTGTGGCATACATCGAGGAAACCCGGCTTGCCAATGAGAACATTCAGGAAAAACTGGAAGAGGTGGCGAAAGACATCAGGGTCATTCAGAAGGGTAAGAAGGGCTGAATCACAAACCGTCCATCCATCCATTATCTGACACGCTTGTCCCAATTGGGGTCGCGAGGGGTGCTGGTGCCTATCTCCAGCTGTCAATAGGCGAGAGGCGGGGTACACCCTGGACAGGTTGCCAGTCCATCACAGGGCAACACAGAGACACACAACCATTCACACACGCACACTCACACCTAAGGACAATTTAGAGAAGCCAATTAACCTAAAAGTCATGTTTTTGGACTGTGGGAGGAAGCCAGAGTACCCAGAGAGAACCCACCCATGCTCAGAACCTTCTTGCTGCAAGGCAGCAGTGCTACCCACTGCGCCACAATTAACCCAGATACATAGTTAGGGACTAATTTCCCACTGGGATCAGCTTCATTAGTCATGGCAGAACACTTCTTTGATTTGATTGATTTTGCTCAGGCTACTCATAAAGGGCGGATTATACATCAAATGTCGCTTGCTTCTGGTCACAAACCAGTTTTGCTGGTATGCTTCTGCACCGTCGGTCTGGAATTTCTAGGGACGCACAGCAGTTTCCCTCCAAAGCATAAGGGGGGGCCTATTCGAGAACTAGCAAGAACTTTAGCGGCGGCAGCGGGAGTGTTTATCTTCCAAAACAACAATGGTGCGTCTGGAAGATATTGCGGTGACGGAGATGGATCTAGAGTTGCTAGACATCAAAGAGTAACAGGTTCTGTTAATGGAGTTGGCAAAAAGACCGATTAACCTTTCGTCTTATTTGTCCGTTGTAGTTGTTCATCGGTTTTTAAAAATGGCGCGCCCCGGCACCAAATCGAGAAGGACGACCACACAGACAGCCGGAAAGGGATACCAAGGACCCATCACAGCTGCTTTTTGTCAATGCGGGTTTGCAACTGTCCGATGCTTTGTCAGGATTTTTTTTATGTGCGCGACGACGGTTGCAGAACCTGTGTGTGGGCGTGTGGGCGTGTGGTCGCTCACAGAGACAGATTTGTCGGTTGCAGAGGCTATGTGTTGGGTTCAAATAATAATGATAATGTAGGTTCGTAAAAGAGAAACTGAGTCTACACAGGAAAGAGATACAAACACCTCCTGCAGGAGTGGAAAAAGACCAACCCAACTTCCAGCGCTTTCCTCCGACCCCCTCCTGCAGTCCGTCTTTTATTAACAGAAAATAACACATGGTTACAAAACAGTATTCTTCTGACAGAACAATTGATCAGTTCATAATACAGGATGCTCCATCGACTGAATCACAAGACAAAGTGAAGCATCTCCCTACTCAAATGTTTCATAAGCACACACACACATTAATTTTATAATCATCATTGAATAAACCTAACACTATGCATCACAAGCAGTAATTGGCCTTAAGCCCTCAGTCTGCCAAATGTTGAAAGGTCAATATTTTTGCCATTACTAGTAGAAATTTTACACTTTCAGTAATAAAATGTCACAGGTGATGGTATGGGGGTTGTTATTAAAGAAGGGATGATTTTAAAGATTTTTTTTTTTAAGAAGGGACAGCCATCCCCCCTCATCCCCCCTCAACTTGAGTACTGCTTATTAGGTAAAACATGTCACAGCTGCAAGTTACCTCTTAGTCTGCCTTTATCCTGTCCTCCTGACTGTAGTTCCGCTCATCTGCACACTAGAGCGGTCCACACTACCACAAACAATAAGAGGGGGTCATCGCAGCCGACCTCCTCGCTAACCGGGACTTGTACAGTTCTCTTTCCTGCAGTTCTCTGTTCTGTTTCCCATTAATCTGCAACCATTTACAGACAGAACCCCCCAGCGCCTGAACTTCTCCTTGGAGGTGGCAGAGGAGACTCTCATCCGCTCCACAGAAGTCCTGAAGACCATCACTCCCATCAGCGAACGAGTGCAGCAGTGGTCTCAAAACATGAGAAACAGCGAGTACTCTACAGCTGCATATGAAAAGGCCGTTTTGTCTGCTGGAGAAGCAGGTAAAAAGTTATCTGATAGTATTAATAAAAATCCCTTTACTTTGTACCTCTGCATCTAACCGATCCATCAGAGAGTAGCAAACATGGAGCATCCTGGGGGTAAGGGTCCTGCTCACAGAGTTTACAACTAGCAACCCTTTTGGCCTCTTTTGTATACTGTATACTCTGCTTTATGTTACATGCAGGGTGACCATATCACTGCCAGATATGACCTTATTAGGGAACTTTGTGGGTGGGGTGTGTTTGCATCCTGACAGGGTGTTGCTTGAGTATAAAAATGGGGGAAATCTTTTGCTCGGGGCTAAACTTTGGGTCCAGAATTAAGACTGTGGCTCCAGAGCTGGGGTAAATAGATTTCTGTATTGTGTTCTGATTACCAATGAATTTGTTAGTCTTCAATGTAATAATTTTCTAATAATAATAATTGAACTTTATTGGAGCATTGGAGAAATTCACACTCTGCAACCCATCTCTTTGGGGAGCACTGGGCTGCCATTGTGCAGCGCCCAGGGAGCAGTGTGGGGTTAAAGGTCTTTGCTCAGAGACCCAGAGTGGCAGTCTGTGGGAGTGGGGTTCAAACTCAGAACCTCAGGATTCCAAGCTCTATGCCCTAACCACTAGGCCGCCACTCCCCTATTAGTAATGAAAGACGTTATTGTTAGGTAATATCCTCACAAATAAAGGACTAGTTCCTACAAACGTCGTTGTGGTGGTGAGAATATTTATGCTGCACATGCGTCACATGGTTCCTCTGTGTGTGTTGCAGTGGAGAACCTGAACGTGCTCGTCCCTGAGTTGCTCGACAAGCTGAAGGTGGTTGAAGAGAAGAAGCCTGTCAACAACGTGACCACTAACATCATGAGGATCAGAGAACTCATTGCACAAGCCAGGAGCGTGGCCAAGAAAGTCAGTTCACTGCCTTTGTGTTTGATTATATGCCGCTTCACAATAACAGTGGAGTACATCATTATAAACTGCATAAAACAAGACTATTTACTAACCTTTTTTTCATTATTCATTGACTTTTATTTAGTCAGGAAGTCCCACTGAGATATCATCTATTTTAAAGAGGAGGCCTGTCTGAGTTAGCAGCAATAAAAATAACCAATCACAACACCAACCTGCCCGCCCCCAAAGTCATTATTACTTTTGTGAATCCAGTTTCAGCAGTGGCGGTGCTAGACCAAATGTAGCAGGGGGCTGGGAGGGGGCATACGAGTTTTCATGGGGGCACAGAAAAGCATGAAATAAAATAACACGGCAAGGGATTCAAATATATTAAGAGAGCTGCATGAAGTGAAATTTCTATTCAATTAGGTTTAATTGAAATGTATTAGGTCAATATACATTCATTATTGAGTTAATTTACATATTTTTGACTTAAAGTCGTAGGGAAACGGCTGTTCCAACCATTGCATCTTTTAACCTTCTGATCCAGGATAATTACACTGTTCTAACTTTACGCTGTTGAATTAAATAACCTGCAGACTGTCCCATGTTGTTCTGGGTGTAAGTTAGGACAACAAATAAAAGCGTTTGACTACGATTTGATCCAAATCTTGGTCCACCTTCTGTCCACCTTTACCTATCCTCCTGTTATCTTTGTTTTCCTCTAACACATTTTGATTCCTTGTGGCCTCAGGTTCAGGTTTCTGTGAAGTTTAATGGACAGTCTTCAGTGGAGGTTCAGCCACCCAGCAACCTGGAGGAGCTGAAGACGTCGACATCCATCAGCCTGTTCATGAGGGTGGACCCAGACAAAGACCCCATAGAGGACCGCTTCATCCTGTATCTGGGGGACAGGAATGTAAGAAATACAAATGGATTCAGTTTTGTTGCTCAGGGTCATCAGTAGTATGAAAAAAGTAGTTAACCTTGATTCAGATCCAGCGGATATGGCAAAAATAAAAAGCAAAGCAGCAGCTAGCAGTCGTGGAAATTTAGTTGTAATCTTGGCAGTTAGGGTGAAAAAGTTTGGACCTTCTTACTGGTTTCCAGGAAACGCAGCAGACAGATGTTCAGCTGTGTTCATTCAAAGCCGGACTTCATCTATTCCTCTCCAGAAATCCTCTAATGCTCTCTCAGGGGCTCAGAATTATTGAGAAAACATGTATTGAAATTTTTTCCAATCATAATAACATATTATTATTCGTTATTATGAAATATAACTTGTTTTAACACATAATTATGAAATCAAATTGATATATAAAACAGGTTTTAAAACTTAACTTTAAGACTTTTTTCTGTCTAACTAAAAAGCTCAGCGTAGAAATGAACGGAATAAATGATCCATTTTTAAAGGTATATTTAAAATATTGATTTTTTATATATTGATAGCAATGAAATATGCTGTTACACACTTTAAATAAAATAATTACCCTTTTAAAGGTGTTTAATTTCAGTGCTTTTAACATTACTTTAGAAAAAAGTAACTAGTTATAGGTACTAGTTACTTGAGTTAGTGCTGTTACTTAGTTACTGCACAATTACAGTAAAATGAAAGCAAATTAAATGTTTTAGAATTTTATAGTTTTGCAACCTGAGAGCCTTCAACCTGTTATGAAATAGGTATGAAGCTGTAAAATAATGTTTTTTCAAGTAACTGTGGAGTTAAGATGCTGAGGCAGAGGCAGTTTTAGCAAAAACAGAGATTTATTATGCGTCCGTACTGGCTTCAGACTTGTGAGGTTCAGACCTTGAGTAGATCTCCAAGTTCTCTCCAGAGAACTGACAGACAGATGCAGACGGTAGATCTTCAGGTTTGGCTTATCAGAGCAGGCAGGCTGGTTTCCAAACATGAGCTCCACCAGAGCTCCAGGTTTCAGTCAGGATCTTCCTAGAAGAACAGAGAGGACAAAACTGATCAGGATCAGGTTCAAGGTTTCAGTAGAGTCAGAGAGTCAGGCAGACTGGTTGGCTCAGGTTGGCTACCCTTGACTTATTCAACACTCTGGCACTGAAGAGAAGTCAAGCCTCTGCTTATATAGTTGGTCTCCTGATGGGATGATCAGCCTCAGGTGTGCAGGTGGCTTAAGCTCAGGAGACCCAGGGCACCCTCTGGAGAAAGGTGGCAGATCTCCAGATCCCAACAGGTGGAGGTTTGACAGGACCCAAATGCAGACACTGAAGCTGAAGTGGTTTCTTACTATATTTAATTAACCAAAAGGGTAACAGAAGCACAAATCCAAAAACATAAATGCACAAAATCCCAAAATACTGAAAAAAAATGACGACAAACCAGCAAAGAGTGACTGAACAGGAGGTGAATATATGGGAGAGAGAAACAAAGATGAGGCTAATTAGCAGATTGGGAGCAGGTGTGAACAGAGGAGACAAGAAGGGAGCTAGGAGAAAGGAGACTGACACAAGAGGGCAAACAAGAAATATCTAAGAACTCAAATACAATCAAAAATAACTAGAACACAAAATGGAATTAAGACCAATGAAAACTCATATATATTTTAAACAAAACCATAATCATGACAATTATAATATTAGATGCCTCTAACCAATGTATACGAAGTAGTTCTGCAGCGTCTTTCCCATCAGTCTAAGTGCGGAACATCCGCTCACATTACGGCTCCTCAGCCAATCAGATGAAATGAAACTGGAGGAGAAGGATTTGTGTCTGTTTCTGCTTTCAGGGCAAGAAGGACTACATGGGCCTGGCCATCAAGAACGACAAGCTGGTGTTTGTCTACAACCTGGGACGTGACGATGTTGAAATCCCGCTGTCCTCCAAGCCTGTCAGTCAGTGGCCGGCTGTCTTTAACTATATCAAAATAGAAAGGTAAACCAGCTGCCAGAGCAAACACAGAACACCTGGAACAAAGTCTGTTGATTATTGATAAAATAATCTGATCAATTTAGCAAGAAGTTTAGCTCCTTTAATGTCATAATAAACACTTAAAACATGCAAAACACTTGATAGTTTGTCCCTGAAGGAGTAATCCCAAGGGATACATGAAGTGGAATCTCACAGATTACATTCTCTTCACTTTAAGCCCATAAAAAGTGATTCACTATTGATCAATAAGAAATGTTGCTGCCAATGTCCTGCAGACCAATAGAAATGCATCTTTATGGCTCGCTTCAGAGGAAAGCCCGCCCCCAGATTTGAAGAGAATGTAATCAGGAAAACACAATTTGAAAAAGCAGCAATTCGCTATGCTGCCACCGCCGTGCTTCTGTGTAGGGATGGTATCGGCCCGGTAATGGGCTGCTTAGCATTCACTCTTATTAGTTCAGTCTCTGTCTCATCAGACCAGATAGTGTTTTTCCTCATGGTCTGAGAGTCCTTCAGGAGCCATTTGTTGAACTCCAGACCGGCTGCCTTCTGCCTTCTGTTCCAGAGGGGGCTCCATCTAGCCACTCTGCCATAAAGGCCTGATTGGTAGATTACTGCAGAGGTTCTTTGTTGCATACGGAAAAAAGGAGCCACTGTGACAGCAGAAAGCTTTAAGTTACTGAATTTTTCAGAGCTTATTTAAAATGACAGTATGGCTTAAGGGACCCAGTTCATTACGTCTCTGTTCAATTCAGTAAAACATCATTATTATGAGGTAGAACGTTCACATAGGCTCCCTGTGTGTCAGAAACGCTGGTCTTAAGGCCACATGCGCCTTGTAAAACAGAAGAAAAGCAGATCCTGAAAAATGTTCATTAGATTTAGGCTCATTTATGTTCTTGTTTCTGAAGGCTGGGACGACATGGAAAAATCTACCTGACTATTCCCAGTCAGGGCTCCACAGATGAGCAGAAATTCATCCAGAAAGGCAACGCTCCCATCACCGACTCCTTGTTCGACATCGACCCCAAGAATGTGGCGTTCTTCATCGGAGGTGCCCCCCCAGACGTCAAGGTGACGATTTTGACAAAGTTCCTTAATTTCCCCAAAATCTTGAAAGAAAATGGATTTCAAAATTTTAAAAATTAATTACGAGAATAAATGTGTAAGTTTTCAAAGTTTCATTTCTGGATTGCAGTCTTCAAATTTCAGTTTAAAAAACATGCTTTCTCAAAAGTCCATTTACAAAATATATTCTTTGCTTGCGACAGTAATGGAACAAAATTCACCCGAAAAATGGTGCAAAATGCTGTTCTCATTCATTTTATTTCTTTTCTGAACCAGCTGCCTCCTCCTCTGACTCTCGCTCCTTTCGTGGGCTGCATCGAGTTGGCTTCTATCAACAACGATGTCATCAGCCTGTACAACTTTAAAGAGACTCACCTAAAAAATGTCTCACCTCCTTGTCCCAGGTACATATCAGCATTATCTAAACACTCACTTCTTTACCTTTTACCACACATTGTCTTGCTTCATTGGTTGAAAAGAGAATGACATCTGAAATATGATGAGCATCTCTGTATTTAGCTCAGTCAACACTCCATACTGTAGATCCATGTTCTATAGATCCATCTGCGGGTCTTTGGGTCTTTGCTTCTACTTGCAGGGTCATATATGGGGCAGTTTGCTCCCTTAGATAGAGCCACACAGATTCCTTAATAAATGAAAAGTAGATTCTGGCTCTGGAGTCTTTAGGATCTGAAGACAATTGCAGAGAGAGATTCACATGATTAATTAAATTTGATTCAGTTTATTTCTATAGCGCCAATTCACAACACATGTCATCTCAAGGCACTTTACAGTTCACCAGATCACCCAGTCAGATCAAAGTTTTCTATCTAAGAAAAAACTGTTGATTGCATCAAGTAATTCTCTCAAAGGCAATCCCTCACACTAAAGATGCTTGTAGCAACAGTGTAGAACTCCCTTTAAACAGGAAGAAACCTCCAGCAGAACCAGGCTCAGTGTGAGCGGCCATCTGCTGAGGCCGACTGGGGTTCAATGTTAGTTTAGGTGAACTCACTGGGCAAACTGCAGGAAACAGGATAAGCAGACAGAACCCAGCAGCATGACTAAAATGGAAGCAGGGACACAGTCATCAGAGAACTGGAAGCAGATACTGGAATTCATTCATGTTCCAACCTAAAGGTGACAAAACAAAAACTGTTTTCAGCTTCTGACCTGAACGTTCTCCTCTGTTGTCAGGTACAAGCTGGCCTTCTCCCAGAGTCGCATCGCCAGCTACCTGTTTGACGGAACGGGCTATGCACTCATCAGTAACATCGAGAGAAGAGCGAAGTTTGGTCCCGTCATACGCTTTGATATTTCTGTGCGAACAGTCACAGACAACTGTGCCATTTTCCTCATGGTCAGCGGGGTAGGTCTGGAACCAAGATGGTGGAATGTGTTCTGTTTGCTTCCAGCTTAGAAAAGAAATTATATAATTTGTGTTTTGTTAATTTTAATGAAAAAGCTCCAGATAAGACGTCTGGTAGTACATAGAAGGCCGTTGTAGCCACCATGTTGACTATTGCTCCTTACCTTTCAGGTTGGAGGATGTCGTGTGGTTCATGTTACTCTCTTCAATGGAGAGATGGTATCAGGGAGGAACTGTTATCTACAGATGCATGAAGGCAAAAAAAACAAGCCTTGTTGGAGCTTTTAGGAATAAACTTTGAACAAATTAAGACTTTAAAATCTGATGCAGATTTATTAGGGGGGGATGAACGTTCAGGCAGATTGTTTGTGACAGAGAGATGAAAAGTTACGCAGTCATGGGTAGGTGAACCTTGGCAAACATTTACAGTAGGACCTATTCAAAATTTCCCCACTTTTGCTTGATGAGCCTGGTTCTTGGCTGGTCCTTGGCTGTCCTGTGCTGGCCCTTGGCTGGTCCTCTGCTGGTCCTCGGCTGGCCCTTGGCTGATCCTCGGCTGAACTTTGGCTGGCCATGGGCTGGTCCTCGGATGGCCCTTGGCTGGCCGTGGGCTGGTCCTCGGATGGCCCTTGGCTGGCTATGGGCTGGTCCTTGGCTGGCCCTCGGCTGGCCCTTGGCTGGTCCTCTGCTGGTCCTCGGCTGGCCCTTGGCTGATCCTCGGCTGAACTTTGGCTGGCCGTGGGCTGGTCCTCGGATGGCCCTTGGCTGGCCCTTGGCTGGCCGTGGGCTGGTCCTCGGATGGCCCTTGGCTGGCTATGGGCTGGTCCTTGGCTGGCCCTCGGCTGGCCCTTGGCTGGTCCTCTGCTGGTCCTCGGCTGGCCCTTGGCTGATCCTCGGCTGAACTTTGGCTGGCCGTGGGCTGGTCCTCGGATGGCCCTTGGCTGGCCATGGGCTGGTCCTTGGCTGGCCCTCGGCTGGCCCTTGGCTGGTTCTTGGCTGGTCCTCATCTGGCCCTTGGCTGGCCGTGGGCTGGTCCTCGGATGGCCCTTGGCTGGTCCGTGACTGGTTCTTGACTGGTCCTTGGCTGGTCCTTAACTGGCCCTTGGCTGGTCTCTGGCTGGTCCCCAACAATTCCTTTTTAAACATTAATCTTTGAACAAAAATAGTCTTTCTGTCATGATTTGTGGACATCAGGATCTAAACTGAAGCATCATCTCCTGGTCAGATCCTGTAATTCAGTGAAAGGGTGGAGTCAGAGTAAAAAAAAAAAGCACACCCAGGAGAAGACCAGTGGCTGGAAGTTTAGAGGATTTGGCTGGGAGTCACAGAGGAGTGGACTGCCATATGGCTGGCATTTGACTGGGAAGGGCCATTTTGAATGGCAGCTAATGTAGCTGAGTTTCAACTCAGTTTGAAAATACCTTTTTCTAATATTTTAGGGCAATCTGATGTAAGATTTAAATAGTGATTAATTTTCATCAAACAAGAATATTCAAATTTGGAGTTAGGTTGTGTTTTTCTAGAAAAACCCTAACGGATTTGTTTCTTTCTCTTTCCAGGAAAACTTTTTCCTCTTAGAAATAAAGAATGGTTTGCCGCGCCTAACCTACGACTTTGGCTTCAGCGATGGACCAAAACTTCTGGACACCAATTTACCGAAATTTCAAATAAATGATGCAAAATATCATGAGGTAGATCAACTTTTTGCTTCTTTTAACTGTTCCTGATCCAGACTTAAGGTTCAAAGTTTAACCGTTTTATTGTTCCAACAGGTGTCAGTGATTTACCATCAGTTAAAGAAAGTTATCCTGCTAGTGGACAAGGCTTTAGTTAAAACTGTGGAGAATCCCAGAACCCCGCTGCCTTTCTCAGAAATCTACATCGGGGGTGCCCCCTCCAGCTTGCTAAAATCCAGGTGAGCTGGTAAAGATAACTGAAACCACGGAACACTAGTCATTGGGGAGTTACACATCTTTAGGCTGGCAAAGGAACACAGATCATTGATGTGTTTCGGCACAGGGTGGAGCTGTCTGCTGTGGTTGGCCTGAAAGGGTGCGTCAAAGGATTCATGTTCCAGAAAAGAGATTTTAACCTGTTGGAGGAGCCTGGAACCATTGGTATTAGCAGCGGTTGCCCAGAGGAGTCTGTTGTAAGCACACAACTCACACACCTAGAGAGCACATATATTTTAATTTTATGCAAGTCAGTTTATTTCTATAGCTCCAATAACAACATGTCATGTCAAGGCACTTTACAGTTCACCAGATCATCCAGTCAGATTGATTCAAAGTTTTCTATCGAAGGAAAACCAGTTGTTTGCATCGCCTCATTAACTGGGAGGCAATCCCTCACACTAAGCATGCTTGTAGCGACAGTGGAGAGGAAAAACTCCCTTTTAACAGGAAGAAGCCTCCAGCAGAGCCACACAAGGGGTGTGTTCGACTTTGGATTCAAACAGGTCTAGCATT